>NC_066542.1:12137162-12229662 GCF_024679095.1 Eriocheir sinensis | reverse complement strand
AGAGAGGGATGATGGTCTCGGAGGAAAAAACTGTGAGGGGAGGAAAGTGACAAGAGACCTTAGCTGTTATTTTGGCCTGATGGTGTTTTCTCTCTCTCTCTCTCTCTCTCTCTCTCTCTCTCTCTCTCTCTCTCTCTCTCTCTCTCTCTCTCTCTCATGATGCATTTTTCTCGGTTTTGTCTTCCCTCAATTTTTTTTTTTTGTCCTCATTCCTTTTCCTTTTCTTTTTCTTCTTCCTCTTCGCCTTCTTCGTCTTTTTCTCCTCCTCCTCCTCGTCCTCCTCCTTCTTTTTCCTCTTTGTCTTCTTCTTCGTCTTCTTTTTCCCCTCCTCCTCCTCCTCCTCCTCCTTCTTCTTCTTCTTCTTTTCCTTCTTTTTCATGGTATGGAAAACGTCAACTTTCTCTTTGTTTCCTCCTCCTCCTCCTCCTCCTCCTCCTCCTCCATATCCTTCACTTTACACCTCTCCCCCCCTCCTTCCTCCTTTTTTACCTCCCTCCCGCCCATCTTCATCCTCTTCTTCCCCTCTCCATTCACTCTCCCCCTTCATCTCCCTTCTTCCCGTCCTCCTCCCTCTCCCTCTCTCCCTCCCTCCCGCCTCTAACCAGACGGGAGGGAGGGAGTGGACAATGCCGTTATCAGCGTAATGAGGCGGGGAACGAGGTGTTAGGACGAGAGGGAGGGAGGGAGGGCAACAGGAGAGAGAGGAAGGGCGGGAGGGAGAGGGAAATGTTAAGTGGGGAATGGTGGAGTGTTAGGTGAGAGAGAGAGAGAGAGAGAGAGAGAGAGAGAGAGAGAGAGAGAGAGAGAGAGAGAAATGGGAGTGGTTGAGGAAATTCGAAGGTAAGAGAGGTTTATACGACTCCTTTCTCTCTCTCTCTCTCTCTCTCTCTCTCTCTCTCTCTCTCTCTCTCTCTCTCTCTCTCTCTCTCTCTCTCTCTCTCTCCACTTTCCTTATTCCATTTCGTTCCTTGTTGAAAATTTTGCTGCGAGTTCTATATTATTTTTTTTTTCCTTTTTTTTCTTCTTTTATTTGCATTTACATTAACGTATATTCGTGTTTCCGTTTTGCATTTTTGAGTTATTCGTATATTTTTTTCTCGCATTTTTAATTCTCGGTTCTGAACTTGACGGAAATATTTGAACGTGAAATTTTCAAACACGCGTCGCATGAATTCTTCTTCCGTGTGTGTAATGCGTGTGTGTGTGTGTGTGTGTGTGTGTGTGTGTGTGTGTGTGTGTGTGTGTGATAGACTCGTGGTGGAAATCTAACGTTGTGATTAGGTATAGTAGTAGTAGTAGTAGTAGTAGTAGTAGTAGTCGTAGAAAAAGATAGAATACCAGTAGTAGTAGTTATTATTGTAGTAGTAATAGTGTTGTAGTAATAGTAATTGTAGTAGTTCTTGTTTTAGTTCTTTTAATATCATCATCAGCAGTTCTCCTTTGCGTGTAGGAAGGTAAAAAAAATACATGAGGAGCCGTGAGTCAGGTGATGGTATACTTTTTTGCGTCTCCGGGTGTCAAGGGCTCGTCATGGAACAGTCTCAAAGGTTTAGGAGACGGAGGCGAGCACCGAGGCAACGCGCGATTCTGAAAACACGCCTGGCCTCGCATTTGTCATGACTTGTACACTCAATTATTACTGTGTGTCCGCTTTCAACCCCTCTGTGTGTGTGTGTGTGTGTGTGTGTGTGTGTGTGTGTTATTTATTTATTTATTTGTTGACTTTTTACTCCGTTCCCTCGCATGTCAGACGAAGGGATGATTCTTGAATTCTCGTTTAATATTCATCGTCATCGCTGTCTTTATTTCCGAGAGTTTTACAAGGTTTAAAAAAAGGTGGTGTTCGGAAAGTGCTATTTTTCCTTCGCGCGCTTATTCATAGTTAATTGCTCTCTCTCTCTCTCTCTCTCTCTCTCTCTCTCTCTCTCTCTCTCTCTCTCTCTCTCTCTCTCTCTCTCTCTCTCTCTCTCTCTCACACACACACACACACACACACACACACACATCATTGGATTAAAAGGTAGAATAATAAGAGTATAGATTGATTGATATTTTTTTTAATTAAAATTGAAAAATAAATACCAATTTTGAATAAGAAAAAAAAACTAGTTCGCGCGTTTTATATTCATTTTAATAATTATATTCTCCTATTTCATATTTGTATTAACTTATTTCTATTTGACATTTTACTATTTTTTTATTTGATGTTAACGATGCCATGGATCTTGGTGGTCAAATTTAATTGATATATGAATTAAAAATGGGACGATGGGGACGAATTTTAGTATTATTATGTACAAATTATTTAGGATTTTACTAGGCCTACCTTGTTTTATATATTGATGGCATACTCATTGCTTTCTATATATTTGCTTTCATGATGTATACTCGCCTACCTTGTTTTATATATTCATGGTTTACTCATTCTTATATATATTTCCTTTCATTATGTATACTCGCCTACCTTGTTTTATATATTCATGGTATACTCATTCTTATATATTTCCTTTCATTATGTATACTCGCCTACCCTGTTTTATATATTCATGGTATACTCATTCTTATATATTTCCTTTCATTATGTATACTCGCCTACCTTGTTTTATATATTCATGGTATACTCATTCTTTTTTTATATACTTCCTTTCATTATGTATACTCACCTACCTTGTTTTATATATTCATGGCATACTCATTCTTTGATATATATTTCCTTTCGTGATGTATACTCTCCTTTTTTTTCTTTTATTTATACATATTTCACTTCCCTTTATACATATACCTTGATATTCTTTTACATATTATTGTTTATTCATGATTTTTCTTTTAAGTGAGACATATTTTTTTTCTCATTCGTTTATACATATATTCTCTTTTTACCTCTATCCGTATGCATCAACTTCTATATATGGTTGATTCGCTTTATATCATGTTTTTTTCTGTATTTGCATTTCGTTTTGTGGTGCATTATTTCCCTTTCAATCTTTTCGTACGCATTTTCTTTATCTTTTTTCAGTATTCAGCCATTATTTATATCACGATTTTTTCCTGTTCTTGCACTTCGTTTTGTGAGTCATTTTTCTCTTTTTAATATTTTCATGTGCATTTTCTTTATCTTTTATGTACCTCCCCATTATTTTGTAAGTCATTTTCCCTTTCAGTCTTTTCGTATACATTTTCTTTATCCTTTCTGTACCTCCCCATTATTTGTATCACGAGTTTTTCCTATTCTTGCATTTCGTTTTGTGAGTCATTTTTCCCTTTTAATCTTTTCGTATACATTTTCTTTATCCTTTCTGTACCCATCCATTATTTATATCACGATTTTTTTTATTTTTTTTACTCCGGGCTTGGTAACACTTGCCCGCGCCTTCCTTCCCACGCAGTCCACATCAACACACATTGTACCCACGAATATGCAGAGAACAATTCCCACGAACCCATCTAATTTATTCTTTTTTTGTTACCCCTTTTACTAGTATATATAGTGCTTATTTTTTTGTTATTTTTCTTTGTAGTAGTAGTAGTAGTTGTTGTTGTTGTTGTTGTTGTTGTTGTTGAAAGAGCATCGAGTTGCCACCTTTTTTTTTTCCTTTTTTACTTTTATTTGGAGATATTTCGCTTTTGATTCTCGTTATTCATTTCATTTCCTTGTTCCCTGCCTACATGACTACTCTCTCTCTCTCTCTCTCTCTCTCTCTCTCTCTCTCTCTCTCTCTCTCTCTCTCTCTCTCTCTCTCTCTCTCTCTCTCTCTCTCTCTCTCTCTCTCGCCCGTCGTTCCCTTTTGATGTGAAATATTTAATTGGAATGCTTTTTGATATGTGCGATTTTTGTTTTGCTCTTCGCATATTTATTTTTCCCCCGTCGTAAATATGAATTCCTATTTTTCGCCGGGAATACTTTTTTGTTCATATGTATTATACCTTTTTTTATTATTATTATTTCGTGCAAGAGAGGGTTCGGTAATGGTGTGTGTTTGTGTGTGTGTGTGTGTGTGTGTGTGTGTGTGTGTGTGTGTGTGTGTGTGTGTGTGCTTATCTGAAGAGAGAGAGAGAACTTTACAAATTGCTCCTACAGTCAAGATCTCTTTTCCTTTGTTATTACGAGAGAAGAGGAAGAGGAGAGGTGGAGAGAGAGGAGGGAGAGAGGGAGAGAGAAAGAGGGGAGGGGGAGGAGGGAGAGGAAGGGAGGCTCTTTACTATCTGGCTGAGTGTTTAGAGTGAGAGGTGAAGACTCTCTCTCTCTCTCTCTCTCTCTCTCTCTCTCTCTCTCTCTCTCTCGATGGTAATGGTGTCGGTTTAAGAGTCGCAGTAGTAGCGGTAGTAGAAGTAGTAGTAATAGTAGTAGAAGTAGTAGTAGTAGAAATAGTTGTTGTGGTGTGAATATCCATTTTAAGACATACATACATACATACATACAAACAAACATACATACATGCATACATACAGGCATACATACATACAGACAGACATACACACACACATACAGACAGATAGACAGACACAGAGAGAGTCGTCACACCTCCACCTTTCCCATAACCTCGGAAAATGCTACATAAAACCAACACTTGCAGCCGCCTGTGCCCTGTAATTCCCTCTTCCATAACTCTCTCTCTCTCTCTCTCTCTCTCTCTCTCTCTCTCTCTCTCTCTCTCTCTCTCTCTCTCTCTCTCTCTCTCTCTCTCTCTCTCTCTCTCCTGGGAACGCTGGGTGTGAGAGAGAGCGCAGAGAAATAGCGCGATTTTTTGTCACACCGAAAGGAATGGAGGAGGAGGAAGAAGAGGAAGTGGAGGGGGAGAAAGAAGAAGAGGAGGAGGAGGAGGGAGAAAATTTACATCGATTTGCATAGATGTAGCATAAACCACACCGACCTTACGCTCCAGACTAAATGGTTTGTTCTTAAGCCGTAAAACGAAGCGATATCAAACGGCCACCAAGTTGTTACGTTTCTGCCTCACCGACTGTTAAGTTGAAGGAAGGTGCGGTGTTTGAGCTTAAATGAATCACTCGTCTTCCACGGAACTACTGAAGGCGGGAGCTTATTCCATTATCGTTCAAGTAGTGAAGAATGATTAGGTGGTCTTTTACATATTCATGGCATACTCATTCTTTCATATATATTTCCTTTCGTGATGTATACTTTCCGTTTATCTTTTATTTATACATATTTTACTTTCCCCTTATATACCTTGATACTATTCTACATATTATTATCTAGTCATGATTTTTCTTTTACGTGAGGCATATTGTTTACTCTTTTTTTTATACATATTCTCTTTTTACCTCTGTCCCTACACATCAACATGCTCCAAGTTTAATACCGTTTATCTTTTGTTCGTTAACGTGTCATCGATCATAATTAACTTGGACTGATGGGCCTGTAACTACCTGGTGTTTTTGTTATTATTTTTCAAGAACTGGTGTAGCGTTAACCATCCTCCAATCAGTACGAACTCTGCCCATCCTCGAAGACGTGATGAATTAGGATGTGAGAGGATTAAGAGTCGTATTACTAAGCATTTCATCGCCCAAGGTCACAAATTTGACAAGGCTTTCGTAGGAGTTGTGGGCATTTCCAGGAGTAGTTTTATGACCCTAGTGGTAGTTTGACCCTTTTTCTGTACCACGAACCTAAAGAAACACTCCATAGAACCCGATTGATCCCCTCTTTGACCTTTAAAAATACTTGATGTGAGCAGCGAAAGTGTCATAATGCTGGCCTAAGTGTCTCGCCTTCAGTATCTAGTATCTGGTCCTGGACTTTGATTTGCTTGAAGTGTTCTGAGCGGCTTCAAAACTTCATCGTTAGTTCGTGTAAGCTTGGGCAAGGAATGAACGTAGTTGTTTCAAGGTTGGGGAAGGTATGAACGTAGTTATTTCAAGGTTGGGAAAGGTTTGAACGTAGTTGTTTTGAAAAAAAGGTTGGGAAAGGTTTGAACGTAGTTATTTTGAAGGTTGGGAAAGATATGAACGTAGTTGTTTCAAGGTTGGGAAAGGTATGAACGTAGTTATTTCAAGGTTGGGAAAGGTATGAACGTAGTTATTTCAAGGTTGGGAAAGGTTTGAACGTAGTTATTTCAAGGTTGGGAAAGGTATGAACGTAGTTATTTCAAGGTTTGGAAAGGTTTGAACGTATTTATTTCAAGGTTGGGAAAGGTATGAACGTAGCTATTTCAAGGTTGAGAAAGGTATGAATGTAGTTATTTTAAGGTTGGGAAAGGTATGAACGTAGTTATTTTAAGGTTGGGAAAGGTATGAACGTTGTTATCTCAAGGTTAGAAAAGGTATGAACGTAGTTATCTCAAGGTTGGGAAAGGTATGAACGTTGTTATTTCAAGGTTAGAAGAGGTATGAACGTAGTTATCTCAAGGTTGGGAAAGGTATGAACGTAGTTGTTTCAAGGTTGGGAAAGGTATGAACGTAGTTATCTCAAGGTTGGGAAAGGTATGAACGTAGTTATCTCAAGGTTGAACAAGGTATGCCATTAAAGCTATTGTTATTGCTTATGGGTGTAGTAGTCAAGCTGTTATTGAATGCCGAGGAAATAAAAAACCTTAACATATTCACATTGTGTTGGGTTTCAGTCACAAAGTTACCCTCACTGACCCAATTAAAAGACCGACCATACTTACTTTCTTGTTTTTATATACGAAAAAAATACTTTAGATCAATGTTACAATATCCTCCGCTGAACGCTTGCCAGACATAACTAATTTTTTGACTTCGCATAACTTCATGATAATCTGTCGTTTTCCGGAGATTTTTTTTTTAACCTTTCGCTTATACGACATGGTTTTATTTATCTCTTTCTCTGTCTCTCTCACTCTTGGTAATAAGGTTTGATTTCGACGTTAAACCACCGTAGACTTTTGATAATGTTACATCGCATCTAAAACAAAAGTGGGCAAAGTTATTCTGTATATTTTTCATAGTAACTTTTTTTTTCCTTAATTTTGCTACAGTTCATCTACCTTTGCGTCGTCTTAATAATCAGAGAGAGAGAGAAAGGCTCGCTCTTGTGAAATTCCTTATTTACCCATCCTGTACCCCAAAGAGAGAGAGAGAGAAGGCTGATATCTGCGTGGTTATTGTGGTGAAAGAGAAAGGGAGTCGGGAGAGAGGAGGGGGGGGAGGAGGGAGAGGGAAGGAGAGAGTGAGAGGGAGACAGGGAGGGAGAGAAGGGGAAAGATGAAGCTTATGGAGGAAAATTGTGGTGGTGGTGGTGGTGGTGGTGATGGTGGTGATGGTGGTGATGATGGTAAGTGAAGTATGTATAGCAGTAGTAGTAGTAGTAGTAGTAGTAGTCGTTGTTGTAGTGGTGATGAATCTGAAAGTGGTGTTTAGAAGGTGGTGGTGATGATGGTAAGTGAAGTATGTATAGCAGTAGTAGTAGTAGTAGTAGTAGTCGTTGTTGTAGTGGTGATGAATCTTGAAGTGATGTTTAGAAGGTGGTGGTGACGTGGTGGTGATGATGATGGTACGTGAAGTATGTATAGCAGTAGTAGTAGTAGTCGTTGTTGTAGTGGTGATGAATCTTGAAGTGATGTTTAGAAGGTGGTGGTGACGTGGTGGTGATGAGGGGGTAAGAATAAGACAATACGGAGTGGTGGTGGTGGTGACGGGGTGGTGGGTAGTAGGGAGGGAGAAGGGGGAGGGGGTGCGGTGGTGGTGTGTGGCATCCGGGAGACGGCAGTAGTAGTAGTGGTGGTGGTGGTGGTGGCAGTTAGCTTGTTGCTATTGATCTCAGGGCCCGGAGGCTTGCGATCTGCCGCCGCCGCCGCCACCACCACCACCACCGCCGACCATTTGCCTCCTTCCCCACCACCAACACCACCAACACCATCTTCATCATCCGCATCATTGTCATCATCAGTTACATGTCATTTTCTTCTTACGCTCCTGTTTCTTCCTCTTTTTCTTCCATTGGTCCTCCTCCTCTTCCTTCTTCCTTCTTCCTTCTTCCTCCTCCTTCTCCCCTGACGCAGTGCCCCAAACCAGACACTTTATTCTCACTCCCACAGACACTCCCCCTCCTCCCCCCTCCCCGACTCTCTCTCTCTCTCTCTCTCTCTCTCTCTCTCTCTCTCTCTCTCTCTCTCTCTCTCTCTCTCAGGGACATTTTCTTTTTTCTTTCTTCTCTCCTTGCTTAATTTGTTTCCCTTACTCACTCACTCGCTCACTCACTCACTCACGCACTCCCATTCTCTCTAATTCTTTTTCTCACAACTACCTTCTTCACAAAAACAAGTATTGTTGTTTTCATTCCTTTCATTATTATTATTATTATTATTATTATTATTATTATTATTATTATTATTATTATTACCACAACCACAACTATCATCTTCATCATATATTTATTCTTCCTTGTACAATTTGAAGGGAGTTGCATTTAGTATTGATTTTGGGCTGGGAAAAGTGAGAGGAGGAGGAGGAGGAGGAGGAAAGAAGAGGAGTGAGAGGGAGAGAGGAGGTAGGGAGGAGGAGGAGAGGAAAGGAAAAAGGAGAGCGAGCTAGGAATATTCTACTCTTTATTAATTTCTTGTGACCAGAGAGAGAGAGAGAGAGAGAGAGAGAGAGTCCTTTCTGTCATTCCTTCTGTCATGTGAGGGAGGGAGGGAGGGGGCTTGGAGGAGGAGGAGAAGGAAGAAGAGGAGGAGGAGGAGGAGGAGGAGGAAGGATGGCTAGGCAGCTTTAATATGAGACACCAAGCTCCACCACCGACTCTGTGTGTGTGTGTGTGTGTGTGTGTGTGTGTAGATGCTGAAAAGTTCTCGACGTTGGAAGACCATATTACGCACATAGGTGGGTAGGTAGATAAGGAGAGAGAGAGAGAGAGAGAGAGAGAGAGAGAGAGAGAGAGAGAGAGAGAGAGAGAGAGAGAGAGAGAGAGAGAGAGAGAGAGAGAGAGAGAGAGAGAGAGAGAGAGAGAGAGAGAGAGAGAGAGAGAGAGAGAGAGAGGGGGGGGGGGGAGAGAGAAGAACGATTCATTTGAGGGGAAGGAGAGATGGAGGGAAAGAAGAGGGGAAGAAGAGAAAAAAGGATAGAAAGGATGGTCAAGAAAATGGGAGGAAAGATGGGGAGAGGGGGGAAAGGGGAAACGAAGGAAAAAAAGAAGGAAAAGTGATGGAAGAGGGAGAGAGAGCGAGGGGGAAAAAAAAGAAAACAAGGCAAAGAGGACAGACAAAGGAAGGAGAGGAAGATAAAGAAGAAATAAAAGGGAAAGTGAGTAAGAATAGAGGAAGAAAGAATAAGAGTAAGTAAAGGGAAGGAAGAATAGGGAAAATGAGAGAAAAGGAAGAGAGGGGAAGGAGAGAAAGAACATGGGAAGTAAGGGAGGGGAAGAAGATAGAGAGGGAAAGGAAGGAAGAAAAGAGAAAATAAGAGAAAAGGAAGAGAGGGGAAGGAGAGAAAGAATATGGGAAGTAAGGGAGGGGAAGAAGATAGAGAGGGAAAGGAAGGAAGAATAGAAAAAATTAAAGAAAGGAAGGGAGAGGAAGGAGAGAAAGAATAAAGGAAGTAAGGGAGGGGAAGAATATAAAGAAAGAGAGAGAGAGGGAAGGGAAGAACAGAGGAAACAAAGGAAAGGGAAGAAAAAGAACAGTGGAATAGAGGGAGAAATGAATAAGGGAGAGAAAAGGAAGGGAAAGGAAAGGAAGAATGAGGGAACTAAGGGAGAGAAAGGAGAGAATAGGGGAAATGATAGAAAGGAAAGAAAGAATAAGGAAAATAACGGAAGGGAGAGAAAAGAGGGTCATGTACAGGGAAATAGCAAAACGAAAGGGAAGGAAAAGGAACAGGGAAGAGAAAGGGAAAGTTAAGGAAGGGAAAGAAAAGAGGATGATGATTAGGAGAACTGTAAAAGGAAAGGGAAGGAAAAGGAACAGGGAGAAGAGGAAACGTAAGGGGAAAAGAAGGACGAATAAAGGAAGGGAAAGGGAAGAGGATGATGATTAGGAGAACTGTAAAAGGAAGGGAAGGAAAAGGAATAGGGAAGAGAAATAAGGGAAAGAGGGGAAAGAGAAGAATGTGATGGATAGAGGAATAGTAAAAGGAACAGGGAAGAGAAAAGGAAGGAGGAATAATGTAAGGAAGGGAAGGGAAAGAGGAGAGGGTGAGGGTTAGGGGAAGGGGAGTTGATCAGCGTGAGGGGAATGAGGACTGCTCGAGGGGAAGATTTAAAATGAACTCAACTATTGCCTGAGAGAGAGAGAGAGAGAGAGAGAGAGAGAGAGAGAGAGAGAGCATTAATCCCTCTGCTTCATCGCCACCTAATTTTACACGCTTGACTACCCTTTTTTTTTTCCCCTTATGCTCCCCCTCCTCCTCCTCCTCCTCTATTTTTTCCTTTCCTAGCTCTTCCTTATTCCTCCTCTTCATCCATTTCCCTTCACAACAGTCGACATTAACCCTCCTCCTCCTCCTCCTCCTCCTCCTCCTCCTCCTCTTCCTCTTCCTCCTCCCTTATACATTACATTTCTCCCCCGAATTCCGTCCAACTGTTTAATGCAAGAGTTGACGATAAAGTTTTTGCTCTCAGATCCCTTGGTGATGGTGGAGCATAGAGCACGTGGTTATTATTCTCTCTCTCTCTCTCTCTCTCTCTCTCTCTCTCTCTCTCTCTCTCTCTCTCTCTCTCTCTCTCTCTCTCTCTCTCTCTTTCTCCATGTTTCTAATGCAAGAGTTAACCTTTTCCCACGACCTTTCACTGGCCTCTCTTTTTATTTAATTTCACCGAGCTCAGCGTGACAAAGCAAAGGAGAAAAAGGGAAGATGAATAAAAGACGGTAAATGTAAATAAAAAAAGGGATGAATGCTTGATTTTGAGAGAGGAATAGAGAAGAAATTAATGGAAAAGAAATAGGATGAGTGTAGAATTTCGTGAACGGTTTGAATTATATATATACTTTTTTTGGTGTATGTGAGGGGGGGGAGGGGGGCATTTCTCTTTCATAATACGGGAAAGGGAAAAGATAGAAAGAAATTGATTGAAACAGAAAATAGAATGAACCTTTAAATTTTTGGGAGAAGGACTTTAAATTGTTTTTTGTTTGTTTGTTTGTGTTGGGGTGTTACATTGCTCTCCTACAAAAAAAATGAAAAAGGGGGAAAGGAAAGATAAGGAATTAGTTCAAAAGAAAACGAAATGGGATGAGTGCTTAATTTTCGAAAAGACTATAATTATTTTCGGGGAGGGGGAGGGCATTTCAATTTCCCACAAAACGTAAAGGGAGAAGAAATATAAAAGAAATTAACTGAAAACCAAAAAAAAAAAAATTGAAATGGGATGAGTGCTTAATTTTCGGGAAGACTACAACTATAATCCTTCTTATTTTTTTTTGGGGGGGTGGGGGTGGGGTGGAGGGGAGGAACATTTTTATATCCCACAAAATGAAAAAGGAGAAGAAATAGATCAGAAATTAACAAAAAAAAAAAAAAACGAAATGGGATGAGTGCTTAATTTTCGGAAAGACTAAATTTCAATCTTTTTTTTCTTCCCACAAAACGAAAAAGGAGAGGAAATAGATTAAAAAAAAAAATGGGATGTGCTTAATTTTTGGAAAGACTAGAATTATGATCCCTTTTTTTGTGTGGGGTGGGTGGGGGGGAAGGGGGCATTTCTCTCCTACAAAATTATAAAAAAAAGGGGGGTGAAGAAATAGATAAATTGAAAAAAAGAATTGGGATGAGTTCTTAATTTTGGGAAAGGCTCAATTTATCCTCTTTCTTTTGTGTGTGTGTGTGTGTGTGTGTGTGTGTGTGTGTGTGTGTGTGTGTTAGGGGGGAGGATGGCATTTCTCTCACAACTATTACCCCCTCCCCCCCTACCATCATCACCACCACCACCACTTTCCCGGCCAAGTGGTGGTGATGTTAAGAGTCGTGTTCAACAGCTGTCCCTCCCTCCCTCTCTCCCTCTCCAGGCACGCCCACCTCGTTTTTCCTTCACTCCTCCCTCCCTCCTCTCCCTTCCTCTCTCCTCTCCCTCCCTTCGCTTTATCTCCCTCCCTCCTCGTTCCACCTCTCTTCACACATTTATTACCTTTCGTTCGTCTTTCTACACTTGGATTTTTCTCTTTAATTTCTTTTATATTCCTCCCTCCCTCTTTCCTTTCACTCCCTTCGTTTATCTCCCTCCTTTCTCGTTCTTTGTCTTTCCTTTATCACATTTATTTAGTTATTTAGTTATTTATTTTTTTACAGCAGACGAGACAGTTCAAGGGCGTAAAAAAAAGAAAACTAATGAATAAAAGCCCGCTAATTACTGGTCTTGTTTACATTCGCTTTTTTTTCTTTAATTCCTCGTAGTTTCTTTTTCTCTTTCTTTTTCTTTCCCCCTTCCATTCTTCCGTTCTCTCTCATACTTTATTTTTTTTTCTTCGTTTTCGCTTTGATCTTTGTTATTATTTTACGTTATTTCTGTTCTTCTCTCTTCATCTTCTTAATTCATTTATGTCCTCTTCTGTCTTCTCCTCCGCCATTTCTCCTCCTCCTCCTCCTCCTCCTCCTCCTCCTCCTTCTCCTTATCTCCATCTTCTCCTCCTCCTCCCCATTTTTCCTTACTAGCTTTAACATCATTCTCCCTTCCCTACCTTCTCTCCCTTCCCTCCCTCCCTTTTTATCCTCCATCTCTCCTCTCCTCCCTTCTCCCCTCCCTTCTCCGATGTAATTAATTTGTGGTGCCGAGAAGACTTGTCAATGAGGTCTTCTCTCTCTCTCTCTCTCTCTCTCTCTCTCTCTCTCTCTCTCTCTCTCTCTCTCTCTCTCTCTTTATTCATTTTTTTACTTTTTTATGGACGTATGTATGTGTGTATTAGAGACAGGAAGAAACGGATAGAACTGAGTGTGTGTGTGTGTGTGTGTGTGTGTGGGTGGGTGGGGGATGGTGGGGTGGGGGGGGGCAGGTAATATCCGCCAATCAATTACACACCTCAATGAGTTTACCTGGATTTCCCCACACACCTCTTTCCCTCCCTACTCCCTCTCACCCTTTCCTCCTTCTTCGTCACTCCTTCCTCTCCTTCATCCTGTGTCTTTCTCTCCTCCTGCTCCTCCTCCTTCACTTTTTTTCCTTCTCCTTAAATTCACAACTTTCATTTTATCTCTCCTTCATATCTTTTATCCTTTATTTTTTCCCTCATAACTTTTCTTTCCCTTTCTATCTTCCTCCTTCGTTTCCTCCGGTTCTTCTATTTCTATCCTCTCTCTCTCTTCAGTCTTCTTATTCCCCATTTTCTCTTCTTCATATATTTTTATCCTTTATTATTTTTTTTCCATATTACTCCTCTTTCCCTTTCCCTGTCTCCCTCCTTCGTTTCCTCAGGTTCTTCTCTTTCTCTCGCGCCTCTTCAGTCAGTCAGTCTTCTTATTCCTTTTCGTAATTCTCCTCCTCTTCCATCTTCCCTCCTCTATTCTCCGGATTCTTCTCACTTCTTATTATTATATCTCTCTCCTCTCTCGTCATCTTTCTCCTCGCCCTCCTCTTCCCGCCCTCTTATCCTCTCTCTCCTTTTAGCTTTACCTCCTTCCTCCTTCCTCCTCTTTCATCTCTTCGTCTTAAATCTCTTTCGTCCTCTTTCTCCAAACACTTCCCTCAGTTCATTTCCTCATCTCTTTTCTCCTCATTCATTCATTCATCCCGCGTGTGTGTGTGTGTGTGTGTGTGTGTGTGAAAATTAATTGATGTAAAACAGTAAAGAAGCAAATTCAGTCAGTATAGTTTTGATTTGATAAAGTTTGTACCCTGGAAGAGGAGGAGGAGGAGGAGGAAGTTTAAAGGGCAGGTCAAGAGGCTAATTGTTAGTGGGGAGGGGGAGGGAGGGCGGGAACGGAAGTAGGAAAAGAAGTGGAGGTGAACTTTTGTTTTTATCAGAGAATGAAATTTGTCACGGCATTCGAGTAAAAGTTTTTTCTCTTATTGTTTTTCGTCTTTTGTTCTTTTTCTTCTCTGTAATATTATTCTTTTTTTTTTTTTAATTACTTGCTTTTTATTCTTCTTTGTTTCATTTATATTTTTTCGTGGGGGTTTCAATTTTTTCTATTACTCGTTTTAAGACTTTTTTTTTACACTTGTTTTGGAATTCCTCTTTAGATATTACTTGTTTTTTTTTATTTATTATGCGTTGTTTATTATCATCCAACGCTGGTTTGTTACTGTGTTCTCATTTATCTATTCTTTATTATTTATTTGCTTTTTTTATTAACATTTTTTTTCCTTTGTGTTTCTGTCACTGTTCCTGACTAGTGGGAAAGAGGAGGGGGGTAGGAGGGGGGAGGGGGGGCACGGTGATGGCACACACAGTTTTGGGCAATTACTCCGTTCCTTCTCCTCCTTTATCTCCACTTTTTTTCTTCTTTTTCTCATTTCTATTTCAATATTTGCGTATTCCTTTTTTGTACTTCGCCCTGCCCTTTGTTATACTATTAGTATTGTTATTATTATTATTAGTAGTAGTAGGAGAAGTAGTAGTAGTAATCGTAGTGGCGGTGGTAGTAGTGGTAGTAGTAGTAGTAGTAATCGTTGCAGTAATAGAAGGAATGAATGATATTAATAATAGAGGCGATGAATGATGATAATAGTTATGTAAGATAAATGATGGTAACAACGATAAGGAAATAAGTGCAAAAACGAAAAAAATACACGCGAAAACAATGAACGAGAGAGAGAGAGAGAGAGAGAGAGAGAGAGAGAGAGAGAGAGAGAGAGATTCATATTACCCCCAGCCTCTCCTCCTCTCTTTTCATAATCTCCTCCTCCACCTTTATCAACTTCACTTTCTCTTTCCACTTCTTCCATATTTTATCATCTCAGTGTTCCGAATCACCAGCTCGAGACGTCTCTGGAGCCTCACCCACACCCCCACTCTCTCTCTCTCTCTCTCTCTCTCTCTCTCTCTCTCTCTCTCTCTCTCTCTCTCTCTCTCTGTTTATTTCGTTTCATCCATTTTCTCGTTTTACCTCCTTTCTATAGCCTCTCTCTCTCTCTCTCTCTCTCTCACTCTCTCTCTCTCTCTCTCTCTCTCTCTCTCTCTCTCTCTCTCTCTCTCTCTCTCTCTCTCTCTCTCTCTCTCTAATTCGGCTGATGAGACCAATCAGGCATCAACGGGGCTTCGGTCTTCCTCGTTCCGTCCGATGAAGAGGAGGAGGAGGAGGAGAGAGGGATTGAGGAAATGAGGGAAGGAAGGAAAAAAAAGTCGACGGAAGAGGATGAATAAAAATTGGACTTGGAGAAGGAAAGAATCAGAGAGAGCGAGAGAGAAGCAAACGAGACTTAGGAAGAGGATGACAAGAATAATTAATGGTCGAGAGGAAGAGGAAAAAAGGAAGAAGAAAAAGAAGAAAAATAAAACTGAGGAACTTAAAGGAGAAATGAAGAGAGACGGAGGAGAGGAGAGGTGAAAGAAAGAGCGGACAGAGAGAGGGGAAAGGGAGAGGAAAGGAAAGGAAAGAGAGAGAAGGAAGAGGAAGAGGAAGAGGAGGAGGAGGAGGGGGGGTAAATTGAAGGATTAGCGGCTTATATGTGAAACCTTGACGCGTGTCGTGTGTGTGTGTGTGTGTGTGTGTGTGTGTGTGTGTGTGTGAGAGAGAGAGAGAGAGAGAGAGAGAGAGAGAGAGAGATTAACAACACCCTCTTTCCGCCTTGAAAAAGAAGAAAAAAAACACGTATTGATTTTGGAGACGCCATTAATACCTGCTTTATGGCTCTACGATTGGGCTGGGGAGAGGGAGGGAGGGAGAAAGGCAGTGGGAAAGGAGATTTGAAAGGGAGGGATGAGGGGCTGTGGTTGCAGGGGGGGCTGGGGAAGGGCGGAAGGAGGGAGATTGACGGAAGGAAGACGAGGGTTGTGGTGGGAACTGGAAGGGTGGGAGGGAGCAGAATTATGATCTAGGATGATGTGTGTGTGTGTGTGTGTGTGTGTGTGTGTGTGTGTGTGTGTGTGTGTGTGTGTGTGTGTGTGTGTGTTTTCCTTGGTCTTCTATTCTTATTCCTCTACTTCTATTACTATATACTGCTGCTACTGATATTACTGCTATTGTTATTACCGCTCCTACTCCCACCGCCGCCTCTAACGCCACCTTCGTCCCTCCTCAGATGGCCACGCCGGAGACCAACGTGTCTGGCGTGCGCGGCTCGGGCGATGTGAACCCCGGCCACGCTCCTCCGCCTCGCCACCTGCACAACTTCAACACCTTCCAGTTCGTGTCGCAGCTGGTGTCCGCCACGCCGCCCTACCTCTTCAACATGTCCACGCCTTTCCCCGGCAACTTCTTCAGTGACCTGCTGCGTCGCATGGCTCCGCGCGCCGGCTCGCCTGGCCTCTCGGCTGACCAGACGCTCCAGCAACACATCCGCGCCGCCCTGTTGGCCAAAGCCGCCCCCCCGCCGCCTCCCTCCCTGCCGCCCACCGTCATGCCGCCTCCGCTGGACTTGGCCGCCGCCACGCACCGCAGCCCCGCTCCGCCGCCGCCGATGCCGCAGGACAAGGGCGTCAAGCGGTCACTCTTCTCGGACGTATCGGCGCTCAGCTCCAGCGAGGAGGAGAGCGGCGGCGGGAAGCGGCCCCGCCTGGAAGTCGACACGCGGGAGGTGGACAAACACCCACCGGAGGGTCTGCCGGCGCCGTTCCTCATGCAAGCACCATTCCTGCCCACCTCGGTGCCGCCCCCCCACGACGTCTTGAACCCTTGGTCCACGCGCGCCTCGCTGCTCCGCCCACAGGTGCCCATGGCGGCCCACGTCCCTCCCACGCCCCTCGATCCCTACCGCCTGCTGCTGGACCTGCGCCTAGCGGGCCAGCTGAGGACCATGGCGGCCACGCAGGCACTGCAGGGCAAGGAGGGGCACCTCGGCGGAGTGGGCGGCGGAGGCGGTGGCGGCGGGGGCCTTGGAGGCCTGCACCCCACCATCACACCCGGCCACGCCCCCCTCACCCCCACCAAGAGCCTGCTGAGCGGCCGCTCCTCCCCGTCGCTGCCCGACCCCCGCCCACCCCGCGAAGACCCGCCTCACCCCGTGTCGATGCCCGCCAGCGTGGGCGGTCTGCACGGCGGAGACGACCGAATCTCGGCCTTCCACCCTCCCGCACGCCCGCACCCCGACCCCGGCGTGGACACCAGCGACGAGGACTCCACGGAGCGACGGAGTTGCAGCCGCAGCAGCAGCGGCAGCGCCAGCAGTGGCCGCGAGGGTTTGGGGCCGCAGTACATCTTCCGCCACCTAACGCAGATCTACCGCTCCATCGACGGCCACAAGGGCGAGGCCGAGGGTGGCGAGGATTGTCGCAGGGAGGCCGCTCCACCCTCCCCAGACCCCTCCCGTGGCAGGGATCCCCCTGGCCCCCCACACGACCCTCGCTCAGACCCTGGGCGTGACGACCCCCGCCCCAAGGAGGGTTGATAACCCGGTGGGCGGGCGGCGGGGCAGCCACGCCGCGCCCCGCGTCGCCCCTCCCCCTCAGTGTTCAGTGTGTAGCTCAGTAAGACAACTTGGTGTCTCTCTTTCCATCGTCGTCAGGTGACCATTGCGCCGCGGCCCCGCCTACCACCGCACCCGCCCGCCGCCCTCCCGCCAGCCTCCACCCTGGCCCCAACCCCTCGCTGAGGCGGACAGCACAATCAGCGTGCGGTACACTCAAGTTTTGCCTCAGCGCCCGCCCATGCATACACGAACACAGCGAATACAAAGCCTCCCGGAGGCTCCATAAATGTAGTAACGCGGGGCGGGGCGTGTGGCGCCGAGGGTGTGGGCGTTGTGTGGTGGTGGCGGGCGTGGCGGGCCGGGACCTGCCGCGACGACCATAATAATAATAATAATAATAATGATAATAATAATAATAATAATAATAATAATAATAATAATAATAGCGACTAATCATACTAACTGCTTTTACATAACTCGTTCATCTCTGGATCTCCTCTGATTTTCTCTCTCTCTCTCTCTCTCTCTCTCTCTCTCTCTCTCTCTCTCTCTCTCTCTCTCTCTCTCTCTCTCTCTCTCTCTCTCTCTCTCTCTCTCTCTCTCTCCTCCCTTTCTCATTCTGCTTTTGATATTGTAAATAAGATGTTTATTTATCTAGTATTTAATTACTTATTTATTTACATAATTATTTATTCATCCGTTTAATCTCTTGTTGATCTCAGTAAGTAAGGACCTCCCCCCCCCCCCCTCATTCCCTCCTTCGATGCCCCTGCTCCCCTCCAATATGCGTCCTACTCTCCTGCTTACCCTGCTCCCCCTCCCTCTCACCCTCTTCATTTTTTTTCGCGTTTCTTTTTTTAAGTAACAAATGGAAGTATTTGCATTTGTTTTTTATTTGTCTCATTAGCGATTAAAGGGAGTAATTATCATTATTATTATTATTATTATTATTATTATTATTATTATTATTATTATTATTTACTGTTATTTGGATATTTATTTGTGTATAACAGTGCTTTAATTTTCGTTCTCTTGCTAATGCAAATATAAATGAATAGCTGATTCCACAATTATTATTATTATTATTATTATTATTATTATTATTATTATTATTATTATTATTATTATTATTATTATTGTGGTGAATGATGATGCTACTAAGAGTGATTTCTCCCCATGGTCACAATAAATAATAATTAATATATGTAGATAAGATTGCGTACATACATTCATGCGTACATACATACATGCGTACATTACATACATGCTTTCATACATTTCTCCCTCATCCATATTTCGTTTTTCTATCCCCTCCTTTATTCTCTTTAATTCCTTTCCCTTCCCTCTCCTTCCCCTACTTTCTCCTCTAAGCTCATACCTTTCTTTCCCTACGATGTCTTTCCCTCTCATTCCCCAACTCTCCCTTCTGATTCCTTTCCCTGCCTCCCCTTCCTCTCTTTTCCTTCAATTTCTTTCTTCTTACTCTTTCCTCCACTCCCTCCCCTTCCCCCTCCTTTCCCCTCTTTACCTTCATATTCCTTCCTTTTCCTGCTCTTTTTACCGTCCCCTCCTTTTCCTTCCCATTCCATCCTGTAGCCTTGCCTCAAACTCCTTAACTGGCTTCCTCTTTCATCTACCTTCTTCCCTTTTCTTCCCTTTCCCAATCCTCTTCCCATTTCTCACCTTTTCCTCGTCTTTCTCCACCTTTCTTTCCTTTGTTTTCTCTTTCCCTGTCTTCTTCCCCTTTCTTCCCCTTCCCTATTATTTTCGCCATTAAGTGTTCCCCATTTCTCGTCATCTCGTCCCCTTCATCGTCCCATCACCCCCCCAATATGCATCCTCGTATCCAACCAAAAAAAAGTAAATAATAATGATAATGATTATAGTTGTTACTAGAGTCGCCACGAAGGAGGAATAATAATAGTAATGATAATGATGATGATAATAGTTTGAAATTTTTATGACATGTAGATGATTTATGGGAAAAATCTTTAGTCTATTTCTTCCACCTTCTCTTGTTCGCTGGCGGCTTTGGTTCTCTCTCTCTCTCTCTCTCTCTCTCTCTCTCTCTCTCTCTCTCTCTCTCTCTCTCTCTCTCTCTCTCTCTCTCTCTCTCTCTCTCTCTCTCAAAATAAGATAATTGTGCTGTACTGACTTTTAAATACCATTCGCTGTTTAGTAATCTCTCTCTCTCTCTCTCTCTCTCTCTCTCTCTCTCTCTCTCTCTCTCTCTCTCTCTCTCTCTCTCTCTCTCTCTCTCTCTCTCTCTCTCTCTCTCTCTCTCTCTCTCTCTCTCTCTCTCTTTCAATCTGAATTAGTTGAATTAGAAAAAGAATGAAAAAAAATATAATCATGAAAGCCGTATATTGATTGCCTAGAAGAATAGACGTATGGAAAGATATTAGAAAGATCGTAAAAGAGAAGTCGAATTCGAACCCCCTCAAAAAAAATCAATCAAAAAACTAATTCTGGTTATATATAGGCTTTACGTGTGTATATATATTTATTTATTTATTTATTTAACTTGATTATTTATTTATTTATGTGCAATTCCAATCTCATTACCTGCCCGTGTTTTTCCAGTGTGCGAAAACTAAATAAATAACCGACATTACAAACGCACTTACTACATCCACGAAGCTCCTGATGTACGATATTTTGGCGGGTGGCGTACGACAGCGAGTCTTGGAGAAGCGACATCCTGACCGACTCTCGCCATAGACAAACACGGACGATGCGCCATGACCCGAGATGACCCCAAACAACGATACTCATAAAACATCCTTAAAACTGACTGATGGATAACCCGTAACGAAGGATTTAATCACGAAACTAAGCTTATAAGAACATCATCTCGCTCCTATACCGCCAGAATCGCTTTACTATGACGAAGAGTCGGTTAGTTGTTGTGATATGTCCAGGTCCTTGCTGTCAGTGCGCATTACCGTCTGTTTCTGTCTTTGCCTGCCTGCCTATCCATGTCCCTCCCGTAATCACTGTAACATCCGCGCCTCGCCCAAACCTTCCGTCAGTCACACTCCTTAATCACTTAGACCTAGAGGAAACTTGGCGTCACTAAGAGAATGAAGGGTTGTTACAGTCATTACAGAGAAGTAATTAGTATATAGACACGAGATATAAGAAAACTTTGTCGTACATTGGGTCTGCCACGATCATTTTGTACCCTAGTCTTGCCGCCGCCGTAGCCGCCGCCGTCGCCGCCGCCGCTGCCGCTGCTGCCGCCGCCGCTGCTGCCGCCGCCGCCGCCTGGTATTTCCTAGTACACCTGCGCATAATTGATTCCTTAATTAGTGAGCTGTTGTACCTGTGAGTGTCTCTGGTGTAGGTGACATTGTTGTGTTGTTTCTCTTGTACATAAAGACAAGACCAAGTTGACGGATGTGTTTCATTGCCGAGTGTGTGTGTATTTACCTACGTAGTTGTGTTTACCTAGTTGTAGCTTTACAGGGCCTGGACTTACGCTCGTGTGGTCCCGTCTCCGTATCTGTATTTGTCCAACTTTTCCTTAAAGTTTTGCACACCACCGATACTACATCCTCACTTAGTCTGTTCCAAAACCTCTATATTTCTTTGTCTCTCAAGCATCTTCCTTTCCTCAATTACTATGTCCTCTTGTGATCTTGGTGTTTATTCCTTTTTTTAATAGTAACTCCTCATTATCTACATCTTCCATTTTGCTCAATAATTTATAAACTAGTATTAGGTCTCCCCTTTCTCTTCTTTGTTCCAGTGTTGGTAGGTCCATCTCCTTTAGTCTTTCTTCATATGTCAATCCCTCTAGTTCTGGAATCATTTTTGTTGCCATTCTTTGTATTCCTTATAGTTTTTTTTTTTTTATGTTTCTTACGGGGAGACCACACCGCCTCCGTATATTCCAATTTTGGTTTAATCATAGTGGTTATTAACTTTTTCATCATATCCTTATCCATGTAGTGGAATGCTAATCCTATATTTTTCACCATTTTATACGTATCACCGAATATCCGATTAACATGACTCTCAGGCTGTTGATTATCTTGTATTGTCACTCCCAGATCTCTCTCTTTTTTAACTTTCTTTACTATTTCTCCATCTCCCATTCTTCGTATATGTCCATTTTGGTCTCCCTTCACTCTTTCCCATTTCCATTACATGACTTTTCTTCACATTGAATTCTATCTCCCATTTATTACTCCATTCCCAAATCTTGTTCAGTTCATCTTGCAAAATTTCACAGTCTTTACTGTTTCTAATATGTCTTAGCAGTTTTGCATCGTCTGCAAACAGACTCACATAACTGTTTACTCCCTCCGGCATATCATTTACATATACTAGGAAGAGTACAGGTGCCAATACCGATCCTTGAGGCACTCCACTCTGTACAATTCTCCATTCCGATTTCGTGTCCTTCACCACTTCTCATCTCTCCTCCTCTTAAGTAGCTTTCCATCCAGTTCTTCATTTTCCCTTTCAAACCTCCTTTATTCTCCAGCTTCCATAGTAGTCTTGTATGTGGAACGTCGAACGCCTTCTTCAGGTCCAGGTAAATGCAATCAACCCATCCGTCCCTCTCCTGTATTTTGTCTGTCACTCTTGTGAAAAAAAATATATATATATATATATATATATATATATATATATATATATATATATATATATATATATATATATTTATGTATGTATGTATGTATGTATTTATGTTCTTAAAATTAAGCTGTAGTGCAAATACGAATATATATGCATAATTTTTCATTCATACAGTTCTCTAAGTGATCACACACACACACACACACACACACACACACACACATATATATATATATATATATATATATATATATATATATATATATATATATATATATATATATATATATATATACATTGTTGTATTTTTATTTATTTATGGATATATCAATAATTGTTTTATTTTTATTTTTAAGCAGTGTGATTTATCACCTATAATAGTCAGGTAATACTAATGATAATGGAAGAAGAAAAAGGATTATTAATATTTACTACCACTGAGATATCTACTACTACTACTACTACTACTACTACTACTACTATTACTACTACTACTACTACTACCGTTACTACTACCAAAAATACTAATACCACTTAGCTAGGAGAAGGAGTACTACAACTAATTCTGCTGCTACAATAATTACTACTGCTACAACTACTACAAATACTACTACAACTACTGTTTCTATTTTTATTATTTTTTTTTCCTCCCTATTCTATGTTATATAGGGACTAATATTTTGATTCCCTTTGTTCTGAACTCAAAATGGCTGCCAACAGGACGCAAAAGGGGAAAGGGGCTGTCGTTGTTGTTGTTGGTGGTGGTGTTGTTGTTTGCGTGTTTATTGCTTATTTATATTCAGCAAATTCATTTACGGATTTATTAACTGGCTGTGGACTGTTGCTGGCAGAGTGAGGGTTGGATCTCTCTCTCTCTCTCTCTCTCTCTCTCTCTCTCTCTCTCTCTCTCTCTCTCTCTCTCTCTCTCTCTCTCTCTCTCTCTCTCTCTCTCTCTCTCTCTCTCGTAGCGAAGTGGCAAGGGGATAAGATTTCTGAAAATGGAGGGGAGAGGGAAGGGCAGGGGGGAGGGGAGGGAGGGAAGCTGGAAAAGGAGCTAAGGCCGAGGAAAGCAGGGACGGAGGAGGAGGAGGAGGAGGGATGCAAGAAAGGAGGGAGGGACGGTAATGGACGGGGAGGGAAGGTTGATCCACGCGGAGCCGCCACCCGCCACGACGAATATCAGGAAAATCATTAAAAACTCACTTGGAGATTCCGAGAGAGAGAGAGAGAGAGAGAGAGAGTTAATAGACAAGCGTCATGTTTTTGTTTTGTTTTTATTTTCGGATATTCATTTCATCTATATTTTTTCATCTATCTTTTTTTTCTATTTGTTTATATACTTATTTATTCACAAACCATTATCTATATTTCTTCCGTTATTCTTTTACTTATTTACACACAACTTATCTTTTTTTCTTGAAAACTACTTAACTAAATTACGATAGTGCGGAAACTTATACAAAGCGAAACGTAGTAGTAGTAGTAGTAGTACCATGAATACTGTCATTAAAAGTGTAGTAGTAGTAGTAATAGTAATAATGCTGATAGTAGTAGTAGTAGTAGTAGTAGTAGTATCGGCAGAGAAAAAAAAAGTGAGAGAAAAAACAAAAAACTAAAAAAAACTTCGGATTTCCCCTTTTTTTCATCTCTGCTCCGAATACCCGTGAATACATCTTTAGTCGCGGCCAGGAGGAGGAGGAGGAGGACCAGGAGGAGAAGGAGGACCAGGAGGAGAAGGAGGAGGAGGAGGAGTTGGTATATTGATTTCTAGTGAGAGTTTGTGTTTTGTAGCCTCGCCTTGCTGCCTGTTCACCACACCCCTGTAATACGGAGGAGGAGGAGGAGGAGGAAGGGAAAGACCACTGGAAGGACTGAGGAAGGTAGAGGGAGACCAGGAATTCGAAGGCGCAGGAGGGAGGAGGAGGAGGAAGAAGAGGAGGAGGAGGAGGAGCATTTCGGTAAAGGAGGAAAGGATGTATATAGAGTTGGATCAGAAGTGCTCACAGAGAGAGAGAGAGAGAGAGAGAGAGAGAGAGAGAGAGAGAGATGAACACAAGAGGGGAGAAGGGGCAGGAAAAGCACTTGAGCGAGAAGAGGAGGAGGAGGAGGAGGGCAAGAGAGGAGGAAGAGGAGGAGGCACGGAAGCAGGAAGGAGGGAGAGATTGAAGGAAAGAGGATTAGAGTGGAGTCTATTGAAAGCAAAATAATAACAGTAGTAGTAGTAGTAGTTTAGGACACAATAAAAACATGAAAACTAATATATAAAACTAACTGACAGGAATATACATACACTCGAGATAAAAAGAAATAAAAGAAGATAAGATGCACGCGAGAGACATTGACATTAAGAAGCCATTGTCATCGTTTCATTGTTTTGTTTTGTTTATTGTTTTATCGATACGTTACATACTTTCAACCAAGTTTTCCATCACTAATACCTTTTCTTCTAATCCGGAAACGATGATGATTGTAGTAGTAGTAGTAGTAGTAGTAGTAGTAGTAGTAGTAATAATAGTAGTAGTAGTAGTAGTAGTAGTAGTAGTAGTAGTAGTAGTAGTAAGGATAATAATACCTGTTTGCAATATATGTGTAAAAATTATTTGTTGGTTTTCACGCTCTTTCAACATTTTATAATATTCAAAAATGTTCCGAGATATGAAAGAAATGTGTGTAATGCGGGATGCACGCATATATATATTTTTCATGTCCCCATTCCTACACACGCAAAAAAAAAAAAAAGTAAATAGTGGAAATATTTTAAACCCTTTCTAGGAGTCTGTACGTGTGTGTGTGTGTGTGTGTGTGTGTGTGAAGCAGACTCGTCAGAACCAGGTGGCGGTGTGATCTGGGAAGCTATTATGAACGCGAACTCCAACACCACCACCACCATCACCACCTCCACTACCACCACCACCATCACCACCTCCACAACCACCACCATCACCGCCCCCCGCCATCGCCGCTCACTCGAAAAGAGGATTCGAACCCCACAACTCTTTGTTTTCTACTTAGAGTCTAATCCTCTTTGGCGGGTATTAGCGACAGGGAAAAGTTGAGGGGGAGCCGAATGTGGTGTTAAGCGATGACGATTCCGAGGGACTTGTCTAGGCTTTTTTATATATATATACGTAGATGTGTGTTGTTTTTTGTCCTGATGATGATGATGAGAGAGAGAGAGAGAGAGAGAGAGAGAGAGAGAGAGAGAGAGAATTTCACTAGGCAATTTGATAGAGAGAAAGAGGATAATGTGTTTGAAGTTAAAGTGAGGAAAGGTAAGGAGAGAGAGAGAGAGAGAGAGAGAGAGAGAGAGAGAGAGAGAGAGAGAGAGAGAGAGAGAGATGTGTCGGCTCCCACTCTCAATTGTCTAATCTCGAGTATTATCTTCATTCTTTATCCTCCCCTGCATTTAGTCCTCCTCCTCCTCCTCCTCATCTCTATCATGCTAAACATAGACAAACCGTTGCATCTCGTATATAGTCTTATTTTAAGCTAGCGTCAAAAGGAAAAGGGTTATAATATCGTTCGTTATAATATAGTTTGCGTTTTGACGAAGACGAAAGAAAACGGAGGGCTCATGAAACGTGATTATGTTATTCTAAGTCCATATACACCAAGTCAAGTCATACGCAGGTTTGTGGGAGGAGACACGGCCGAGGTGTGGTTTATGCATGACAATGCTTGGAGCCAAACTAGAGAATGTAGAAACAGGGAGTTAGAGAAAACGAGGAAAGGCGGACTAATTTAAATCAATCCCTCCATCATGCTCTCCCTCACACCCCACACCGACATATTTTTTCGTTAGTGGCTTGCCTGAATGCGCTGTGAAAGAAGGCGAGAATGCACATCCAGAGTGCACATACGGCCCCAACTTTAGTCACCCTTGAACTGGCGAATATTTTTTATTTTGGCTCCAAGTGACGTCATCCCGCTGCTCCGCCCCAAAACCGCCTCCTGCGCGTACCGGTCGCAGTTTTGAAGCAGAGTGACTTGACTTGGTATATATAGACTTAGCTATTATTATAGTCACATGATCGCTTACGTAAGAAATGTAAAAATGCTAGACTCCTAAAATAATCGTAGTTTGAAGTCGTTTTTATGTGTTAATACAGTGTTGACTCGTAGCCTTCTTTGATTACGTCCATCACCGAGGAATGAATGCATTGTCTGTCTGATTACCATAGAAGTGACTCACCTTGATCATTCACTCACCTCCGATTTTGATCTCAGGTGCTAATTACATGATTAACTTATAACTACCTGATTATGCCAACTAACCATAGAAAAAAATACAATCCCTAGCCGAATACATAAATAGATAGATCAGGTTGCATTAGATTGTGTGTAGATAATTATATAGATAGAGATAATTATAAGGCTCAAGATCATAGGAAAATACAATACCCAGCCAAATTTTTATCCAGGGTGCTAATTACATGATTGACTTATAACCCTTCCTGATTAACCGAGCAACCATAGAAAAATACAATACCTAGCCGAAAATAGAAATAGATCGGTCAGGCTACATTAAATTTCATAGATAATTATATAGATAGAGATAATTTTAAGGCCCAAGATCATAGGAAAATACAATACCTAGCCTAATACAGAAATAGATCGCTTAGACTGCATTAAATTGGGTAGATAATTATATATATAGAGATAATTTTAAGGCCCAAGATCATAAGAAAATACAATACCTAGCCTAATACACAAATAGATCCCTCAGGTTACATTGAAGTAGGTATAGATGATTAGATAAAGAGATAATTTTAGGGTGCAAGCCACCTTCGAGGACCTTCTGTGTGTGTGTGTGGAGAGAGAGAGAGAGAGAGAGAGAGAGAGAGAGAGAGAGAGAGAGAGAGAGAGAATCCTGTATTCCATCATGTACAAAAACACCGCTAGTCACCTCACACAGCCCTCGTACAAACCCGTCAATATTTCACTAGCTCACCATCACCAAACTGACCAGCGAGGTGACGCTTCCCTTCCGCCCAAGAAAAATAACCAAACTCGTAAAGCCTCGGTCCCTCCTAGCTGTCTGGCCTGCTCGGCGCCCTCCCTAATTCCTGGTTATCCTCCTCAAGGCTATGCAGGCGAAATGGCAAGCGTACGTGTTATTCTAAAAATGCTGGAGATAAAAAGACGAGAGACTGACAGGTTAACACACACACACACACACACACACACACACACACACACACACACACAGAGAGAGAGAGAGAGAGAGAGAGAGAGAGAGAGAGAGAGAGAGAGCGCAGATTAACATAGACATAATTATTATATAGCTTTTAGACTAGAAAAAGAGAGAGGGAATAGGAGGAGAGGAAGGCGAGGGGGCAGATTAGCATAGACATATATAGCTTTTAGACTAGAAAAGGGGAAAATGGATGAAGCAAAAGAAGGAATAGGAGGAGGAGGAGGAAGAGGAGAGAGAACTGAGCAAGGCATAAAACATACCGAGGGACAGTTTTGGGAGAGAAGGTGGCAGAGTAACATAAAAACACAGCTGATAGAATAGAAAAGAAGAAAATGAAAGAAAAAGAAGAAGGAACAGAAGCAGGAGGAGGAGGAGGAGGAGAATTGAGTAGACCACAAATCAATGAGGAACAAGTTTTGGAAGAAGCGGTTGAGTTAGACATATATAGCATTTAGACTAGGAAATGAGAAAATGGATTAAGAAAAAGAAGAAATGGGAGCTGGAGGAGGAGGAGGAGGAGGAGACCTGAGTAACCCATAAAACATACAGAGGGACAATTTTGTAAGGGTCGGCATTAAGCTGTCGGCGGAGCTGGGACAAGACAGGCGGGGTAGAACTCAAGCGTCAGAGCGGACGAGCTAATGACGGCCCCCGCTTGTCATCCTGCGCCGCACCGTACCAGATGACAGTGATCGCGCAGAAAACTTTTACACTAACCTTCTCTCGATAAATTCATTCCTTCCACCTTCTGATCAGATATACGAGGCAGCCATGCATTAACCGGGGAGCTGCTGCCTAAACTTTTTTTTTTTTTTTTTTTTGGGGGGGGGTCTGCGGTATTTACACACACGCGTTAACACACACACACACACACACACACACACACACACACACACACACACACACACACACACACACACACGCACACACATGGCAGAAGCACACAAAACCACAGAAGCAAATGTATATAGCTAGAAAGATCATTTTACAGATATATAAACCTAATATTTGTCCACCCCACGAAAAAAATATTAATGTTTTATTTATGGTACATACGAGAGAGAGAGAGAGAGAGAGAGAGAGAGAGAGAGAGACTTACTAATGACGTTCCAGCAAAGTTTCTTCATCAATAAGTCTCTTGTTGACTAAAAATATTCCTCCTATTTAATTCATCTTCGTCATGTGTGCGGACATAAACCAGCTGTCAAATTGTTTCTTTACGGGTTCTCTCTCTCTCTCTCTCTCTCTCTCTCTCTCTCTCTCTCTCTCTCTCTCGAATAAGATCATGTTTAATAATCTAATAATCTTACGCCTACTTTTTTTTATAATATCCCGAACGTAGGAAAAATATTGCTTCTTTTTATTGGTGAGAGTGAGTTTGCAGAGTTTCTGAGAGAGAGAGAGAGAGAGAATTAATATATATGTACTATCAGGAGTTTGAACCTCTGCCTGACTTCTCTTCATAGGCAAAGAAGCAGTCTCTCTCTCTCTCTCTCTCTCTCTCTCTCTCTCTCTCTCTCTCTCTCGATTAGTCCAATTAACAGACGGTTTTAAATTAATCTGTCCTAAATTTTCCAACACACACACACACACACACACACACACACACACACACACGTCCTTGAGAATTACTAGTGAGCTGCTCACCGTTGCCAGATTATCGTACCCAGAGCATAGTATTTACCGGTTTCTGACGCATAACTATCGCCAAGAAACATCGGGAACTAACTATTCTAACGATAATTATAAATTAATCCCGTTATTGGGGTCCAGAAGACAGTTTTGGGGTCAGAAGTCGGTAAATATAAGAGGCTGAGTACGACAATCTGGCAACATTGTACTGTGAGCATGATAACTTAAAATGGAAGGGTAGAAGAATGAAAGGACTCTTAATACAGTAACCTGGAGTAGAGATGAGACATAGTTGGGGAGTGGACGCTACGGAGGCTGTTTGCAAGATAGGAGTAAAAGGGAGGAAGATAACGAATTGGCTGTTCTAGCAGGTATGTGCATGAGGCGATAATTATCTTTTGTTTATTTAGAGTTGACTGATTATAACGTTGCACACAGGGGTAGTTTTTGAATTGTGACGATGTGAAGTTGCAGTGAATTGAGTTGATGCTTGTTACACTTGAGTCATTCACCATTCACCTCCACCACCAACACCGCGCGCAGCCACCACCATGCCGTCCCCACTTTGAAAGACTATCTACTAGTTTAATTAATGGTAATCCTCCGGTAATACTTTCTAAGAAATCCGCCTCCCCCTCCGCCACTCCAGCACCCCCTACCCCCCAAGACAAGCCTGGGGAACTGTGGGGAACCGGGTTTTTTTGGGGGGAAGCCAAAATCACTGAAAAATGGGCCATGAAAATCCCAGCAACTTTTACGAGAGGCTTTTCAAACAGGCGAACTAAGGTGCCGAGACGTTCAAGACTACGGGCTATTAATAACTCTACCAAACCCCTGAACCCCTTGGATGCGGATTTCCTACAAGAAGACATCACCAAGCTACAGGAGTGGAACAAAAGTGACTGCTCCAATTTAGTGGAAGAAAAATGCGAGGGCATGCATTTTGGGAGGGGAAATCCAGCATACCAATACCACATGGGAAACACTCCATTGCCCACAACAGAGGCACAGAAAGACCTGGAGCATATGTTACCAGTGAAGGCGAAATCCGTGCCAATCGCAGCGGACGGGTTAAAACATCTATCCCGTATATCATAATAGGTTATATATTTCCTTCTTGTGAATGCATGTTTACTCATTCAACTGTTATATCAACGTGATGCTAAACGATGCACCGTATAATTCTTTTCGTAACGTTTTAGGTTCGCCGCTGTACCGCCGAGCTTCAACACGGGACTCGAAACATGTCTCATCGGTACTTCGAGGATCCGAGTCTCACAGCTTCGTACGTCAAATTCCCCCCGCACCCCCCGGCCTCCCTGGTGTCCCGTGTCCTGGACTACCTGCAGCAAGGGGTGAGTAGACGGCCTTCACGTTGGTGCTTTAAAAACGGATATGGTTTGAGAAGGATTACTTATACGTACGCGGTGGATAGCACAAAGTATAAGGCTTTTAGTTTCCGGTAAGTTCATATAGGCTTGTATTGATGCTACAGGTATAGTACATATTGGTTGATTATTGCACCGGTATATAATTTCTTACTTAACAAAATTGCTCTTCTATAGTCATATACGAATTCTCCTAACCTTTAAATCTCCCTGAAAGAGTGTAAAGACAGACATCACTGAACTACGGCACATCTTCAGGTATTGTTCATCGTTGGATACTGGAAGTCGTTAGTTTACATGTGGGATTAACAGTAGCTTGATGCCATATATTAGCAATGGCAGAGTTGTGATGGATATTAAAGTAGGCTTAATTTGCGACCCCATACGGCGAAGTTGCACTAGGGTGGCTAGTATCAGTGGCAGCTACAGTTTTACTTATTTTAGAAGAACGAATAAGAGGTAGGAGCTTCCTTGTTGCAGGAGCTGAGGTTGTCCAGGCCCGGAATTCCGTCTTTGGCTCCACACAACTCCCATATGATATACTGTAAAGTGGGTTAATCTTGCTAACAGCTGCTTCTAATATACCGAAAAAATAGCATAGGTATACTGCATAGGATACTTCTTTTCCTTCACATTTGTGAAGATTTTATAGTTACTGGTCGTACCAATTTACTGCGTGGAGGGGGAGAAGTAGTTGTTCCCTAGTTTTACCCTAAGGAAAGGGAGGTCAACCCACGGTCGGCTCAAAATTAGTCCCATTCTGCGCATCCTCTCGAGGCTCCTCCCCAAGGTCCAAGCACAGAGTATAAAAAAAGCTGACCGAGCAGGCAACCCATTAGGCAACCCGGTATTATTCTAGTGTTTGCCCATACTCACCCCTCGCAACCAAAATTGGCTAGGGGGCCATTGAGACTTCGGGGAATGCGGTGGTAAACATGAAATGCGTCGCAAATGCATAGTTTTTGAGCTATGGGGGGTTGAAAAATACTCTAGATGTAGGGAAACTCCTTACAATTACTTAGATGTAGGGAAATTTCATACATTCCGGTTTTTTTTACAACGTAGTACGGAAACCACGCAATTTCACTCTCTCCATACCAAATGGGGGGTTCGAGGGGGGCGAAGCCCCCCGCTACAGTATTATGGTCATGATGAAGCATCTATAAGCGGTAAGTAATTTACGTCATAGGAATCTTGCAACCGTCATATACGACTACGTATTCACTTACTGGTAGCACGTACGAACGCGTGAAGCAGGTTTGGTATCACGTACGAACGCGTGAAGCACGTTCGAACGCAGGTTACTTGTGTTCAATGTCCCTCAGTTAGCTGTTAGTTCGTAAAGCTCGGTTGGGGTACTTTAAGAGGGGGGGATCAAGGGGGGGGGAAGCAAGGTAAGCTGTGTTAACCACGTCACACTGGCCCAGTGGTCACCTTTTCCATCCCTCCACTCTGCTACAGCTGCTTCTAATTTTATTCCCCACTTTACCCCAAACGCCCAGTATTGAGAAGAAACTAGGCGAGCTAAGTTATGCAAGTTTTCTGATTTTACCCTTTTGTTTTGATATTTTTTTCTATGTACATACAAAAAGCATAATAACTATAAAATAGTGCAACAATGTGTTCCCTTATATAGTACGATGGCCCCCTGGAGGCAGCAGCAGACGTGGGCTGTGGCTCCGGCCCGGGCACTCGCGTCTTGGCGCCACACTTCAACACAGTCACGGGCCTCGACATCTCCCCGACACAAATTGCTGAGGCTGTCAAACTCAACAAGACCTCGTCAGTCTCCTTCAGGTGAGGTATTCTGAGATTTTTTTGTTTATGACATCTCCTTGGCTTCCCTCCAGAGGCTAGTCATTGCAAACCTCAAAGGTGTAGCCTACAGGAGAAAATATTTCCTCCTGTAGGCAACATACTTTCCGCTCCATCAAGTTCACTCTCTTTACGAATGCACCCTGACTCGCCTCTAGATTATTACTGTAACAGCCATCATTTGGGGTTCCCACAAGGTAGTCTCTGCTTTCTCTTTATCTATATTTTAGTTTAAGTGCAATGATAGGTGTCAGTGGTCACTAAGAGATCTAAAGAACAGATATCAACCCACTCAACCTTTGTTATAGAGTTACAACATTGATGTTCATATCTCATAAAGATGCTTCTGAGAAGATCCATTGCCTTTGCAGAAAAAGTACACTTCTTTTTACTTTGCTCACTGCTGTGAACATTGGTTTGTGGAATTTTCTCCTGTGGAAGATCCATCTCAAGGAGGATATGGAACTTCCAATGGGAAGCATAAATTGTTGCTGACAGTTATTGCGTTTTCCTAAATTCATGACGACTTTATACAAATAAGTCATAAAATGTGATTTTTCAATCAGAATAAAATAACACCAATCACAGAATTATTGTAGTCTGTGAACATCCTTTTTTTTTTTCAGACTTTTAAATGCTGCTGCTTAAGCAACTCGCATGAAACATTTTTTTTTCTTAGAGTGTGCCTGTTCACAACTTTCACTTGTTGTCTATAGGCTTCCCCTCGTCTCTTTACCTCAGGGTGAGCAGAGCGGAGTCCCTGCCATTCCCTGACAACAGCCTACAGCTACTGACAGCAGGTCAGGCCTGCCACTGGTTTGACATGCCCAAGTTCTTGAAGGAGGTGGACCGCGTGCTTGTGCCGGGTGAGTGTGTACAGAGTACAGATATTCTTGGTTAATTGATTGTAGTTTTATACCACTGCTGGGTCTAGTGTCATACCCATTGAAACATTACTGTTATACATACCTTTATATGCTACAAAGTAGTCCATTTTAAACCACACATTGTTATTACTTCTTCATTGCTGGAGTATGATAATATTAACATTTTCTTAATTTTCATTTACAGTTTGTAATTTTTTCCCATCGTGCATGCAGCTTCTTTCACCAGGAAACCGAGATTGTCCTTATCTTTGTGAATATCAATATGTCTTTCAGTAGAACACTTCCCTCCCTGACAGGTGGTGTGGTGGCCCTGTACTGCTACCTGCTGCCTCGTATTGTTCACCCCCACCTGTCGGAGAGGCTGAGTGCACTGATTTTTGAGGTAATATTTAAGTTAGTGATGGATTGATGGATGTTTTTTACTGGGCTATTTCCTCTTTATTGATGTACATGATTCTCAAAAAGACTTGTGCTTCTTCTATTCTTTCCTTGTTCTGTGTCTATCTTCTTCATGCAGAGTCCTAAAATGAATTCCATCTCTCATGTTTACTTTATTCCTACATTAATAGTTAAGTTTAGTCCAGTGATATTTTCCCCACGATGTACAGTGTATGTCCTTGGTGCAATGGATTAACATTCGTTTTTAAGTTTGAGAAGATGTAGAGAGAATGAAGGAGAGGGCAGTGAAGGAAGGGCAAGATCATAGTTATGGTCATTCAAGAAAATCATGAGAGAAATACATATAAGCATAGAGGTAGAAAGGGTATTAATGTAATGAGTAATTACCTAGCAAACTGAGTGGTGACCATTTGACACCGTGTTGTTATCCCCATAAAAAAAAGCCATAATGGTTGTGGACCACCAGAGCATCAGTAGTGCCAAGGAAAGGGCAAGACAAATGTATAATTTACATTTTACAAAGGTCTTTTATCATCAAACTGCTCTCCAAATGTAAGAGTGCTCTAATAGCAATTTTAGAAGTTTCATTTGTAGATGGTACCGATGTACCCCTGTTATAGGATAAGATTGGAACAGTAAACATGGCATTATGTATATATGAAATTACATCCCACTTTGCATGTATACATCTTGCTATATTCTTGCTTTATACATTCTGTAGTAGTCCCCCAAAATGGGTCACATTCAGTATTTTCTGGTGTCATAACCCTTATGGCTGCCACTATATGTAAGGCCAGTGCAGCATGCACTCTATTGTGTGGTGTCTTGCAGGTCCAGGAGGAAGTGTTGGCCGGCTACTGGGGAGAAGGCATCAAAGATTTAGAGGATGGTTACCAGGATCCCAAGTACACCATCCCATACCCGGACTCGTGCAGGTAAAGGGGCAGGATGGCAGAAGAAAGCAGTTATGGTATTACTACTTCTTGCATTATTCATGTGATAAAAAGTCTTCTAATACTTTCAGATCTTGTAAGGAAAAGAAAGATAAGTGAAGGCGATTAGTTTTGTACATAGTTTGGAAGTAAATTTCATCCAACATACTTTTGTTATTGTTGATGGGATGACTTTTGATCCTCTCAAGGGATATATTAGCATACATCAAACATGCTAGAAAGCTTCCCATTTATTATAATTTGTCAGTCCCTTTATTTGTAAATGCTCATATTCCTTGCCCACTTTTCAAATATTTTATCATGTGCTTGTGCTGATTGATATGATAGCCTTTTTCATGCTAATTTAGGCAGCACATATTTTGATAACCAATGAAAGTCAATATGAATTACATTTTGCACAAGTCATAACATTTTCCATTCTCCATCTGAAACTGACCTCTCGTCTGGCCTCCGATTCTTTTTCTTTTGTCAGAGCGGTGTCTAGTGGACTTTTTTTGTTATTGTGGTCTTTGCCCTTAACCCATCTGCTGCGATTGGCACGGATTTGGCTTTCACTGGTAGCCTGGTAGCTTATACTCCCAGGTCTTTCTCTGCCTCTGTGGTGGATAGTGGAGTGTTTCCCATGTGGTGCTGGTATGCTAGATATCCCCTCCCAAGGTGCATGACTTTACATTTTTCTTCATGAATTGTAGCAGCCACTTTTTTTCCATTCCTGTAGATTGGGTGATGTCTTCTTATAGGAAATCCACAGTCAAGGGGTTAAGTTGCTTCCCTTGCTGTAAAAAAAAAAAAAAAATAATAATCCACTCCAACATTTACAAAGTATGTCAGCTTTTTTTTTTTTTTTTTTTTTTTTTTTTTTTTTTTTTACATCACATCCTATTGCGTCGTTAGGCTTTTTTCACTGGTGGGGCCTGATGGTTGGCTCAGCCCATCGTTGCCCAGGTGAATGTTTATAGTAGCTCCATCTTGTTTTGGCTCATTCTGTCCCCCGGAGCTCATCTTTGAGCCTCTCTTTGGAGAGGTAATCTAGAGTCCAGGTTGATAGGTGGTCTTCAGGGCAGCATGTGGGTAGTCTTAGCACACTCAGCGGTGACTGAAAAATCCCAGCTATGTGGTGTCCAGGATTCAAATCCGCGTCCCTCCTAGATCTTCCAGACGCGGTGCCGGCACGCTGACCACTCAGCCACAGCTACAGCTTGGTGTTTTCTTTGCCTGACAGGGATGACTCGCACACCTTGAATGAGGAGGTGAGTGTAGCTGACCTGACCCTCTCCATCACTGCCTGGTTAGGGTTCAACACATACAAGAAGAAGAAAGGGGAAGCTGCAGCTCAAAAGATTATTATTGACTTCCAGAACAAGTAAGTTGAGATGGTAAGGTGTGCGAATACCAGTGGTGGGCACCACTAACCAAAAAGTTAGCTTCACTAACTGGTAATCCACTAACTATAAAGTTATCTTCGCTCACGCTAAACTGATAAAGAAATTAATAGAACCTGATGCTAACCGCTAACCTTTTTATATGGTTTAGTTTCAGTTTAGTATTTTGGCTCTTAAACCCTTAAAAACAGACCTAGTGTCCTGAAATATCAGTATGCTGTAGCTTACAAATTGAGCTTTCCAGAAAGGTATAGCATGCATGGACTCCTTGGGTTGGCACATGACGCACTGGAAGTCCAAGACATTGGCGTTCGTCATATCTCTTGATTTAAGGACAAAGTACTTCTCCAGGTGGAGCCGCGGGTCCTGGAAATTCTGAATCTCCTGGCCGTCAGCTTGAGTGTCCTCCGCCTCACCCACAGCTGCTGCCAGCTCCTTAACAGGGTCAGCATCCTCAGGCAGAACAAAAACGTTCTCACTCGGATCACCTTCCACGATGTTGATAACGATAAACAAGGCAACAATAATGAACGTGGCTACACGGTCACAACGTTGCAGCTGAACTGAACAAAGAGCCCAACAAGCAACAACAACAACAATAAGAGAAGAGAAAGAAGCCTCCAGTTTATCTTAAATCCATATATTTTACCCAAGATTTCCCACAAATTTATGCATTTTTTATTTTTTCCATAACTTGCACTTTTATTTTTTATTATTTTAAGTTTATTTCTTGTCAGGTAGAAAATATTGAATTCTTGTTATTAAATCCCGAGTTCAAAGAGTTGGAAATGGAAGATGCATTACCCTAAAATCCCCAAAAGTTTCCGTAATAATTGTCCAATTACCCTACTTTAACCCATTCGTGGTCAACCACGTCACCTGACGTGTTAATGTTGTTACTCCCTCTGGTCAACCACGTCATATGACGTTTTATTATTATTTTTTTCCACGTGAATGAAAATCCTCTAGCGGTTTATAATTACATTTATTGAAGTGTCAGGCATCTTTTCTCAAGTGATGACTTTATGCGCGGCAGTTTTATTGGTTCAGAGCATGCTTATACAGTATGGCACGTAGATGTCGACTCGGCGCTCTCACTGATGAGCAAATTCAGCTTCATTTCAATGAAGATGAGGGTGATACTGACAGTGAATCTACAATAGATGATAGTGATAAAGATGAAGATTATGTTTTTCAAGAAAGTGAAGAAAGCCAATCAGCAAGTGGATCTGAATATTATCCAGCAGACACAGCAGCAGCTGACTACTCCTCAAACATATGCTCTGGACCATCACCTACTCAACTATCTTCTCCACCCCCTTCCACCTCTAGGTGTTTATATCCACCACGTGGTGGCAGAATGAAGATGGCAAGATGTCGGAGTTCATCAAGCGAAGATGAATGCAATGTATCTCGTCCAAGAGTGACTCCCCCACCCGCCCGTGATCTCACTCCAGCCAGACAGACGCCTTCCCGCCGATCCTGTAGGTCACGTGTTATGCCACATTTCCTTTTTATGTTTCCTGTTCAGAATTATTAGCCTATTTTGAGACAAGTTGTGTCCTTATAGCCTAGTCATACACTATCATAAGAATGTAGTGTTGTACAAAAGGAAACAATTGTTATGCCACATTTCCTTTTTATGTTTCCCGTTCATAATTACTATTTTGAGACTAATTGTGTTCTTATAGTGATACAATATCATGAGAATGTAGTGTTGTGCAAAAGAAAAACAATTGTTAGTGGAAGAGTTGAAAATAATATCTCAGTGGTGAGATTACATCTGGCAGCGCCGCGCCACAGGTGCCAGTTAAATGCCGGCGGGCCATTTAAAAAAAGGTAAGGAGGAAATTTCCATGTTATTTTCTTTATGTGGAGATATTTTTGGATTCATTTGGCCAAAAAATTTGTTTTCCATTTTTCGTGACCAGGGGGAGTACACACATTGTAACATAGGTAACCACGAATGGGTTAAGGCATAATTTAATCAAAAGTGGAAGCCCTTGATTTTTTAGTGGATTTAAAGTTAGTGGAGGAGGAACTACATTTAGCGGAAGCTAATTGGTCCGCTAAGTGTTTCCAAAGTTAGCGAAAGCGCTTATCAGGTAACAAAAACGTTAGCTTCACTAATTGCGGTTAGTGGATCAGCGGAACCGTGCCTACCACTGGTGAATACCAATTCTAAGCATGTGTGTATGTGTGGTGTGTGTGTGTTTGTGTGTTGTGCGTGTGTTCTTCAAGTATTTTCATTTCCAGTATAGTTTTTTAGTATTTCATAGAATTGTGTCGTTCATGTTACTATTACTGGCTTGATTACTGTTGGATGTACATATGTAAATGCAATGGCCTGAGGTCCTAAGCCATGGGGTCCTTTTGACTTGATGCTAAAGAATTTACCTTTCGTCTTTCTTTTACGTCTTAGTATTATTTTGTTAGCCATCTCTAAACCACTTTAACCTTTAAAGGGGATCACAAAAACAGACTCAGGAGGCTAACAAAATTTCTACTCCAGACTCATGACCACTCTGGGGGTGAGCACCTCCCCTGAGAACACGCACCTTCACCTCAGAACCCAGTTCATTCTCCTCTTGGGGTGCAAACCACACCCTTAGACAACCCAAGGCAACATTTTCTCACTGGATCTACAGAGTAAAGGTATCAATCTCTGGGTAATCATGTAGATTATTATCTCAGTTGTAAATCAGTTTGTATCCCTGTAGTATTGATATTTTTGTTGATGTATGAAAGTCTGTTGTGTATTTTGCCCATCTCTCATTTTATAACTAAACTCTGAAGTACTCTGTTTCCCCCTCTCTTTAACCCCTCCACTTTCATTGGCATGGATTTAGCTTTCACTGTTAGCCTGGTAACATATACCCCCAGGTCTTTCTCTGCCTCTGTGGTGGATAGTAGAGTGTTTCCCATGTGGTATTGATATGCTGGATTTTCCCTCCCAATGTGCATGAATTTACATTTTTCTTCATTGAACTGTAGCAGCCACTTTTTGTTCGACTCCTGTAGCTTGGTGATGTCTTGTATGAAATGCGCAGTGAAGGGATTAATAAGTCTGTAAACACCACATATATCTTGGCAATAACTAGACAACATGAAGATTCCAAATTACAGTTATAGCAAAACTTGCATCCAGCCATCCATAGAATATTATCATAGTTGCTTGAAACTCTTATCTTAAGAGGTTTTCAAAAATAGCTAGATGCAGTTAATCTCGAAATATGCAAAACTCTTATGGGTGAATTTCAGTAGTGACTTTTCATAATTAAGAATCGTCAAAGTTGCAGCCATACATCACTTTAACCTTTCAGTTTACATAACACAGACTTATTAAGACTTATTAATACTGTTGAACTTACCTGAAGTCCATTTACAAAGAATAATATTGGGTAGTAAATGCTGCTGAGAACTGGTTTCTGTGAATGCTTCCAGAAATTACAGAAATGAGTGAGGAGTTATAAGGCAGGGCAATAAATGTACTTTGACAAACTACTATACCTTTTATAAAAAATAAAACCATGTACTTTCATATAATTATATATGCACATCAAACATGGCACAACACACACACAGGGGCAATAAAACTTCTCATTTACCCTTCATAATGTTTCATGAAGTTTCATTGCCCTGATCACATATCCTATTTTAGTGAGTGACTGAGAACATTTTAAAACCATGCACAGACTATAAGTAAGTGCAAATTACATAGACAAGATAATGCCACTTAATGGTGAGTATTTGGGTCTGCAGAGAGCTGCATGTACCCTTGACACTCAGTTTTATCCCCTTGATGTGTTATCTAAGAATTCCTGTGTGCAGAGAGAGAGTGGGAGGGAGAGTTCAGCATTTATCTCCTAGGTGTATGAAATGCGCCCCCACCACCACCACCACCACAACCACAACCACAACCACAACCACACACACACACACACACACACACACAGACACAGAGACACAGACACAGAGACACAGACACAGACACAGAGACACAGACACAGAGACACAGACACACAGACACACAGACACAGACACACAGACACAGAGACACAGACACACACACACACACACACACACACACACACACACACACACACACACACACACACACACACACACACACACACACACACACACACACACACACACACACACACACACACACACACACACACACACACACACACACACACACACACACACACACACACACACACACACACACACACACACACACACTAAAAAGGGGTACACATAAACAACCTTGAGAAACACAATCTAGCATGACTAGGCAGATGGGGCTGACGTCTGAGAGGAGAGTAGGTCAAGGGAGGAGGAGGAAAGGGGAGGGAAGGGAGGAGTTTTTTGTTATATAAGTGGTAAACGGGGAGAAAGAAGAGTTGAGTAGGGGATTTAAGAGTGGCTGGTTGTGGGGCAAGAGTAAAAGTGAAGGAGAGAGACAGATAGGCTGCTCTACTTGAAGGTTTGTGAGGCATTACATACGATTTGTTTAAGTTAAGACTGTGCAGTATAGTTTCACATGGGAGTTGCATAAGTTCTAGTCATATTAACCCTAGATGGGTATCGCTGGGTCCGCGCGGACCCACGGCTTATCTACATTTTGAATATCCCGCTCTATTTCCCAAAGTATGACGAGGCAGCAGCTGGCGGCGACAAGTCCTTTCCCCATTAACTACCTCTATAGATATCACATTACATACCTCCTCACCACCATGCACCACCACCACCACTACCATCATTGCCACCAGTGTAAGCAGCAATATTGGCTTATAGCCTCCTGCAGCCTGCCTCATTTTCCTCCTTTTTCTCACTCTTCATGCCTCCTAGCTGCTTTGGCTTAGATCTATGGTTCTCAGCAATTTTCACCACTTGGATATTTTTGTATTGGTAGGTTTATCGTACCATCTGTCCCAGAGAACTATTTGAAGTATGTACACCCTTTTCAAAGTAGTGCAAATACAAGTTCTGTTCCTCAACAATTCTATCTTTGTGATCATTAATGGCACACTGTTTCATCTTTTTTATTGCTTTTAGCTCTGCTGTTGTATCACTGAGCTTCACACGGAACTTGAAACATGTCTCAGCGGTACTTCGAGCATCCAAGTCTCACTGCTGCATATGCCAAGTTTCGTCCAGAGCCTCCGGCCTCACTGGTGTCACACATCCTGGAGTACCTGCACCAAGGGGTGGGTATAGGCAGCCTTACTACTGTTTTAATTTTGAAAAAGAATTTGGATGGAGGAAGACTGATTAATACATTTAAGTTCTGTATACTATCAGTAAGTATATCACTTTGCCTTGATGCTAGATTCCAGTGAGATAAAAGTCTCAATGAGGCACATCAGTGAACTAGTGGACTTTTTTTAGGGTTTCCTTGGGGTTTTGGTACTTTGAACCAGTACCAGATAGTGTGGTCAAGCGTAGGTTTTTCTATGTACAGTCATACCTCAGTTTACAAGCTTAATTCGTTCCGGAATATTGCTTGCAAATAAAAAAAACTCTTAAACTAATATTGTAGTGCTGAAAATACTAAGATCGCACACTAGAGTAAGCAGACACAAACACACAGGTGCTACCTCTGCGATTGTACAACGCGAACTGAGTTCCCATTCCCATTGTTTTCTGCTCTGAGCACTCTTGTCTTGTGGCAAACAAAGGGAACCCACGCTCATTTCTTCAACTTGTACAAACAGGATGCTCGCACACCAAGTCACCGCTCGTAAACTAAGGGGTTTTTAATGATTTTTTTGGCTCGTAAATCAAAGCACTCATAAAGTAAAGCACTCTTAAACCAAGATATTACTGTATTATTGTATGTATAATCATCTTGCAGACTTTTAGAAATGCTTTTTTTTATCAAGTTGGGGTGAGGGGTGTGGCACCTCCTGTAGGCATTAGGGAGGCTGCAAATATAAACTTTCACCTCTCTTTTAGTGACCTTAAGGAGGGGTTGAGTTGGGCAAATCTTCCTCATAGGAGAGAAAGTGTACCTTAAGGGTGAGAAAATGGGTTTCCATACTATATATTAAGAAAAAAAACTAGAAGTGCCAAATTTTGCTATATTTTTTTAGTTTTTCCATTTGTTTTATTATATACGTATGTGTACTATTTATATATGATTCTCTTTGCTGGATGCCTCCTTAGAAACTTTGGATAAAACAGAGCATTAAGAGTGTAATAATGTGCTCCCCTCAGTACGATGGCCCCCTGGAGGCAGCCGCAGACGTGGGCTGTGGCTCCGGCCAGAGCACTCATGTCTTGGCGCCACACTTCAACACAGTCACAGGCCTTGACATCTCCCCAGCACAAATTACCGAAGCTGTCAAACTCGGCAAGACCTCATCAGTCTCCTTCAGGTGAGGTGTAATGAGATTTTTTTTTTTTCCAGTGACATCTTGACCTTTCCTCCATTAGTCACTGAATTATTGTAGTATTGTAGTCCATCAATAACATACTTTTTTTCCAGAATTCTGAATGCTGCTGGTTAAGCAACTCATATGAAACATTAATTGTCTGATAGTGTGACTGTTAACAGCTTTCACTGATTGTCTGTAGGCTTCCCCTCCTTCCTTTACCACAGAGTGAGTGGAGCTGAATCCCTGCCATTCCCTGACAACAGTCTGCAGCTAGTGATGGCAGGTCAGGCCTGCCACTGGTTTGACATGCCCAAGTTCTTGAAGGAGGTGGACCGCGTGCTTGTGCCGGGTGAGTGTGTACAGACATTCTTGGTTAATTGATTGTAGTTTCATAACAGCAAATCAAGTTTATAGCATCCTTTCCATCAAAAGCATTCTTTTTTGCATATATCTCTATGCCATAATTTTATAAACTGGTGCATTTTCTGCTTGACTATTCTAATTGGGAAATTGAGTTCCCTTACATTGTTATTCTATCTCCATACTGCACTTTGCTGTATTCCCTTGTTAATATCCCACTGCTTTGTGCAGTGGCAGTATTATAACTAGTGTTGCAGAGCTTTTTTGTGTGTAAGGGTTGTGGTAGTGCCCGAAGCTGAACACTGAATTGTTGGTAATGAGCTGCAGCTCTAGAGCTACCATGCACATTGCTAAGGTAGCCAAGTATTAACATGCCTTCTCAAGTTGGCCTCATTAGTACATCACATCTCTTTTACTCACCTGTTCTATGGGGGGCTTTCATAATGAAATCCGGAGTTCCTTTTCTTTGGCATCAAGGAAGTATATCCACATGTCCGTGATCAGAACACATCCACCAGTTGTCAACCAAGTGCTTCCCTCCCTGCCAGGTGGTGTGGTGGCCCTGTACTGCTACCTTCTACCTCGTGTTGTTGACCCCCACCTGGGTGAGAGGCTGAGTGCAATGATTAGTGAGGTAATGAAAAGTTAAAGTAGATGGGTGGGAGTTTTCTGATTTTTTGTTTCCATTTCCTTGTTATTATGTCGGTCTCAAAAATTACCCTCATTTCATTCTTTGTTTACCTTCACCATACAGAATTGTAAATATTAATTCATCTTTTTCAGTTACATTCCTCCATCATCAATAGTTGAATTTTTATGTCCAAGTTTCTGTATCTCCCATATTTATCACCCATGCATAGTAATGACAAGTGTTTTTATCACTGTCCACCTGTTTGTTCATTCGTCTGTCCTTTAAAATAACATAAGAACAGGATAAGTTTTGGGAATACCCCAATAAAAACTGAATTAATGAAATGGCATGTCCCAAAAATTATGTATCACCCACTATTTTTGCAAGTTTTAATTGGTTATTCCAGAAAGGGGTCAGACCACTTACAGAAAGCAGGGAACCAGGCAGTCATATTCTGGCCCATATCACCTTCCAAGCCTTTCTGGTCACCCACAGGAAGCACTTAAAATGTTCTTCCTTCAACTTGTCAAATTCCTATTCTCAAAAAGAATCTTTATTATTCTTGTACACTGCATTATTTGATGTATTGCAGGTCTATGATGATTTATTGGCTGGGTGTTGGGGGGAGGGCGTCAAAGATGTGAATGACTGTTACAGAGACCCCAAGTTCACCATCCCTTACCCTGACTCCAGCAGGTTAGTAGGAAGGATGGGAGAAGGAAAAGGGGTATGGCATTACTTCTTATCTAAATATGAGGTTAAATATTCAGTTAAACATTATACGATAAAAGGCATTCTAATCCCTTCTCTGATACCTGTGAGAGTAAAGGAAGAATAGCAATAGCCTTTAATTAATCTTTACTCTTATTCCTTCATTACTTTTCAAGTGTATTGTCCCATGTTTGTGATACTTGACCAAATAATGCAAATATATTTTAATATTTGTGGTCATGACTTGGCAACCACCTCAAACTGTTTTTGGCTAATTTGGACAGCAGTTTGATTTTGTTTCCAATAAAAATCAACTATTCTTCACACAGATTGTATTAGTACTGTTGCTGAGAATCTTGCCTCAGAAGGTTTACAATATGTATCGGTCATCTCCGTGTTCTTGTGTGGCAGGGATGACTCACACTCTTTGATGACGGAGTCGAGTGTGGCTGAGCTGACCCTCTCCATGACCGCCTGGTCAGGGTTCAACACATACAGAGAAAGGAATGGGGAAGCTGCAGCTCAAAAACTTCTTGATGACTTCCAGAAAAAGTAAGTTGGGACGGTAAGGTGTGACAGCAGTTGAGGTGCAGAAATTTATCCTTTTGGTATTTAGTGAAACTATTTGAATCTTTACCTAACACCAATGGTAGTGTTTTGATTTTATACATTATATAGCACATCTGTATTTTCACCACCAGAATAATTTATATCCATTTTACCATTGATGTAATAATATGATATATTGATCACATAACAATGGCATAATGCATAATAAGCTGCATTTATGAAATAGCTCTTTTAATAACTATCGATGACAGTTAATTCCTTTTCATATCTCCACTGCAAGATGTATTTGTCAAGTAACTTGAAAGTCAACTGAATATTTTAAGAGAATCATAAAAAACAGACTCAGGAGGCTAACAAAATTTCTCCTCCAGAGTCATGACCACTCTGGGGGTGAGCACCCCCCCTGAGAACACACGCCTCCAACTCGACACCCACTTCCTTCTCCTCATGGGGCGCAAACCACGCATCTAGAGAACTCAGGGCAACCTTTTCTTACAGGAGCTACAGAGTGAAGGTATTAATCTCTGGGTCACTGTAGGTTTGTGGTACTGATGAGTGTCTTTAGTGTTAGTATTGATATATAAGGGTCTGTAGCAGTGATATTTTTGTTGATGTATCCTGGTCTTCTTAGTGTGTCTTGGACACCTCTCTTATAAACTAACCTTTGAACCAACCTATATCCAGATTCCTGTGGTGCCTTTTGAAGCACCATATATATTTGAGATCTCGTTTGTTTGACCTTTTTTTTTTAAATAGCTATGCACAGAAAATGTTCTGAGTTGGGTAGTGGCATGTCGGTTTAATGGCCTGATGTTTTGGAATGGTTTTATAACTACAGTATACTCTTCCTTAGGTGATGAAAACTAGTGCTATATTTACAGTTTAATTATAAAAAAAAATAAACAAGAGAAAGTTGTTACATTTGTACATAAGGCATACGAGACATTTCAGTACTGGCAATGTCAAAACCTCTCTGGTCTGAGCAAACGTGTTGGATGATCGTTACCAAAGTCAGTGGATGGCATGCATAAGGCACTCTGCTACCCCATATCATACCCTTCTGTGGGCCTATAGTATAATGTTCCCTAAGTAATTTGTTTCACATCTCATAACAGGCACTTAGCTCACATCCTAATAACCACTTCAATAATATAAATAGCTTTGTTATAAATATGGGACACTGAAGAAGGCATGTGTCGGAGTCTGTAATAACCAGACTGCATAAGCATTACCATGTGCAGTTTTAATGAAACTTAGATCCATTTACCCATAGGATGTGATTGTTATTGCTTGAAACTCTTAGAAGTCTTATGATGCAGTTAACACTTAGTGATAAAATTTAATAATGGATGTTCATAATGAGGATTCCTTTGGTTGCTGCCATCCTACACTTTAGCATGTACAATTACAGTACACAGACTAATCAATACTGTTAAACTTGCTTGCAATCGGCAAAGAAAAACCTCGGGTAGTAAATGCTGTTGAGAACCGGTTGCTGCAAATACTTTTAAACTGCAGATACAAGTGAGAATATGAATAATGCATAATATGTAAGTTAATGAGGCAGGGCAATAGATTTACATTAAAGTGATAAACTACCTAGACTTGTATAAAAAGAACTTAAATTACATCTCAGTATATAACTATCAAACAACTATATACATATCAAGCACGCCAGAACATACACATGCTCTCAATAAAACATAAATATCACGGTCACTTCTCATTCAACTCTAAAGAGTCTTTGTTGTGACCAGTGTCTATTGTTCCTGCTTGGAGATCATATCATGTATATATATTTATACATCAGAATAGTTTATCTTTTTCCTTACTAAGATATAACATTGTTAAAAAGATTTGTTAAATGTTGGTGTTCTTGTATTTGAGAACTAACATACTTTTCTGCCTCCTCCTTCCCAGTACTTTTTCCTCCTTCAATATAGCTACTCTCCTATCCATATAATTCTTGGGTTGTACTTAATGCATGACAAATAACTGTTCCTACTGCTCTCCTTCATCCTTTGCCTCTACAAGTAGCAAGGTCTTGCACAGCCATAGATATCATGCATCATTAACAACCTTAACTCATTTTGTAATTGTAGCATTGAACAAAATTGAGATATAGTACAGAACTTTAAATCAGTTCCATTTGTAAAGTTTCTTTTGTGACCTTAGTAGATAACTAGACGAACAAAATTTCTATATATCCTCCTGGAGGAAATAATTATTCTGGCTGATGCATAAATGCTTTGAGCTAGCTAACAAAATTTCTACTCCAGACTCATGACCACTCTGGGGGTGAGCACCTCCCCTGAGAACACGCACCTTCACCTCAGAACCCAGTTCATTCTCCTCTTGGGGTGCAAACCACACCCTTAGACAACCCAAGGCAACATTTTCTCACTGGATCTACAGAGTAAAGGTATCAATCTCTGGGTAATCATGTAGATTATTATCTCGGTTGTAAATCAGTTTGTATCCCTGTAGTATTGATATTTTTGTTGATGTATGAAAGTCTGTTGTGTATTTTGCCCATCTCTCATTTTATAACTAAACTCTGAAGTACTCTGTTTCCCCCTCTCTTTAACCCTTCCACTTTCATTGGCATGGATTTAGCTTTCACTGTTAGCATGGTAACATATACCCCCAGGTCTTTCTCTGCCTCTGGTGGATAGTGGAGTGTTTCCCATGTGGTATTGATATGCTGGATTTTCCCTCCCAACGTGCATGACTTTACATTTTTCTTCATTGAACTGTAGCAGCCACTTTTTGTTCGACTCCTGTAGCTTGGTGATGTCTTGTAGGAAATGTGCAGTCAAGGGATTAATAAGTCTGTAAACACCTCATATATCTTGGCAATAACTAGACAACATGAAGATTCCAAATTACAGTTATAGCGAAACTTGCATCCAGCCATCCATAGAATATTATCATAGTTGCTTGAAACTCGTATCTTAAGAGGTTTTCAAAAATAGCTAGATGCAGCTAATCTCGAAATATGCAAAACTCTTATGGGTGAATTTCAGTAGTGACTTTTCATAATTAAGAATCGTCAAAGTTGCAGCCATACATCACTTTAACCTTTCAGTTTACATAACACAGACTTATTAAGACTTATTAATACTGTTGAACTTACCTGAAGTCCATTTACAAAGAATAATATTGGGTAGTAAATGCTGCTGAGAACTGGTTTCTGTGAATGCTTCCAGAAATTACAGAAATGAGTGAGAAGTTATAAGGCAGGGCAATAAATGTACTTTGACAAACTACTATACCTTTTATAAAAAATAAAACCATGTACTTTCATATAAGTATATATGCACATCAAACATGGCACAACACACACACAGGGGCAATAAAACTTCTCATTTACCCTTCATAATGTTTCATGAAGTTTCATTGCCCTGATCACATATCCTATTTTAGTGAGTGACTGAGAACATTTTAAAACCATGCACAGACTATAAGTGCAAATTACATAGACAAGATAATGCCACTTAATGGTGAGTATTTGGGTCTGCAGAGAGCTGCATGTACCCTTGACACTCAGTTTTATCCCCTTGATGTGTTATCTAAGAATTCCTGTGTGCAGAGAGAGAGTGGGAGGGAGAGTTCAGCATTTATCTCCTAGGTGTATGTAACGCACCCACCACCACCACACACACACACACACACACACACACACACACACACACACACACACACACACACACACACACACACACACACACACACACACACACACACACACACACACACACACACACACACACACACACACACACACACACACACACACACAAAAAGGGGTACACATAAACAACCTTGAGAAACACAATCTAGCATGACTAGGCGGATGGGGCTGACGGGGAGGAAGGGAGGAGGAGGAAAGGGGAGGGAAGGGAGAGGAGTTTTTTTGTTATATAAGTGATAAACGGGGAGAAAGAAGAGACAAGAGTTGAGTAGGGGATTTAAGAGTGGCTGGTTGTGGGGCAAAAGTAAAAGTGAAGGAGAGAGACAGATAGGCTGCTCTACTTGAAGGTTTGTGAGGCATTACATACGATTTGTTTAAGTTAAGACTGTGCAGCATAGTTTCACATGGGAGTTGCATAAGTTCTAGTCATATTAAACTACTGTGAGTTGATGTGCAGTAGTCGAGTCACCACTTTACCACTAGCACCAGTGAGATATTTCCTTATCATACAAGTCCTTTCCCCATTAACTACCTCTATAGATATCACATTACATACCTCCTCACCACCATGCACCACCACCACCACTACCATCATTGCCACCAGTGTAAGCAGCAATATTGGCTTATATCCTCCTTATAGCCTCCTGCAGCCTGCCTCATTTTCCTCCTTTTTCTCACTCTTCATGCCTCCTAGCTGCTTTGGCTTAGGTCTATGGTTCTCAGCAATTTTGACCACTTAGATATTTTTGTATTGGTAGGTTTATCATACCATCTGACCCAGAGAACTATTTGAAGTATGTACACCCTTTTCAAAGTAGTGCAAATACAAGTTCTATTCCTCAACAGTTCTATCTTTATGATCATTAATGGCACACTGTTTCATCTTTTTTATTGCTTTTAGCTCTGCTGTTGTATCACTGAGCTTCACACGGAACTTGAAACATGTCTCAGCGGTACTTCGAGCATCCGAGTCTCACAGCTGCATATGCCAAGTTTCGACCAGAGCCTCCGGCCTCACTGGTGTCACACATCCTGGAGTACCTGCACCAAGGGGTGGGTATAGGCAGCCTTACTACTGTTTTAATTTTGAAAAAGAATTTGGATGGAGGAAGACTGATTAATACATTTAAGATTCTGTATACTATCAGTAAGTATATCACTTTGCCTTGATGCCAGATTCCAGTGAGATAAAAGTCTCAATGAGGCACATCAGTGAACTAGTGGACTTTTTTTAGGGTTTCCTTGGGGTTTTGGTACTTTGAACCAGTACCAGATAGTGCGGTCAAGCATAGGTTTTTCTATGTACAGTCATACCTCAGTTTACTAGCTTAATTCGTTCCGGAATATTGCTTGCAAATAAAAAAACTCTTAAACTAATATTGTAGTGCTGAAAATACTAAGATCGCACACTAGAGTAAGCAGACACAAACACACAGGTGCTACCTCTGCGATTGTACAATGCGAACTGAGTTCCCATTCCCATTGTTTTCTGCTCTGAGCACTCTTGTCTTGTGGCAAACAAAGGGAACCCACGCTCATTTCTTCAACTTGTACAAACAGGATGCTCGTACACCTAGTCACTGCTCTTAACCCCTTCGTGCCGGATGTTCAAAAAGCCCGCCTGGCTGATATACGGCGTGCTCGGCCGCGAGCTCCCGCACGCGGGAAACCTGAGCCGGCATGTATCTGCTTGTCGCCTCCGTATATTATGCTGCTAATTTTCAGTCAACATGTCACGGTCACGTCGAAAGGCAAGGAGTGGTGGTGTTGGCACCTTGGTCTGGGGGGGGGGGGAGAGAGAGAGAGAGAGAGAGAGAGAGAGAGAGAGAGAGAGAGAGAGATGTGGGCGAGACGTGATGGTGTCGGCGCCTCGGTGTCTGAGAGAGAGAGAGAGAGAGAGAGAGAGAGAGAGAGAGAGAGAGAGAGACAATGAGACTTCCTAATTTTAGACACAAGGCGGGAAGAAGGCGGTGCATACTGTAGCTCATTTTTTGTGATTGGTGGGAACAAGGATGGTGGAAGGAGCAATAGGATTTCAAGGATAGCATACGGCGTCTTTACTTAGTAACCAACACAAAGTACGGGACAACTCAATAGAAGAAGAAACAGAATAGAAATATGACGCCTACGTAGGCGTCATCGTATATGCTACTGGGGCTTCATGACACCTACGTAGGCGTCATCGTAATGAAAGGGTTAAACTAAGGGATTTTTAATGATTTTTTTTTTGCTCGTAAATCAAAGCACTCGAAAGGAAGGCACTCTTAAACCAAGATATTACTGTATTATTGTATGTATAATCATCATGCAGACTTTTAGAAATGCTTTTTTTTTGCCAAGTTGGGGTGAGGGGTGTGGCACCTCCTGTTGGCATTAGGGAGGCTGCAAATATAAACTTTCACCTCTCTTTTAGTGACCTTAAGGAGGGGTTGAGTTGGGTAAATCTTCCTCACAGGAGAGAAAGTGTACCTTAGGGGTGAGAAAATGGGTTTCCATACTATATATAAAGAAAAAAAACTAGAAGTGCCAAATTTTGCTATAATTTTTTAGTTTTTCCATTTGTTTTATTATATACATATGTGTACTATTTATATATGATTCTCTTTGCTGGATGCCTCCTTAGAAACTTTGGAAAAAACAGAGCATTAAGAGTGTAATAATGTGCTCCCCTCAGTACGATGGCCCCCTGGAGGCAGCCGCAGACGTGGGCTGTGGCTCCGGCCAGAGCACTCACGTCTTGGCGCCACACTTCAACACAGTCACAGGCCTTGACATCTCCCCAGCACAAATTACCGAAGCTGTCAAACTCGGCAAGACCTCATCAGTCTCCTTCAGGTGAGGTGTAATGGGATTTTTTTTTTTTTCCAGTGACATCTTGACCTTTCCTCCATTAGTCACTGAATTATTGTAGTATTGTAGTCTATCCAGAATTCTGAATGCTGCTGGTTAAGCAACTCATGTGAAACATTAATTGTCTGATAGTGTGACTGTTAACAGCTTTCACTGATTGTCTGTAGGCTTCCCCTCCTTCCTTTACCACAGAGTGAGTGGAGCTGAATCCCTGCCATTCCCTGACAACAGTCTGCAGCTAGTGACAGCAGGTCAGGCCTGCCACTGGTTTGACATGCCCAAGTTCTTGAAGGAGGTGGACCGTGTGCTTGTACCGGGTGAGTGTGTACAGACATTCTTGATTAATTGATTGTAGTTTTATAATAGCAAATCAAGTTTATAGCATCCTTTCCATCAAAAGCATTCTTTTTTGCATATATCTCTATGCCATATAAACTGGTGCATTTTCTGCTTGACTATTCTTCTTCTTCTTCTTCTTTCGGCTGCTCCCGTCAGGGGTCGCCATAGCGGTTGACTATTCTAATTGGGAAATTCAGTTCCCTCACATTGTTATTCTATCTCAATACTGCACTTTGCTGTATTCCCTTGTTAATATCCCACTGCTTTGTGCGGTGGCAGTATTATAACTAGTGTTGCAGAGCTTTTTTGTGTGTAAGGGTTGTGGTAGTGCCTGAGCTGAACACTGAATTGTTGGTAATGAGCTGCAGCTCTAGAGCTACCATGCACATTGCTAAGGTAGCCAAGTATTAACATGCCTTCTCAAGTTGGCCTCATTAGTACATCACATCTCTTTTACTCATCTGTTCTATGGGGGGCTTTCACCAGCAAATCCAGAGTTTCTTTTCTTTGGCATCAAGGAAGTATATCCACATTTCCGTGATCAGAACACATCCATCAGTTTGTCAACCAAGTGCTTCCCTCCCCTGCCAGGTGGTGTGGTGGCCCTGTACTGCTACCTTCTACCACGTGTTGTTGACCCCCACCTGGGTGAGAGGCTGAGTGCAATGTTTAGTGAGGTAATGAAAAGTTAAAGTAGATGGGTGGGAGTTTTCTGATTTTTTATATCCATTTCCTTGTAATTTTGTCAGACTCGAAAATTACTCTCATTTCATTCTTTGTTTACCTTCACCACACAGAATTGTACATGCTAATTCATCTTTTCAGTTACATTCCTCCATTATCATTAGTTGAATTTTTGTGTCTGCATTTCTGTATCTCCCATATTTATCACCCACCTCTGCATAGTAATGAGGAAAAAAGTAATTTTATCATTGTCCACCTGTTTGTTCGTTCGTCTGTCCTTTAAAATAACATAAGAACAGGATAAGTTTTGGGAATACCACAATAAAAACTGAATTAATGAAATGGCATGTCCCAAAATTTAGGTATCACCCACTATTTTTGCAAGTTTTAATAGGTGCACCTAACATCACCAAATGTGGGGTACAAACTTGGTGGAGGGACTGTGTTTCTGGTGCCATTAAAGGTAAGGGCTAAAGAGTAGCTTAGCCGGATATTTTGTTTTTATTTATTAATGATCCACGAGACATCCTGGAGTTAAATCAAAGTATATGCTCATCTTTGTATTCATTTGTACACATACTGGTAATATTTCTGTGGTGTCTGATTCACTTATTAGAGTGAAATTCTAGTGTGATAAAATGTCACAAATTCGTGTCACTGGTGAAAATGAAACTTGTAATTTAAGTTTTGCCACCATGAAATACACACAAATAGATAAATATGAAAGCTCACAAAGTCACAACAAGTGACATCACCTACTTTACGCAGTAAAAGTATGCTATTTTAGGTATCTGACACCTGCAATATGGCAGGCTGCTGCTGCCTCGGCCACAGATTATTGCCAGATTGTCATACTCAGCCACTTATATTTCCCGACTTCCTGCCCCTTAACTGTCTTCTGGGCTCCAATAACGAAACTCATTTATAGTTATCGTTAAAAGAGTAAGATCCTGATGTTTCTTGGCAATAGTTAGGGGTCAGAAACCATTAAATACTATGCTCTGAGTACGACAGTCTGGCAACGGTAGCTATACGTATTTTCATATTATTGTTCTGTTGTTTATTGAATGTTGTGTTCAAGAAAAAGAATACTCATGATTTTAGTTAGTTTTTGGTTATAAGGATTCTTTACGAAATACAAGTATAACATTACCTTCTTATACTTAGGAAACGTCCTGGATCGGCTATGGTAATGTTAGGTGCGCCTATTAGGTGTTACCAGAAAGGGGTCAGACTACTTACAGAAAGTAGGAAACCAGGCAGTCATATTCTGGCCCATATCACCTTCCAAGCCTTTCTGGTCACCCACAGGAAGCACTTATAATGTTCTTCCTTCAACTTGTCAAATTCCTATTTTCAAAAAGAATCTTTATTATTCTTGCACCCTGCATTATTTGATGTATTGCAGGTCTATGATGATTTATTGGCTGGGTGTTGGGGGGAGGGCCTCAAAGATGTGAATGACTGTTACAGAGACCCCAAGTTCACCATCCCTTACCCTGACTCCAGCAGGTTAGTAGGAAGGATGGGAGAAGGAAAAGGGGTATGGCATTACTTCTTATCTAAATATGAGGTTAAATATTCAGTTAATCATTATACGATAAAAGGCATTCTAATCCCTTCTCTGATACCTGTGAGAGTAAAGGAAGAATAGCAATAGCCTTTAATTAATCTTTACTCTTATTCCTTCATTACTTTTCAAGTGTATTGTCCCATGTTTGTGATACTTGACCAAATAATGCAAATATATTTTAATATTTGTGGTCATGCCTTGGCAACCACCTCAAACTGTTTTTGGCTAATTTGGACAGCAGTTTGATTTTGTTTCCAATAAAAATCAACTATTCTTCACACAAATTGTATTAGTACTGTTGCTGAGAATCTTGCCTCAGAAGGTTTACAATATGTATCGGTCATCTCCGTGTTCTTGTGTGGCAGGGATGACTCACACTCTTTGATGACGGAGTTGAGTGTGGCTGAGCTGACCCTCTTCATGACCACCTGGTCAGGGTTCAACACATACAGAGAAAGGAATGGTGAAGCTGCAGCTCAAAAACTTCTTGATGACTTCCAGAAAAAGTAAGTTGGGACGGTAAGGTGTGACGGCAGTTGAGGTGCGGAAATTTATCCTTTTGGTATTTAGTGAAACTATTTGAATCTTTGGTAAATGTCCAGAGAGTTGCCCATCTCTCTGCGGTACTTCTCACCCTAACCATGGGTTAGATCTCATAATTCTATGCATTTTGAACCCCATATATATGCCTCGCAAATTGATAGAATCGCTGCTAGCGATTTTTGAAAAGTTAGTGAGTTTTTTTGCGGCCGCCTCGGGGCGTCACGGGGGGGGACTGGGATACTTTGTTCCCCCGCCTCCAAAATACGATATTACGCCTCCATGTTGTACTTAAGGGACGAAATACATGTCCCTTAACCATAATATGAAGGCTGAAAAACTTAAAAGTAAACAAAAAGTGGTAAAGGTAGTGAAAAAGCATATTATACACACGCGCGATGTGTTTTGATGGCGGCCATATTGGGAAGTGAGCAGTGTTGCCAACGATCCGGTTATCGATGGTACGCTAGGTTAGCGATAATGCGCTTAGTTAGCCATTAGACCACGCATGTGAGAAAGTTCCACCACGCTTTTTTTTTTTTTTTTTTTTTTTAGAACATGCACCTTTACCTAATACCATACCCGGCCCAAACCTTCACAAAAGCCTTTGGGTATAGGTGCGTGTTCTAAAAAAAAAATAACCACGCGTGGTGGACCTGGTCTCTCATGCGTGGGCTCCTGGCTCACTACACTTACCAAAGCTAACCTAGCTTAACACCGCTAACAGATCGCTTAACGCTGCTCACATCGTGATGGCGTCGCCATGTAAACACATCGCGTATGTATAATATGCCTTTTCACTACCTTTACCACTTTTTCATTACTTTTAATTTTTCCGCCTTCATATTATGGTTAAAGACATGTATTTCGTCCTAAAGTACAACATGGAGGCTAATATCGTATTTTGAGGTAACAAATAGCATCTTCCATTTAGGCATAACCGTTTCTGGGCGTGATCTGTAGAGTTCCTGAGACCCGACAACCTAAGATTTGGTGAGAAGTACCGCCATTGAGATTGGCCTCTGTGACATTTACCTTTTACCCTAACACCAATGGTAGTGTTTTGATTTTATACATTATATAGCACATCTGTATTTTCACCACCAAAATAATTTATATCCATTTCACCATTGATGTAATAACATGATATATTATCACATACCAATGGCATAATGCATAATAAGCTGCATTTATGAAATAGCTCTTTTAATAACTATCGATGGCAGTTAATTCCTTTTCATATCTCCACTGCAGGATGTATTTGTCAAGTAACTTGAAAGTTAACTGAATATTTTAAGAGAATCATAAAAAACACTCAGGAGGCTAACAAAATTTCTCCTCCAGAGTCATGACCACTCTGGGGGTGAGCACCCCCCCTGAGAACACACGCCTCCAACTCGACACCCACTTCCCTCTCCTCATGGGGCGCAAACCACGCATCTAGAGAACTCAGGGCAACCTTTTGTTACAGGAGCTACAGAGTGAAGGTATTAATCTCTGGGTCACTGTAGGTTTGTGGTACTGATGAGTGTCTTTAGTGTTAGTATTGATAATATATAGGGGTCTGTAGCAGTGATATTTTTGTTGATGTATCCTGGTCTTCTTAGTGTGTCTTGGCCACCTCTTATAAACTAACCTTTGAACCAACCTATATCCAGATTCCTGTGATGCCTTTTGAAGCACCATATATATTTGAGATCTCGTATGTTTAACCTTTTTTTTAAATAGCTATGCACAGAAAATGTTCTGAGTTGGGTAGTGGCATGTCGGTTTAATGGCCTGATGTTTTGGAATGGTTTTATAACTACAGTATACTCTTCCTTAGGTGATGAAAACTAGTGCTATATTTACAGTTTAATTATAAAAAAAAAAATAAACAAGAGAAAGTTGTTACATTTGTACGTAAGGCATACGAGACATTTCAGTACTGGCAATGTCAAAACCTCTCTGGTCTGAGCAAACGTGTTGGATGATCGTTACCAAAGTCAGTGGATGGCATGCATAAGGCACTCTGCTACCCCATATCATACCCTTCTGTGGGCCTATAGTATAATGTTCCCTAAGTAATTTGTTTCACATCTCATAACAGGCACTTAGCTCACATCCTAATAACCACTTCAATAATATAAATAGCTTTGTTATAAATATGGGACACTGAAGAAGGCATGTGTCTGAGTCTGTAATAACCAGACTGCATAAGCATTACCATGTGCAGTTTTAATGAAACTTAGATCCATTTACCCATAGGATGTGATTGTTATTGCTTGAAACTCTTAGAAGTCTTATGATGCAGTTAACACTTAGTGATAAAATTTAATAATGGATATTCATAATGAGGATTCCTTTGGTTGCTGCCATCCTACACTTTAGCATGTACAATTACAGTACACAGACTAATCAATACTGTTAAACTTGCTTGCAATCGGCAAAGAAAAACCTCGGGTAGTAAATGCTGTTGAGAACCGGTTGCTGCAAATACTTTTAAACTGCAGATACAAGTGAGAATATGAATAATGCATAATATGTAAGTTAATGAGGCAGGGCAATAGATTTACATTAAAGTGATAAACTACCTAGACTTGTATAAAAAGAACTTAAATTACATCTCAGTATATAACTATCAAACAACTATATACATATCAAGCACGCCAGAACATACACATGCTCTCAATAAAACATTCATATCACTGTCACTTCTCATTCAACTCTTAATCATGATTTGTGAGTCTTTGTTGTGACCAGTGTCTATTGTTCCTGCTTGGAGAAGGGCCTGGGACCAATCTGATCATATCATGTATATATATTTATACATCAGAATAGGTTATCTTTTTCCTTACTAAGATATAACATTGTTAAAAAGATTTGTTAAATGTTGGTGTTCTTGTATTTGAGAACTAACATACTTTTCTGCCTCCTCCTTCCCAGTACTTTTTCCTCCTTCAATATAGCTACTCTCCTATCCATATAATTCTTGGGTTGTACTTAATGCATGACAAATAACTGTTCCTACTGCTCTCCTTCATCCTTTGCCTCTACAAGTAGCAAGGTCTTGCACAGCCATAGATATCATGCATCATTAACAACCTTAACTCATTTTGTAATTGTAGCATTGAACAAAATTGAGATATTATAGTACAGAACTTTAAATCAGTTCCATTTGTAAAGTTTCTTTTGTGACCTTAGTAGATAACTAGACGAACAAAATTTCTATATATCCTCCTGGAGGAAATAATTATTCTGGCTGATGCATAAATGCTTTGAGCTAGCAATTATGACCATATAAATTAATGTCATACACTCCTTAAGATATAATGTGAACACAGTGTATTAAGCAACCAAATTTTGGCACTACATTTAAAAAGAAAAGCACTACAATTTATGTGGTCATCGACTTAAATATTATAAGTAACACCTCCATTGCATGACTCCTACACTTGTCCTTTCTCCACTGTGCATCAGCAGCAAGTCTAGTCCATGACCCACCCACAGCTGAGCCAGTTCTGTCTTTGACCCTATGTCTGGCTAGGTACACAACACTAACATAAATGCCACACACGGCTGGACGTTAATATAGAAAGAAGAGTTTGCAGCTTTTGTAAATATGTACAATGAGATATAGCTCAGAAATTTCAGTGCTGATGTGTCTTGAGTCTAACTACACTAGGCTTTACAGCTCAGTATGCAGCAAGCCTGTGGTGGAGGTGACTGTGGCCACCGAGGTGCGCATAGCTGGTACTGGTGTTCTCGGTGGCTTCTCCAGCTCCTGGCATACAAGCGGCTGTGTTGTAAAGGCATTGTCATAGGATGGTCTCCGTACAGGCTCTGAGTGAATCTCTGAGGGTGGTTTCCTTACAGGCTCCGAGTGAATCTCTGAGGCTGGAGTAATGGGCCGCATATGCTGGGGTGGAGTCATGGATATTAGGTTGTTATTGTTGTTATTATTGTTCTTTCTTGGTTGTGGCTGGTGAGGGCGCCCATTAAGCTGTGCCCCCATGTCTGCTGTGATGTATGCCTGAGGATAGCTCTCAAGTATGTTATCTGTGGATCTAGAGATGTGGATCTTGGCTGGGTGGGGGTCATGACTGCGGTCAACCTGATAACGTGGCTGACTCAGCTGGTCGACAGACTTTGCCATTGTCTGATTATTGGGACGGTAACTTTCATAGTTGTTCATGCCCCTCTTGAGCGTCCCGGCCTCGGAAAGCTCCGGGGCGTCGGTGGTGATGGTGTTGGGGGTGATGGGCCGAGAGGGCAGGCCAGTGCTGAGCTGATGGTTAGAGAGCTTGTCTAGGTACTCCCTCACCTTGTAGTCGTCTTGGTGTTCTGGTGGCTCGAGGTGGTCGGAGGAGATGTACTGGAGGTCGTCCAGGGCCTTGTTCCTCTGTCTGTGTGCCGGAGAAAGTGTGTTACATTAGACTAACATGGGAGCACATACACACTGGATAGAATAAGGAAGGAAGACATGGGATTGATAATATAATGGAAGACAATTTATCACCAAAAAGATCTATAGACATGTTAACAGGAGCAATATACAGATTACTCAGAAACATAGGTGATATTTAATTATAGTAATGAAGATATGTAAGGGAATTGATAGTGTATGATGTGATCCAGGCTTGAATATGCAGCTGTGGTGGTATGGTCACTGTACAGAACAAGGGAACTAGAAAGGATTAAAAAAGCTGCAATCAGATTAGTGCCTAGTCTAGAGCAGCTAATGTATAAGGAGATACAGAGTCAGGACAGCACGAGAACTAAAATTACAGTCTGTTAACTACAACTAGGTAAATACAAACTCACACCCCTAGAAGTAATTATTTTTTCATTTGTAGGTAAAAACACACCACTATATACAGTAGGATCTTATTGATAACATCTTAATTGATTTGTGATTTGCATCAAATCTTTTAAAAACTAGAGTGAAGGGTTATCAGTGCCACCACACCAGGACATTCACTAGTATTCACTCTTGGAACATTCCTTTCACTTTTTTTTTCTAGATAAAATTATAAGAATAGTTATTGAAACAGCACAGACAATATAATTGAGGAGTTAATGAGGTGTTTGATATGGTTGTTATTCCAAGAGTAGTGCATGGAGGTAGGCTACTGTGGCATACACTTGGCCTGGCCCACTCTGGCCTCTTGTGCCTAGTTCCACGGGCAGGCACTGTTTCTGCACCACCTCAGCAACTCCCACAAAAAATGAAGAGTTGCGAGGCCCACCCGAACCAATACAAATTAGGGATGAGGCTGACTGCTAGTCGTGGGTAGGGACGCAGAATCCCTGAGAGGATAAAACCCCCAACCATCCGGCCTCCACAACCGTAAACTCTTCTACTGTGGCCACCCTTTGTAGGGAATTTCAAGGAACAGACAATGGATTATACAAAACCATGACTTTCCTATTAGTCTCCCAAAAGAAAAAAATTAAAAGTGGTAAAAACAAAGTGTTAAGAGCCAGAAAACAAACCATAGAGGCAGGCAAACAAGGGGTGGTTAGTCGAAGCAAGCATAGAGGCTAAACTTCAATCCTGGTTGACCGAGGTGTCGAGGGACTAGGAGGGAATGGCCTACCCCTGGTCATGTTCCCCCTCTCTATCCCCTCTGAGTACTCGTCCCCGTAGCTTAGTGCATCGTTGTCTGTCTTGTAATACACCAGGTCGGCCACTGCCTTGTTGCGCTGTCTGGGGCAGAGGAGGAGGAGGAGGAGCCGGGTTAGGGCACTGAGCATGCTGGCCGGGTGTTAGTGTCCTCTCCTGTGGGGGCTGTCTGGGTTCACAACAATAGTGACCTCCAGGCTTACATGCTTGGTGAGTTGATATACACAAAGTTGCAACTTAAAGATGTTAGCCATTTTATACTAAATTAGGTCTTTGTACTATAGTAATGGTATTAGTACTTGGATTTTTTTTGTTAGAGTATATCAAGGCCACCAGAAAATATTATTAAGCTACTGAGCTACTAATAATAAAGTATATACTGTGTCTACAAATTACCCATTAAATACAAAACTGAACTTAATTCATACGAGGAATATTACGGGGATATTTTTCTTGCAAAAATTATTACAACTAATTGGACAATGTTTGCCTCACAGTGATAGAATCTGGGACTATACAGTGCTACTGAGAATAAGCAAGTAAGCTAAGTCTACTTACTGTATTAATAACATGATTAATTTCAACTATTCAACATTGGTCCAAACTTCAACATCAATTATTTGCTTGAAAATATAATTTAAAACAATTTTATACTCATGAAAAGAACAGGCCAATAATTTAGCTCAAACGAGTTTTAAGTATATTCAGCTTTTGGTTCTAATGTTAGCTTTTAAGATTAGGAAAGTGAGAGGACCAAGAATCAACATTTATAAGCAAAGAGGAGGTAGGACATTTTAAAATCTACAGACAAAATCCAATAATAATAATAATGCCAAATGTTACAAAGCAAAGCCAAGATACAAGAACATGTTTCTCATAGACAAACTAACAAGAGGTCAGCAACCTTCACACAATGATAATGTATGGGATTTAGAAATCTCAGATCAGACCTTTCATACAAGGTGTGTGTAAAAATGATATGGTGAGTGGCTGCCATTCACCTAGTTTGTAAGGTGGACGTGGCCTGTTTGGTAATGTTCAAGTGAATTGAATCCCTTCACATGGGCATGCATTCAGTCAGGGAGCTGATGGCAAATACATTCAGCAGCAGCTCCCAACATGCAAAGTTTTATACACACACCTTGGGAAAAGTTTTACTAGGAACTTTGTGTGTGTTTGTGAGGCAAGAAAACATGCTTGGGATAAAGGGAGCATTTTACATTCAAATTATTGTCACCACACAAAGGATGACCTGATTATTGAATAAGCAAAGCCATTGTTCAAGCATAACAAAAGTAAATGTATGATTAGCCATAACTCAACAGGTCCTTACTTTCAGTCCTATGGGAGCTTGCTAGGAAGTCATTTACTATGCCACGAGATCTCTTCACAGAAAACAGTGCCAGGGTGGCCACAATAAAGGAGTTTCCACTTTTTTCTCATCATAAATTTTAATGCTAATGGCATGCTCAAAACATCTAACTCTTTAACCTAATATAAGACTGTTCTCCCACAGATTGTCGTCCTCTTGCACACACCACATCTCCCTTTGAAATGGAAAAGTTCTCCAGCATCTGTCCTTTGTCAGTGTAAACAAACACATTCACTAGTTCCAATTCATTCAGAAAGGCAGCTTATAATTGTTGATATTGTCATCTCTTTATAAAAAAATAAAACTAACACAAATGCCAAACTGTACCACAAATATTAGTTCAATAATGAGGGTGAAGTCAATGGTATATGGTAATGAAACTAAAAACCATTGTAAGTTAAGCAAAGCAGTATCAGTAGGAATCTGTAAAATTAATTAATACAGGTAAAATTATTTATACAATGGAGTCCAGGAAGCTTGAGACACAAGAAAAGTCATGCATATTAACATTATAATCCCTTGCCTATAAGTGTCAGTGTATATACAGTTGTCAGTGCATGTACAGTTTAGAAATTGATCAGATTTGACATGTAAAGAATGGGAAGCAGGAAAGCTACAGTTCATTTTTGTTTGAAATAGTGTCTGTTATGCTGAAATAGACATTTAACATTACATTTTATATGTAAACAATAAATATGTAACAAGAGAAAATGTTTTGTTTGAGAGTCTCACTGCACTGTGGTTAGTGGTTAGAAAGTTTAGCTATGAATCTGTGGAGCCGAGTTCAATTTGAGAACACTGTGAATAAGGAAACTCACCCCACAAAGACCCTCTTAAGCCCAGTAAGCATAACCATTTGTTTACAAAATCACTTGTTTATGCCTGCAAAAAATACACACACAAGAAACTGCATTGAGAGAAAAACAGAGAAACCATACTATAACTTCTTACCACCACAAAAAACACACACTTACCATAATGAACACACACAAAACTAACAAACCATACAAAAAAAAAAAAAAGGAAAAGGAAAGAGGTTAAATAACAAGAAATGAAAATGGGTATGGAACTAAACATACAGAAAAAAAACAGCCTACCTCTTAGCTGACTTCCAGAGGCCACAGCAGACAAAGAGGATCACCAGCAGCACCACACAGGCCACCAGCGACCCATAGAAGGCTGCCACAATGGGTTGGCTCATCTGTGTCCAAGGCTGATGAGAGATTTCCCCGATTAGATCAAAGAAGCAACTCTCACCCTAATCCCCAAACCTAGCAAGAAGCCACACCAAACAATCAATTTACAAATGTTTCAAGCTTATTCCCTTCCCCCTCCTATCCTAAAAAAAAAAAGGGGGGAACAGAGGGGAGGTAGGGCTATGTAGTTGGCCTCTATTCAAGGCTAAGGAGCAGAGGTTGTGGTGAAGTGCTTGTCTAGTAATGTCCTGTAGTTTTTGCTTCCACAATGCAGAATTAGGGAACTAAGGCCTGAAGAACTGAATGCAATTAAAAACAGTCCATTTACCAGGAATCAGACCAATGAAAGTCAAATAAAGCACAGTGGGAATAAGAGAACACCTGAAGATGAACCAAGCAAGATTCTCATTTATCCTATACTATAAAGAAACTTTAATTGAATGGAATGTCAAGGGTAATATGAAGTATAAAACTGAAGGAAAATAAGGTGTTACCACAAAGAGGTATACTATCACATGAGAGAGGCTATATTGTGGGAGGGAATCATAGCCCATCCAACTTCATAAGGGAAAATAAGGATGCTAAACTAAAAGTAGAAGAGGCAAAACCATGATACGCATATAAAAGACAACACCACAAGCAGTCCAACTTACATTGAGAGGTGGGGGAACAGTGGGCACCCACTCTCTCACGACCTGGGGGATGTAGGTGGTCCAGAAGGTGTTGTAGGGCTGGCGGTAGTTGTAGTGGATGGAGGTGTTGAAGGTGGTGTTGATGCTCAGGTACTTCAGGTTACCTTCCAACACCTGCTCCCAGTTTACCTTGAGTATTTGAACCTGTGACTGGGTGGGGTTGCTGTGGGCACAAAGGGTAGTCTTAGGGTGGATAACTACACACACTGAAGGTATTAGTAAGACCTCAAAAGATAGAAAAACTGTTTATGGCAGTATATAAAAACTAAAAAGATATTTGATACAGAAAACATTGAGGTAAAACATGAAGCACATTAAATCATGAGCCATATTAAAAGTATCTGAAGGAAACAGAAAAAAAGCTTCCACTCACCCCCACTTGGCAAAGTTAGCGAGTGTCTTCATCATGAACTCGGAGATGTTGCGGTCGCCCTCACCCCACTGCTCCCGAGACACCCGCATGGTCTCGGGGTAAAAGTCCGGGTCCATGAAGGGAGCGCCGGTGATGAAGTAATACTCAATATTGTTTGGGATCTGTGGGGTGGAGAGTGATGAGAGACGGGTAAAGATGAGGTGCTGTTTAGTGATACATTATGATGGAGATGGACCACTTTTTTGTTGAAAACATACACACACACAAAAAAAAAATCAATATCAGCTTAAAGGTGGCTGAATCTGATTGCAATATAAGGCTAATGTGAGTTTAGTTGAATGAAGGACAAACACACCTGTCTCCAGAAGGGTAGTTTGAGGGCCTCCACAGTAGTGTTGAGGAGGTAGTAATAGGTGGGAACACTGCGCTTGTTGGTGGAGTTGACAAGCACCTTCACCAGCTGGTCCACACCTGACTTGTAGAGTGAATCTGAAAGCATCTGTGGGAGAGAAGAGGTGGTTGGTGTGAGAAAAAGAGGCAGGTGACTTCATGAATGCATCTATGAGAGAAAACGAATATATCTTATTTTTTTTCTTCATCAATGTATACACTTAAATGAAATGGGAAAGCACTGACCCTAACTTAACCTTTCAGTACATCAACATACTTCACATAAGAAAAATAAACAAGTCATGGCTTTTTTTATTTTTTTTTACGCTTATGGCACCGGTAGGCTTTCTGATAGGGCCTGATGATCGGCCCCAGCTCATTATGGTGCAGGCAAGTGTTTATAGTGGCGCCATCTTTCATTGGCTCATGCTGTCCCCCGGAGCTCATCTTTGATCATAGAATCTAAAGTTCGGGTTGATGGGTGGTCTTCTGGACAGCATGTGGGTAGTCTTAGGCCACTCAGCAGTGACTGAAAAATCCCTGCTTGTGGCACCAGGCAATGCGCAAACCTGCGTCTACTAGGAATGTAGTGCAACATACACACACCAACAGTACAGCTCACAACACAACAGTTCCAACACAATCTCTGATGTGTAATGCTGCAAGGACAGCCGTCACACAAGAATCACCATTTCAAATCATATCCCAGCAAAACCACGGAGCCAACATCACACTTACATTGACATACTCCTCCCTTATGTGTGTGACGTTGTGAGGGTCGGGGCCGTAGGTGTACATCCACTTGATGGCGTCGTAGGCACCTTCAGGGTTGAGGGAGTAGTTGTAGTGCTTCACCCATTCCTTCACCCGCTCGTTGAAGAACTCCTCCGTCACCTCATGATGATTGCGCACCAGCCGGTTGTCTTCGACTGTGGAGAAGGTGACAGGTGAGGAATGGAGAGAAAAAAAAGAGAAAAAATAATGACTGGATATGTAAATGTGGCTGGGTGGAGATAGGTTGAAAAGAAAGTATGCAAAAAACATTAATTTATGAATACCACTGAACTGAGAAAATCTTTGCATTAAGATATCAACCAAGAAAACTACCATCCATATCAATGTTACAAAAAAATGTTTCTTGGGAGCCTGGGAACAGAATAAACAGCAGAGAATGGGAAATATTAGAAGGTCAGTTATGTTTAGACTAAAAATTAAACATATGCAGCCGCCACCACTCACAGACAAAGTTGGCAGCAGCATCACGGTTGACTCCTGTAAGGGCGCGCAGCTGGGGGTGGTGGTGGTTTCTTTGGTACAGGGCAAGGGGCATCTCAGGGAGGATGTGCCAGTCCGCCTCCTCCCACTCCTCGTACCAGTCATCGCCCGGCACAGTGAAGTTGGTATCCACGGCTGGAGCCCAAGCGAAGGTCCCAAGATCAGGCTGAGAGATGATGTAATGTATGTGTAAGAATGATGATAATTACAAAGGTAGTGTCTCAGGGCAAAATGAAACTATTATTATTATTATTATTATTATTATTATTATTATTATTATTATTATTATTGTGAGTTGTCTTTATCTTATTTTTTCATGGCTAGGGAGACAAACTAAGGGCTAAGAAAGTGTGAATAAAAAAAACATTGCTTCCACATTGCACTTCTAAATGAGGTAATGTCAATTTCTCTCCTCTAAAAGGTTGTCTTCAAGCTCTCAGAATACTCATCCACTGCCATCTTCTGATATATTTATACTTTTTTTCTGAAGTTAGTAGCTGCAAGATGCTTTACGCCTGCACCAAATTCTACTCGAATCTTTATACCTACTGTCCATCTCATTGAGGAAAGGGTTCATCTACTCCTATTCCTTCCCTTCCATTATTTTCTCCCTTCTTTTTTGTAGGACACTAAGTTCATACATATTTTTGGTACCTACGGCCTACTTAAGAGCAGCACAAATAATTCTTTTCCTCTTTCCTCAATCTTTGGTCTACCCCTTTTCACCATGAAGAAAAAGGATGAAGGAGAGGTATTCAAACAGAAGCATCACTGGCCACTCACAATAATGGGTGCAGTGGAGAGTTCTTCATAGCTGCGGCGGTTGAGGCATTGCAGCAGCTTGTATGAACTCTCCACAGTACAGCCCACCTCCTGGCCATAGACTCGGGAGGTGTTCTGCACACGATACACATCATCCAGTGCTGCCCACTCTGCCAGGGGAGAGCCACTCTGGGGGGTAGGGAAACATGCATTAGTGGAGAAACATAAATGAAGCAGCTTAACACTACATATTAAAAACAAGGAAGATTAGACACTTCTTGGTTGTGAGGTGAGCATGCCAACCACTGCACTGTGTTTATGTTATATGCATTATGTCCACACATGCTGTATTCTCCTCAGATATGCAGCCCTCAGTGCACACTAACCATGGCAATAACCTGGCTGACATAGTCCTTGGTCTTGGGAAGCACAGCAAGTAACCCTGCCATGGCCCCTCCTGCACCCGGCCCAAACACCGTGATCTTGCTGCGGTCACCATTGAAGAAACGGATGTTAGTATACACCCACTCCAGGGCCATTGCCATGTCCATGAGACCATAGTTGCCAGGTGAGTTGGCATCTCCAGTGCTGAGGAAGCCTGCAATGGAGGTAATGGTGAGGATGAGTTTATTATTTCTTTCCACAAAGAAGAAACTAACATTTCCACTATACATTTCTCAAAATAAATTTTCACTTGACAAATGGATTTAAGGAAAGTACTGATCCATTCATAAATGGGGAGTGGCCTGAACTGTAACCTTGTAACCTTGAATAAACTCGACAATCACTCTTGAATCCAAAAGCCTTGGCTACTCACCCAGTGCTCCAAGCCTGTAATTGAAGGTGACCACCACCACCTCCCCCCAAGCAGCCAGCATGTGCCCCGGAAACTGGTTGCTTGCCCCATGGTCCAGGTCACCCCCATGCACATAGAAAAGCACTGGGTACTGGTTGTTCACCGTGATGGACACCTGCAAGAAAGGTGTGGGGATGAAAAAAATTGTAAGACGGATGTTACTTTTGGCTTTTAGTGTAAAACATGGTCTCGCTGCCCCCTCCCATATACAAGGCTAAAAATAGTACTGAAAACATGTACTTGAGAAAATGGAGTGGAATAACAAAGAAATCAAGATAGTCTGTAAATATTCTATCATAAACACTTTTCTTGTTTTTGTTTTTAGTGTACAACCAACTGTGTTCTTTTTTCTAATGCAACAAACAATAAACTAATGAAAACAAAATAATGAACATACTTTGCATCTATTAAAGAAGATCACCAGAGCAAACAAAAAATAAATCATATCAACTGAGTGATGCAGAATTTGAACTAGAATAAAAAAAAGCCTCAGTATGTCAATAAATACAAATAAAAAGACATACCCAGCTTGAATTTGTTATGCATGCAGAGAGTGAAGGACTCCTAAAATAGTAAAGGTAAGGTATGGTAAGGTAAGGTATGTATGGTAAGGTAAGGTATGGTAAAGTAAGGTATGATAAAGTAAGGTTTGATAAGGTAAGGTAAGGAAAGGTTAGGTTAGATAAGGAAAGATTGGGTTGGGTAGGGTAAGGTAAGGTAAGGCAGGGGAGGGGAGGGGAGGGGAGAGGAGGATTGGGTTGGGTTGGGTTGGGTTGGGTAAGGTAAAGCTGGGTTGGGTAAGGAAAGGTAAGGTTAGGTAAAGTTGGGTTGGGTTGGTTTGGGTAAGGTAAGGTTGGGTAAGGAAAGGTAAGGTTAGGCAAAGTTGGGTTGGGTTGGTTTGGGTAAGGAAAGGTAAGGTTAGGTAAAGTTGGGATGGGTTGGTTTGGGTAAGGTAAGGTAAGGTTGGATAAGGAAAGGTAAGGTTAGGTAAAGTTGGGTTGGGTAAGGAAAGGTAAGGTTAGGTAAAGTTGGGTTGGGTTGGTTTGGGTAAGGTAAGGTAAGGTAAGGTTGGGTAAGGAAAGGTAAGGTTAGGTAAAGTTGGGTTAGGTTGGTTTGGGTAAGGTAAGGTAAGGTAAGGTAAGGTTGGGTAAGGAAAGGTAAGGTTAGGTAAAGTTACTTTGGGTTGGGTTGGTTTGGGTAAGGTAAGGTAAGGTTAGGTAAGGTAAGGTTGAGTAAGGTAAGGTAAGGTTGGGTAAGGAAAGGTAAGGTTAGGTAAAGTTAGGTTGGTTTGGGTTGGGTTCGGTAAGGTATGGAAAGGAAAGTTAAGGGAACACGAAAAGCCTTATCAAAGAGCCTTACCGAGGGGGAGAAGATGTTGAGGTAGAGGCAGTCTTCATGGATGTTTCTAATGTGGTTGGAGGTGCCGATGTACTTGAGGTTCTGGGGGCAGGCACTCTGGTAGTCCAAGCCCTGCCAGGTGCTGTACCAGTTGGGGACGTGTCGGGGGGGCTGCAGGGGTGAAGAAAGAAGAAATGGTGGTGAGTAATTTGATTCAAAATAAATTTCCTTGTATGAAGTAATGTTTGTCTGTCTTTCTGCCTCTTAATTTGTCTTCTTATAGTCAAACCATTTCAAATAGTCCGTTTGGGGGCTCGATTCCGCAGGTCCTTTCCTTCCCTCTGCTATGTCACACAGTCCCAGCACCTATCCCTTCCTCTCAAATGTCAGCTATAGGTAACATATGGGAGGGAAAAATAGGTGCTGGGACTGTGTGGCAGAGTAGAGGGGAGGAAAGGACCTACGGAATCGAACGCCCAAACGGACTATTTGAAATGATTTGACTAGTTATTTTTTTTCTACAACTATGTTCTATTACAGATAAGGTTGAGATAGACTGATTGAAAAAAGGATAGAAAGTTAGCTAGATTAAGATATCCAATAACTTACTTGACTATATATTTATAAACATATTCTTTGGTGGACTTGTAATATTACATCTCTTCATTGTATTAGCTCGTAAATATACTTCAAACTTTTAAAATATTCAATGAAGCAGTAGGAAATGATCCACAGTACGCCCTTCCATCCCCCCCCCTTCTCTCTCTCTCTCTCTCTCTCTCTCTCTCTCTCTCTCTCTCTCTCTCTCTCTCTCTCTCTCTCTCTCTCTGTAATATCAAGAGAGTCTATATTTTCTGCGCGGAGAGAGAGAGAGAGAGAGAGAGGGCATGGGTAAGGGGGTAGTCAAAGTTCATATCCCGTGAACTCTCTCTCTCTCTCTCTCTCTCTCTCTCTCTCTCTCTCAGACCACTGTTGCCACATCTAGGATACTTTTTTTTTTCTCACTCACGATCTACGCAAAACTCAAACCAGTCCCTTGCTGAAGAAATGTTGGCTTGCGTGTGTGTGTGTGTGTGTGTGTGTGTGTGTGTGTGTGTGTGTGTGTTCAAGGTCATAGGGAAGATGCTGGTCCCTCTTCGGTCTTGATCTCTTTGTTTGCAATACGGGATTCTCTCTCTCTCTCTCTCTCTCTCTCTCTCTCTCTCTCTCTCTCTCTCTCTCTCTCTCTCTCATGAATACCAAATCATCAATCACAACTGCCAAGACCACAGACCTCGGCGTGTGTGTGTGTGTGTGTGTGTGTGTGTGTGTGTGTGTGTGTCATGAGATAGTCTTGTCGTTATCTCTCACTATTATCAGTGTTATAGATAAGAATTCTCTCTCTCTCTCTCTCTCTCTCTCTCTCTCTCTCTCTCTCTCTCTCTCTCTCTCTCTCTCTCTCTCAACCTTTTCTCACTTATCTTTTTCCTATTGCAGTTTTTTTCACCTTTTTACGCTCGCCTGTTTGAATTCCTTTGATTTGAGCCTCGCCCCATCATCACCACCACCTCCTACACCACCATCACTATACACATATACCATCACGAAGTCCACAACCAATAACAGAAAGAGAAGACACGGGTAAATGAGTGAGTTTATTCCTATTCTTCCTCCTCTTCCTCTTCCTCTTCTCCTTTTCCTTCTGCTCCTCCTCCTCCTCCTCCTGTCAGTGCATCACGTATGGACTACAAAACGAGACTTCTCCTTTCACACACTTCCTCCACCTCCACCATCACCACCACCAACACCATCACTACCAACATAACCATCATCAGTACCACAACCACCATGACCACCACCAACAACAACAACAACACCATCACCACTACCACTACCACCATCACCAACAACAGCAAACACTACCAACACTAATAGCAACAATAAAAGCAATTTCTAGTCCTTGTGTTCTAGTGTGAGTGTTTATTTTAGCGTATGTCAGTATGTAACACGCACGCACGCACACACTTTTTTTTTTTTTTTTTTTTTTTTACTTCCAGACTAGTAGGTTCCTTATTATCAAGCCACTGTGTGTGTGTTTGTGTGTGTGTGTGTGTGTGTGTGTGTGTGTGTGTGTGTGTGTGTGTGTGTGTGTGTGTGTGTGTGAAGCCTTTGAAGTAATGTAATCATAATGTAATTTTCATGATAACGTCACTTCCTTTCTCTAATATATCGCACTCTTTCTTTCTTTTCTTTCATATATTCATTTCCTCCCTTCCTTCCTTCCTCTCTTTCCTTTCCTTCCTTCCTTCCTCTCTTTCCTTTCCTCCCTTCCTTCTTTTCTTCCCTTCCTTCCTTCCTCTCTTCCTTTTCCTCCCTTCCTTCCTTCCTCTCTTTCCTTTCCTCCCTTCCTTCTTTCCTCTCTTTCCTTTCCTTCCTTCATTCCTTTTACTTAACCTTACCATTCAACCATTTCCTTCCCTCCCTTTATCGCTTTCCTACTTACTACACTTTGCCTAAACACACACACACACACACACACACACACGAAGCAAGGATACAGGATTCATTACAGAGGTTATATTGTTGCTACCGTGTCCGCGTCCATGTGTGTGTGTGTGTGTGTGTGTGTGTGTGTGTGTGTCTGCGGTCAGCCAACACTTCCGGAGGACAGTGTCAGGGGGTTCAATGCCTGGATAATTGTTTCCCTTTTACTTCCTCTAATTTCCCCGTCTTCCGTCTTTTTCCCATATATTTTTTCCTTCATTCCCGCTTCCTTATTTCCACCCTCCTTCCTTTCCAGTCACTTCTTTCCCGTCTCCTTCTGATTCTTTTTCCACTTCTCTAATTCTCCATTCGTTCTTATCCTCTTTCCACTTCTCTAATTCTCCATTCGTTCTTATCCTCTTTCCACTTCTCTAATTCTCCATTCGTTCTTATCCTCTTTCCACTTCTCTAATTCTCCATTCGTTCTTATCCTCTTTCCACTTCTAATTCTCCATTCGTTCTTATCCTCTTTCCACTTCTCTAATTCTCCATTCGTTCTTATCCTCTTTCCACTTCTCTAATTCTCCATTCGTTCTTATCCTCCACTTCTCTAATTCTCCATTCGTTCTTATCCTCTTTCCTTCTAAGTCTCCATTCGTTCTTATCCTCTTTCCACTTCTCTAATTCTCCATTCGTTCTTATCCTCTTTCCACTTCTCTAATTCTCCATTCGTTCTTATCCTCTTTCCACTTCTCTAATTCTCCATTCGTTCTTATCCTCTTTCCACTTCTCTAATTCTCCATTCGTTCATCCTGGTAGTCAGTTTCATTTAATTCTATTTCTTTCCCTCTTTTCTTAATGCACTTCCACTCCTCCACTCACTACTTTCCCTTCTTAATTCTTTTCTTGTACTCCTCCTCTAATTCATTTACTTCTTTCTTTTCTTATTTCTTTCCTCGTGCTCCTCCTCCTGCTGCACCTGCTCCTCTTCCTCCTCCTTCTTCTCCTTCACCCCCCTTTTGTCCTACTCCTCCTCCTTCTCCTTCACCCCCCTTTTGTCCTCCTCCTCCTCCTCCTTCCTAACGAGTGCAAAAGTGTATACAGGAAGTCGCTCTAGTAACCACCCTCTTTGTCTCCCTCCTCCTCTTCTTTTCCCCCCTTCTTCTTCCTCCTCCTCCTCCTCCTCATTGTCTTCCCTTTCTTCTCGTCCCCTTCACGCTCGCTAATATCACGGTTTCTTCTTTTTCTCGTTGTTCTTTTCTTTCTCCTCATCTACACTTTTCTTCACTATCACCACCACTATCACCACCACCCAAATGACCCTCACCATCATCAACACCACCCTCCTCCTCCTCCTCCTCCTCCTCCACCCAAGGATAGTTTTATTAGAATCATGGTGTTCAGCGCAGGAAGGAAGTGGTGGAGGGAAACTGGAGGGATAAAAAGAGAGAAGGAAGGAGGGGGTAGGGAAATGGAAGTGGAGAGAGAGAGAGAGAGAGAGAGAGAGAGAGAGAGAGAGAGCAAACAGGAAATTGGATATCATATTACCTGCCTACCTAACCTTACCTTCCCTTCCCTTACCCTACCTACCCTTCTCCTTCCCTTTCTCTCTCAACTCTCAACTCTCTCTCTCTCTCTCTCTCTCTCTCTCTCTCTCTCTCTCTCTCTCTCTCTCTCTCTCTCTCTCTTCCCCTTCCCGTCCATTACGCATGCTACTACCCCTTATACCTTTTCCCTACCCCCTTTCCCCTCTCCCTCTCTGTCCCTTCCGCCCATGCTTCCCCTTTCCTCTCTCCCGCGCTGGAATTCCCTCTCCCTCTCCCTCCCTCCGTCCCTCACTTCCTTCGCTTTCTGCGGTGTACTATTACAGCTACTAAAATGCATACCGGTCTCTCTCTCTCACACACACACACACACACACACACACACACACACACACACAGAGACAAAGGTAGGAAATGCTTATTGATGTGGTAATGATTTTTTATGATGGTCAGTGTGTGTGTGTGTGTGTGTGTGTGTGTGTGTGTGTGTGTGTGTGTGTGTGTGTGTGTCGTCTCCATTGATCATTTTGATGGTCAGTAAATAATTCCCTTCATGTGAATCGATGACTCTCTCTCTCTCTCTCTCTCTCTCTCTCTCTCTCTCTCTCTCTCTCTCTCTCTAGGGAGGAACTGTCATGGGAGCGTCGCCAATTTGCAATTTCTTGAAGTACCGAGGAGGAACGGCCTTGAGCGCGCGCACACACACACACACACACACACAACAAACACACACACACACACACACACACACACACACACACACACACACACACACAGACACACACCGAATATTTCTACAATAATGATAAAACAATGGTCTCAAAAACAATACACGTCTGTGATATGAACAGGACATTATTACGAGACACTAATTTCCCAACCACCTCCTCCTCCTGCTCTTTCTTCTAATCCTCCTTATCCTCCTCTTGCTCCCGTTCCCCCTACATTCCCACTACGTTTTTTTCCTTCTTTACTCTGCTTCTAATTCACTATCTCCAGCATCATTTGTTCTTCCTCTTCCCTTTCCTCCTCTCTCTCTCTCTCTCTCTCTCTCTACCACCACCACTTCTCTTTCCATTCCTCCTCCTCCACCACCATTTTCAGCTCGCTTTCCTCTTTCTTATCCCCCTCCTCAGTCTTTTCTTTCTCCTTCCTCCTCATCCTCTTTCTCCTCCATCACCTCTTCTCCCCCCACCCCCTTCCTCTTGCTCCTTTTATTACAGGTACTACTTATAATACAAGCAAAAACAAGTAAGGCAACAAACCAGTATATACGCATACAAAACACATCTACAAACAGGTATATCATGTCTTTCTAATTGTACTTTCATTATCATCGTCATTTTCAGTAGTAGTAGTAGTAGTACCTTTACATTAATGAGGTTACTTTTACTACTTAACTTCACATGACTGCCTAACCATATCTTGTGAACCTGGCGCGAGCTCTCATTGGTTGGTTATTACTTTCCCATGGCAAGTGACTTTTTCCCACGCTTAATCTCACTCCCCCCTCCCCCTCTCTCTCTCTTTACAAACTCTTTCAATTTGTCTATTTATATATGTTCATTTTCCCATATAATATTATAACTGACATCTTATGACTTTCACTTTGTACAATTTTCAAGGTCATCAAAAGAAATAAAACGTTTAAATTTAGAGGACAAATTTGGGTAACCTTGAAATTTGTATAGAATGAGTTAAAACACCATGTGAGGGGAATTAATATATAAATAGACTATTATAATGTTTCGCCGAGATTTCACTTCTACATTCTTCTACAATCACGATTTAATTTTATTTTACGTTGCTGTAGTATAAAGGTATTACACTTGAACATCTTACTGAAAGGTCTCGTGAAGTATTCCACCCATAAACTGCATATTCGTCAAACAGCTTTTAGCATTACAACTCTTATAGCATTTGCCTTGGTTCTAAAAGACGCAATTATACTCTCTCTCTCTTTAGCCACAAACAGCCAGAACATGAATTTACTTTTTTTTGTTGTTATTCAGTTCCCAGCATTGCCCTTCTCTCCCTCTCAACACAAACGTTCAACCATATCTCTTACTCTTTGGGCAAAAACAACCAGAACATGAATTAACGTGTATCTTTATTATTCAGTTTTCTGCACTGCGTTTCTATCTTTTCAATATAAACCTTCAACAGTCTCTTTTCCTCTTTGGGCAGAAACAATCTGAATATGAATTACCGTTTAAGTTTGTATTCACACAGGTTTGCATTGCCCTTTTCTCCTTTCAGTACAAGTCCTCAACATTCTCTTTCTTTTTAAGCGGAACATGACAGCGTTTATCACACTTCCCTCCATCGCTCTTATCTCCTTTCAGTACAAACCCAACCAGAACATGAATTGACGTTTACTTTTATTTTTCACAGTTCTTTGCATCGATCTTCTATCCTTTCATAATAAACCCTCAAAATTTTAACTCAAACTCATCATTATTCACATTCTCTGCATTGCCTGCCTTTCAGTACAAACCCTCAATAGTCTAACAGTCTAACTCAATGGGCAGAAACAACCAGAAGAAGAATCAACGTTTATTTTATTCACAGTTCTCTGCATTGCCCTCTAATATTTTAACTCAATGGGCAGAAACAACCAGAACAAGAATCAACGTTTATTTTATTCAGTTCTTCGCATTGCTCTTCCATCCCTCTCAACACAAAACTTCAATATTCTCTCTCTACCTATTTGAACGAAAACAACCGGAACATGAATCAACCTTCACCTTCGTTATTCACATTTCTCCGCATTGCTCTTCTCTCCCTCTCAACACAAACCACCAGAACTCACGAACAAACGAGGGTCATTAGTGTGCATCACGAGTTTTAAAAGTCACTGCTCCCTCTCTTCTCGCCCTCCTTCCTTCCGCCTCTTAAAGCAAAGCACCAGAACGTGACTCGGTGCTTCGTGACTCTCCGGATCACTCGTATGAATTCTCCACTCAACACTAACTGGGAGGGAATGTTACGTATTGTTTCATGATTTCAATATTTCAACGATCACTACCTATTTTTACTTTTCACGCGTTAAATGATTCGTCAAAAACGTTATGTAGTGTCAAGTGTTATTCTTCTTTTTATCTGCTAAGGGTGATATGTTAAAATAATGATAATATTTTAGTTCGCCTGGCGCCATATATAAAAACAGGAATAAAAAGCAGAGTATTGAAATCATAGGATATACTTTTAGTTAATATCAATATTAGACAGACCTTAAAAGATGTAACCTTTTTATGCTTCATCACTTCCCCCCGATTTTCTAAGTGTCGTATTAGTCCAAATAGCAATAATGTGGCTGAGTTATCATATTTGACCCGTTTTTCAAGGCGTAGTTAGTTAATTTTTAAACACCTTTTACGAATGAGTTTGTAATATGAGAAAACCGAACAATTCTTTCTAACGATGTCCCAAAAATCGAATTAAAGGCCAGACTAACCCCATAACTTAATACGAATACGTTTAAAAAGATCTGGCGTTCATCTGTCCCTGCTCGCTCTGATAGGATGATTCATAGACGACATAACCGTATTCAAAGCTTTTATCGTCACCACACAACCTGTTTCATTATGCATCGTGCCGTTAATCCTTTCGTTGTGGTGGATGGCATAGCGTTGACTTCTTCACCAGCTATTTCCTGTTTGTGTTACGGTGGAAATAACAACTTTTCTTTGGTGATAAGCGTTAGTCTCAGGTTGGTATCGTTAGACAATTTCAGGTCTCACATTGACTATTTCCAAAGGCCAAAAAGGAGATCAGATGGGTTCTAATGAGTGTGTTTTTGGTTCATGATACAGAAGAAGGGTCAAACTACCACAAAGGCCATGAAACTACCTCTGGAAAAGCCCAAAACTCCTACGAAAGCCTTGTCAAGTATGTGTTCTTGGGAGCCGAAATGTTAAAAAATACTGGCTTTAGTCTTATCAACGCCGACAAGGTACAGGATTAAAACTACTTCCTGTGAGTGAATCTAATTGCAAGGCGGTAAATCTTAACTTTCTCTTATGTTCGTTAATATGCGATAAAAGGCTCCACGATAACCGCACGTGATAACGATACGAGGCAAGGGTTTCCTGCTTACCATAAAAAAGTCCATCTTTTTATATATGATTAGTACGATAAGACTAAGGAAAAAAGGTTATATCGGGCGTATTCGGAATTTACAATACCCTACGAATTTAAGATATGTGATAACTCCTCAATAAAATACAGAACTTGCATAAACAAATAAAATGATTACACACACACACACACACACACACACACACACACACACACACGTAACTCTTCTGGAACAAGTGCTTGATTGCTTTACACAAGAAAAATGCGTGTGTGTGTGTGTGTGTGTGTGTGTTTTGCATATTTGGCAGCACATCGTTACAGGCATGTCTGACTCAGCCCGCCAGCCCGCCCTCTCTCTCTCTCTCTCTCTCTCTCTCTCTCTCTCTCTCAAATACTTTCACACACAAAAAGTAAACAAATGGATAAAAGTAAAGAGGGTAGCATCACTTATACGATATGGATGCAGGAATACACACACACACACACACACACACACACACACACACACACACACACACACACACATTGGTATTCCTCCCCTTGTCTCCCCGGCGCCGAGTTCGTTATTCTGACACACACACACACACACACACACACACACACACACACACCACGTCACTTCAATCATCATTATTACCAACACCACCATCATCATCACCGCCCAGGTTGATGCCCTTCCCAGCAATCTGCCGCTCATTGTCAAGAGATTTCAATGCAGAGGAATCAGAGCGTATAAATAATTATAATGAATTGCTCCGTTAGCGCTTGAAAGAAATAATACCGACATCTCAGACGACTCTTTCCGGTCTGACGCCTTTGAATGCATAGATAATAATACGTAAACGAATACAGATACATTTGGTCCACTGCATAAACCAAGACTGTTTGCGAAATATAAACTGGCTTCTTGCAGACTTTTATTTTCTTATGTTCTAATCCAATAACCTTAACACTAGGTACCCTAAACAGTGCTATATGGGAGCTAAATGCCCTCTTGCAGCCTCTTTTCTCATGTTATAAACCCAGTGACCAAATATAACTTAATAACGCAATCTATCATAGTGGCCTAACCTATCCTAACGACCCAGCCTAACCTAATGGCCTAACCTTATGCCAAGCTGATTACCCAACCTAACCTAATGACCCAACCTAACCTTATAACCCAACCTAACCATATAACCTAACCTAATTTTATGACCCAACCTAACCTTATGCCATACACACACACACACACACACACACACACACACACACACACACACATTGGTATTCTTCCCCTTGTCTCCCCGGTGCCGAGTTCGTTATTGTGACACACACACACACACACACACACACACACACACACACACACACACACACACCACGTCACTAACCTAACCTAATCTTACCCAACCTAACCTAACCTGATCGAACCTAAACTTACTCAACCTAACCTAACCTTAAGACTAAACCAATCCTGACGAACCAGCATATTCTTACCCAGCCTAACCTAACCCTACGATCCAACCTAACCTTATAACCTAACCTAACATTATGACCCAACCTAACCTTACCAACATAATCTTACCCAGCCTAACCTAACCTTACTATCCAACCTGAACTTATAACCCAACCTTTTCTTATGCCCCAACTTAATCTGATGACCCAAGCTTAAACCTAAAACCAAATCCTCACCTTGAACCGTCCCTCGAACAAAGGCGGCTTGGCGTACGGAATGCCGAGGAAGGTGGACACGTTCATGATGTAGCGCTGCTGGTGGATAGGCTTGTTGACGGGGCGTTCGTTGGGGCGCATACCGGGCTTGTCGTACAGGTAGACGTAGAAGCCCTGCACCTTGCCCGAGTCGGTGGTCACGAAAATGTCAGCCAGAGGGACTGTCAGGCCTGTTTGGAAGGGGAGGGTGAGGAGACGGGTTATTTGTTTTGTTATATTCATTTGTTTTAAGTTATGTATATGTCAGGCCTGTTTGGGAGGGTGAGGAGACGGGTTATTTGTTTTGTTATATTCATTTGTTTTAAGTTATGTATATGTCAGGCCTGTTTGGAAGGGAAGAGGAGGGTGAGGAGACGGGTTATTTACATATGTACAGTATATGTCTGCCAGGGGGAGTGTCAGCTCTGTCTGGAAGGGAAGAGGAGGGTGAGGAGACGGGTTATTTGTTTTGTTATATCTATTTGTTTTAGGTTATGTATATGTCTGCCAATGGGAGTGTCAGCTCTGTTTGGAAGGGAAGAGGAGGGTGAGGAGACGGGTTATTTGTTTTGTTATATTCATTTGTTTTAGGTTATGTATGTCAGCCAGAGGGAGTGTCAGCCCTGTTTGGAAGGGAAAGGAGAGATGAGAAACGGGTTATTAGATTTGTTACACCCATTTTTGTTTTGTTTTGTTATGTATTTCCTCTCACAGTAATCCATTTTTTTCTTGACTATCTTTATTTTTATCGAGTATTTACTTTATTAACTACTTATATGATTAGTTTTCTGTGCGAGGAGAGTGTTTTTTTTGTCACGTTAGTTATGCCTTTTTAACGCACTCAGACACCACAGGAAAGAAAAGAAAAATGCTGACTACTTTCCACCATCATCTGGGGCTACTTTCACTATTTCCGTCGCCACCACTACCACCGCTGCCGACGTGTGAAATTTCCTCTCCATGTAGAAGTAGGTCAGTGTACGAAGCAGTAGTAGTAGTAGTAGTAGTAGTAGTAGTAGTAGTAGTAGTAGTAGTGTTGTATTAGCAGTAGTAATGATAATAATAAGTAGAAGAAGAAGAAAAAGAAAAACGAATAGGAAAAAATATGATCCCAGTAGTAGTAGTATTAGTAGTAGTAGTAGTAGTAGTAGTAGTAGTAGTAGTAGTAGTAGTAGTAGTAGTAGTAGTAGTAGTAGTGTTGTAGTAGTAGTAGTAGTAGTAGTAGTAGTGAGAAAAATGCGGAAACAGACAGCAATGTAATTTGATGTGGTTTGTGTGTGTGTGTGTGTGTGTGTGTGTGTGTGTGTGTGTGTGTGTGTGTGTGTGTGTGTGTGTAGATGTGTGTGGGTGGTGGTGGTGGTGTTGACTGTGGTGGAGGTGATTATGTCAGGTGATCGAATTCTTGCAGGCGTTGGTCAGTGACAAGTCTAAAGGTTATCAGTGTTGTGTTAACTTTCCCGGAGGTTATCTATGCGTCATTTAGTAGTAGTAGTAGTAGTAGTAGTAGTAGTAGTAGTAGTAGTAGTAGTAGTAGTAGTAGTAGTAGTAGTAGTAGTAGTAGTACCTAGTAGTAGTAGTAGTACCTAGTAGTAGTAGTAGTACCTAGTAGTAATAGGGCCTCCATCTATTAGAGTTGCGTTGTGAGCGGTATATTTTCTCATATCCTTTCACAAAGCAATTCATTGGCCCCACCCCGCCAATGACTGTGGCCGACAACCATCTTTATTTAATATTACAAACTTTGCTAAAAAAATTTATTTTTAAGCTAACAGAGCTTGTGGTTGATACGACTATCAACCACCGTCGCCTCAAAGTCCAGGTCAGCAATGCGGGTGGTTTTGGGTGCAGGTGACCTGGTTCCTCTCAGGCAGACCAAGGCTGACCTCAGGAGGGAGAAGGACAGCCTGCATCTCATCCAGGCGACCACACTGCTTCTTGGCTGTTGTTTCTTATCCGCCAGTGTTTCGGCGAGTCTTGCGTAGAAGCTCTGCGCCCTTGGTCCCATCCCTCCTGCCGTCGTGAATACTACCGGGGTGAAGGAGCCCTGGTCCACATTCTGTATTCTTTCTTCATATGCTCTGTTCTTCTCTTGATATAGTAGTACCTAGTAGTAATAGTAGTACCTAGTAGTAATAGTAGTAGTAGTACCTAGTAGTAATAGTAGCACCTAGTAGTAGTAGTAGTAGTAGTAGTAGTAGTAGTAGTAGTAGTAGTAGTAGAATAGTAGTAGTAGTAATAGAATAGTAGTAGTAGTAGTAATAGAATAGAATAGAATAGTAGTAGTAGTAGTAGTAGTAGTAGTAGTAGTAGTAGTAGTAGTAGTAGTAGTATAGTAGTAGTAGTAGTGGTAGCATGGGCAGTGGTATAATTCTCATTCTTCCCAATTTGTGATCATAAGCGTCTGACTATTTCATCCCATTTCGATATATATACTTTGCATCTTCCTGCTTACGGCCAGAGATCCCCCAAGAAGCAGGAAGTATTGAAGCAGGGTGAGGTAATAATGAGTCAGGCCTTTGGTGGTGGTGGTGATAGTGGCCTTTATCAGTAGACAGGTCCGTGTGTGTGTGTGTGTGTCGTTCATGCGGTAAATACAACTCTTGGAATATGCATTAAATAGTTTGTGGTATGAGAAATGGACACTACCGTATTACTATTACTACAGCTACTACTACTACTACTACCAGTACTACGTTCATTATTACACCAATCTACTACAACTTCTATTTTCATAACGATCTCCAAAACACTAATATTACTACGGCTACATCCAGATTTCCCCTGTCCTTTTTCACCATTCCTCCTCCTCTCCCTTCCCGCCACCACCATCACCACATGCACCTGTTCTCGCCCCTAGCACTCACCTGGCTCCTCAGACGGCCGGAACTCCCCCTGCAGGTCGGGGCGCCACATGTCAAGAATCCCGAAGCCTTGGTCCCATTGCTCTTCCCCGGGGCGAGAGCCTGGGCGTGACCCTGGGCGTTCCCTCCCTCGGGCGTCATACCTGCCTCGCCCCAGGTAGTTTCCACTCAGTCTTGGGTTCTCGCTGTACCTGAACTCCTGGTCGAGGAAGCGCCCGTCGGACCCTCGTAACTGTGATGGGTCGTCGTAACGCGTGTCCTGGTATCGGTTATCCGTGCCGTAGTAAGTGTCCCCACTGTTGTAACGCGTTCGGACGGGGGGTGGAGTGGTATAGCCTCGACTCCGATAGTTACTCCGCCAGTAGTCGTCCCGTAAGAGTTCTTGGTCGCGATCGTTGCGGAATTGTCCCTCCGCCACCCCTGCGAGCGTCCCTACCGCCACCACTAGCACACAACACCACCCCCACCATCGCCTCACTACCACTTGAGTCGCCATTTCGATGCCCGTCACCGCTCACAGCCGCACCGTACTTCACCGTCCATAGTTCCGCGTCATACTAACTCCCTCACCTGCCCGCCCTCCCTCCCTCCCCCGACTCCTCCCTCTCCATGTCTCCCTCTGTTTGAAACTCTCCCCCCCCCCCGCGTACGTTTCTCTGCCACCTGGCTAGACTCGCTCACCTTACCCCACCAGTTGGAATCCCTCACTCCATCATAACCCCCCACGGACGCATACAACTCTCCCACCCACCCATAGTTTGCCCGAAGGATTTGTCGTTAATTTAAAAGCTCGAATTCTTGTAGGTTGCGGGGCATTTAAACCGAGGGAACAATGGGGGCAATGCTTCCACACCTGACCGCCAGAGGGCAACACAACACAGGTAACAGCAACACACACACACACACACACACACACATAAGATTCCATTGCCCGTTACCTCTATGCAAGCACCCGACTCCTGCATCATATTGTGTGTACATGAAGGCTTAACATTGACTGTCACGCATACACACATATACAGACAAATGACACAAATGGAGTATAAGAGAGAGAGAGAGAGAGAGAGAGAGAGAGAGAGAGAGAGAGAGCATTATTATTGTGACACAAGGAGGGGGGTTAACTTCGTGCTGTGGTAAGCTTGTGGTGGTGTGTGGAAGCTTGCCCCTCCATGAACACCCCTATCATCACCGCCCGCACCCACTCCTCCCCCTCCATTCCACCCCCCTTCCTCCACCTCCCCCACCCCCGTCAGCATGCACAGCGACGTTGCCAAATTTTCTTCACTCGCTCCTTCGTCGATGTCTTTTCAAGGGCAAGGACTGAAGCGAAGAAAGGAGTGGGGTAGGACAGAGAAGGAAGGCAAAGGGGAGGAGAGAGTGAGGATGGGTTGGGAGTAGGAAAAGAATGGTTTGAGGACAGATTAAGATGAAAGGTTAACAAAGAAGGGAAGGTTGTGGAATGTGCTTCTTTGTGTTTTTTTCCTAGTGTGTGTGTGTGTGTGTGTGACGTTGGGAGTGGTTTTAAAGATTTTTACTGGACGTCGGGCCGCTGTGTGTTTAGTCGATTTTTACACACACACACACACACACACACATGAGAAAGGGAGACGCACCCCCTCAAAGTAATCTTCAGGATGGTCGTTAATATAAAGTTCCTAAGCTAATGTGCGGCGATAGTTTACTGTTTTAGCGATGATACTTAGGTTACCATCCCTTCAAATGATCAACTATTGCTGAACTGATGCTTGTAGTTATAGTTAGGCACTTATTGGTTAGTAAATAGCCTCATTACTTCTTTTTTCGAGTCTTTCAAGCATCTATTCAGTCTTCCTATGGGTAGTTGTTCTCTTAGCTCGTTTCCTACCTCTTCCTCCAACCCCACTCCCCATTTTTTCAACCATAGATTAATTCGTCTGAAGTGCTTGATTTCTTTCTTCATGGCCCAAAAAATCTTGACTCCATCTCTTTGCTTCATCTCTCCTTGTTGGTCCTATCTTATCTTCTTATCTATCCTCTTATTTATCTTGCTTCTACTTATCCTTCTTGCTCATCCTTCCAAACACGTGCTAATTCCTCTCTTATCTTATCTTCTTATCTATCTTCTTATTTATCTTGCTTTTACTTATCCTTCTTGCTCATCCTTCCAAACACCGTGCTAAATTAATTGTTTATTTTTTCATTTATTCTAAATCCTTCATAATCCGTTTAACTCCTTCGCCTCACCGACATACCTGTTTTCAATGTCTTCCTTTTTTAATATTCCTTCGTATCAGCATCTCTAAAGGCGAAACTATCTCTTCTTAATGGGTTTTGATGTTTTGAGTAGTCTATTGGTAGTTTCTTTCATACATAGCCAGTTAGTTCTCCTGCGAGGGATGGGGGATAAGAAAAAATAAACTATAGTGATTTACGACGAGATAGGGGATAATAAAAACGAGTGATTTACAACGGGAATGATTATTAGATTCTTTAAAAAAAAAACATATACACATGTCAGAATCTGTCATGCGAATATGGTAACGTCAATGAAATGAATTATATAGCCTAGTTACCTTTACCGAAAAATTACCGATGTGGCTTTGTTTAAGTACCCCGCCTGATGACAACTTAAAAAAAAAAAAAATTGCCATCATCGCACAGACTAAGAAGGGGGGGAGGAGAAACGAAGTCGAGGCGTTAGCTCTCCACCTCCCCATCCTCGAAAACGATGAACCGACATTAGCAAGTGAAGGAAGACCACGAGCTTTCCCTTCGCCGCATTATCTGAGCCTATATAGACAAAGCTTCACTAATTATGTAGCAACAACTAATTGAATATTCTGAAATTTGTACACTGCTTTTTACCTGGTATTATATATATATATTTTTTTACAACAAAGGAGGCAGCTCAAGGGCACAGAAAAAAAAAATAAAAAAAAGCCCGCTAATCGCTGCTCCCATAAAAGAACCAGAAGAGGTGGTCAAAAGCAAGGTCAAATGAGGCGCCTGGCGAAATAAAACTATTGCTATTAGCCTACTGTTACTACCAAAGGGTTTGCTATTACTATAAAAAAATTAGCTTACTGTTACTACCAAAAAACTTCTCTAGACACGAAATCACGAATACTTACAATACCGTATATCATAGTAGGTCAGTGGACTTTAGCAAATTGCATTCCAAGTAATAGAAATATATGAATCCTTAGCACTTAGATAACTACTTATCGTGTAATCTATAGCTATCTAGAGTCTAAGTGTTATGAATGCAATAATCTTTAGTACTTACCTTAGCTACTGCTCTTTTTATGGAGATTTGTCCTTAAAAACGTTCGATAACAGCCCAGTGTCTCTCCACCTCCTACACTCAAGACAGCCACGATGCTACTGATTGGAAAGCTTCAAGGATCAAAACCGGGACTGTCTCGACTCTAGGGTATTCGGTATTCTCAGCTTGTTCCGTCTCACACAGCAACTTATCCAAAGACCGAAAAGGAAATCAATCGGGTGCTAAAATCAATGACTGTTTTGAGGTTGGAGGTACAAATGAATGGTGAAACTACAAGATGGGTCATAAAACTACCCCTGGAAAGGCCCAAAATCCCTACGAGAGCTTTGTCAGGAGTGGGTGTATCGTCGAGTTCCGAAATTTTTGAGAATACGGGGAATTAAGGTTCAATTAGGCTCTACTAAGTGTTTTATTAGGTGTAAAGGTACAGAGGATTTGTCAAACTACAAGAAGGGTCATCAAACTACCCCTGGAAATGCCCAACACCTCTACGAAAGCCTTGTCAAGAGTGAGTGTATCGTCGAGTCCCGAAGTGTTTGAAAATAGGGAAATCAAGGTTCGATCGGGTTGTACTGAATGTGTTTTGAGGCTAAGGGTTCAGAGGAATGGTCAAATTACACGTATGGTAATTAAACTACCTCTGGAAATGCCCAACACCTCTACTAAAGCCTTGACAAAAAATAGTGTATCACCGAGTCCCGAAATTTTTGAGAATGTGTGTATCATCAAGACTTAGGGTTAGAGGAGGAATTAATCGTGTGTAGGATATTTTGTATTGCGTACAAGGACAATATGAACGTGGATTTTTATGTTTGAAATAGCAAGGAACTTTACATGCGAGGTGGCTTAATAGATTTAATTAATAGACTTAGTAGTAGTAGTAGTAGTAGTAGTAGTAGTAGTAGTAGTAGTAGTTGCACAGCATTGAGTAGAGGTTCAGTAGTGTCTTACCTGTACAAATCACCTCACCTGAGACTTGAACCAAACTACAGAAAACGTGCACTCTTTCAGGGAGACTATTGCAATCCCTCGACCCGCCCAGGTTCACACACACACACACACACACACACACGCACACACTGGAGCCTCTAGATTCCTTGACATAAACAGAGCGGGCCACACTACGAACCAAGGAGACTATAGTATCCTTGCTACGAACCTTGGGACACAAGACACATTGCTACATTACGGATACATGGGTGACGAGTTTTGAATGCCTTGTGTTTAGGGAGCCGTGTGCCTGTCGAGTGCTGTTTATAAGGAGACTATAGTATCCTTGCTACGAACCTTGGGACACATGACACATTGCTACATTACGGATACATGGGTGACGAGTTTTGAATGCCTTGTGTTTAGGGAGCCGTGTGTCTGTCGAGTGCTGTTTATTCGGGACGTGAACAGAACAAGTCACGGGACATTATAAACATGCAGCTTTCCGTTGTAACCTTGGGAAATATTGATGAGTTGCGGGTACACGGATGATTAGTTCCTTTCTGCACGTGCCTTGTGCTCAATAACCCGTATGTCTGTCTGCATGGCACTCTATACGCGTTTGCATAAGAACAGAATGGAAGTCACGTGACAGACCTGGGGAGCAATTATTATAGACTTTGAAAGTTAAATTTAGCTTCAATGTAGAGTTTTCTTTTAAGTTTCCTTCCAACTTCTAGAAGTCGTGAATTTACATCTAGAAATCCTAGAAAGAAATCCTCGGGAGGTACTTCTTCCTTTTACTTGAAAGGGGACTCCACCTTTAAGAAGTGAAGTTAAAGCTACTTCTATGAGGAGAAAAGCTTTTAGTGCCCCCTCTAGAAGGACTGCTAGAAGTCTTTATCGCATGACCCACTTCGTTTTCTATTATGTATTACCCTCACGGACTGTTAATAAGCCGTTTATTAGTGACATCTGTTTGTAAAGTGGTGACCTAAGTAGTTGTCTCTCGTGACCCAGTTTACAGGAGCGACTTTCACCCCAAAAAAACAGGACTGCGTGATCGTGACGTATGGAAACAGTGACTTCTCGGTTGCAGTGTCTTCCAGTGAAATAGTGCTTATAGGTGCATACAGTGACTTGCAGATCTACAATGATTTAATGTGACTCCGTGACTCGGCATCACCGAGTGAAAGAAGGAGCGAATAAAACACACAAATGACCCTTGAAGATTTATTAGACAAACCAAAGAATAAATCAAAAGTAAAGACAACACAGGGCTAAAGAATGCACGATGGAGGCGGAACTGGGGACTGGGGTCGAACCGGGGACGGACTTGGACTAACTGAGGTAAATATGAAAGAAAAAGGAATGAAACTGGAGAAAGATTGGGAGGAATTAGATAGATAGGGAGATAGATATAGGAAGATAAAGAGGAAGAACGAATATTTCTACCCGAGAATCAAATAAAAAATAACAGTGAAGTAGATGACTAAACGAAAGAAAAATAATAAACAGATAGTGAGGTGGAGATAGATATAGCAAGGTTGAGAGGTGGAACGAATATTTCAAACCGAGGATTGAAAAAAAAGACTAAGAGATCTATAAACAACAAAATGAGAAAAAATGGAGTAAAGCAAAAGACAAATGAGAACAAGATTGAAAAGAATGAAAATAGACATGGCTAATGTTGCACATTGGAAAACTAGGCAATACAGAAAACTAAAGAGAGGGGAAAAAGGTTAGGTAAGGGCGTTGGGAGGCAGGCAGGCAGGCAGGCATCTTACTGGCAGGTCACCTCTTGGGCCTCACACACCATCTGGACAGGGTTCGATATCAACCTCTCCTGGCAGGCTATGGCGCTAACCTGCAATGGGAGAGAAAACGGGAGATTAAACCTAACTCAAGAAGAAAATGGGAAGGAAAGGAAGAAAATGGGAGAGAAGACGGGAGATTAAACATAACTCAAGAAGAAAACGGGAAGGAAAGAAAGAAAATGGGAGAGAAGACGGGATATTAAACATACTCAAGAAGAAAACGGGAAGGAAAGGAAGAAAATGGGAGAAAAGACGGGAGATTAAACATAACTCAAGAAGAAAACGGGAAGGAAAGGAAGAAAATGGGAGAGAAGACGGGGGATTAAACATAACTCAAGAAGAAAACGGGAAGGAAAGGAAGAAAATGGGAGAAAAGACGGGAGATTAAACATAACTCAAGAAGAAAACGGGAAGGAAAGAAAGAAAATGGGAGACAAGTGAAAGATTCTAACAAGACGCTTTCACCTCTCATAACAAATACTTCCAAAGGCCACAAGGGAGATGAGTCGGGTTCTCATGAGTGTGTTTGTTCACATTCATGGTGCAGAAGGCTTGTCACACTATCACTAGGCTCATAAAACTACCCATGGAAATACTAACACAAACTCTATGAAAGCCATGGCAAAATGTGGGTGTTTTTGCCCCGAAGTATGTGGCAATATGATCCAAAAAAACACTTACCAGTCTCGTATTTCCCATGCAGTCCATAAAGTCGATGAATCTGGCCTGGACGTCCTCTGGGGCTGCAAAAGAACCACGGCGTTAGATACACAGAAAAAGGAAGCTAGTATACACACCATATAATCTCGTGTATAGAATCTAAGCCTTCCGGTTCGGCTCACAACTTGAAATGACGCTTAGATCCCCCAAAATAGCTTCGGGCCAGTTACAGAATCGGCTCATGTGTTTCTCTCATTGGAAATGCAAATGAAGTAGTGTCGTAACAAAACTGAATGTGTATACCAAAAGAATCTTCAGACTTACTTATAGCAGACAAAATTTGTCGTTCCACATTGCAAAGTGAAAACCATGAAGCCGTTAGAGCTCCATTTCTCCATCTCTACGTTTACACCAACAGCCATCATAATCATAACATACTTTCTGTTCACACTGACTTCGATATTATGCCCCGCCTACGCGATCTCAACAGCCACTAATACAATTCAACCTTTCCCAGCATTTACCAGTCACATGCGGCTTGAGTTGGGGAGGGACGTGTTGGGACATGTTAGCTTATTGATTAACCAATGATCTTCGCTTACTGGAGAGAGGGGAGAGGCTTTTACTATTATAACGTAAAACTAATGCATTCTCAGCAGCTGACACACTCTTTAGAATTTAGACTATATAGATGCTCTTATAGTCACTTTATAGGGAGAGGAGAGTGACTTAGTTTTAGTGTTAACGTAAAGAGAGTGTAATCCCAACCCTTGAAGTTCATTATACACTTCCAATACTCTCACAGTCACTCTGTCACTCACCGGTGGTACTGTTGGGTCTGTGCATCACGTCACAGTCCTTCATCTCCTGAGTACACTGGCAAAGCTCGGCGTTTGTAGCCTTCGGGAGTTCTCCTGAGCATGTACACATCCCTGGGTGGAGAAAGAGAGAGGCTGTAGAGGAAAGGAATGGGAGGAAACAAGGAGAGGAACGAATGAAGAGCTTGTAGAGGCGGAAAATGAGAGGAAAAAAGGAGAGGAACCAATAAAGAGATTGTAGAGGAAAAACATGAGAGGAAACAAGGAAAGGAACGAATGAAGAGGCTGTAGGGGAGGAAAATGAGAGGAAAGAAGGAGAGAAACTGATAAGGAGGTTGTAAAAGGAGAGAGCGGAAAGAAAAAATAGGGTAGGAAGGAAGGAGGAGGTTGTAGGCGAAGAAAATAAGAGGTAAAACAAGGACAGGAAGGAAGGAAGAGGCTGCAGGCGAAAAAAAAGAGGTAAAACAAGGAAAGGAAGAAAGGAAGAGGCTAAAGGGGAAGAAAATGGGATATAAGACAAGGAAATGAAGGAAGGAAGAGGCTGTAGGGGAAGAAAATGGAAAGAAAACAAGGAAAGGAAGGAAGAAGGAGATTGTAGGCGAAGAAAAGAAGAAGCAAAACAAGGAAAGGAAGGAAGAAATAGGCTGTAGGGGAAGAAAATGGGAAGAAAACAAGGAAAGGAAGGAATGAGGAGGCTGTAGGGGAAGAAAATGGGAAGAAAACAAGGAAAGGAAGGAACGAGGAGGTTGTAGGGGAAGAAAATGGAAAGAAAACAAGGAAAGGAAGGAAGAAGGAGATTGTAGGCGAAGAAAAGAAGAAGCAAAACAAGGAAAGAAAGGAAGGAAGAGGCTGTAGGGGAAGAAAATGGGAAGAAAACAAGGAAAGAAAGGAAGGAAGAGGCTGTAGGGGAAGAAAATGGGAAGAAAACAAGGAAAGGAAGGAACGAGGAGGTTGTAGACTGTAGAGGAAGAAAATGGAAGGAAAAGCAAGGAAATAAAGAAATGAAGACGTTGTAGAGGAGGAAACAGGAAAAAAAAACAAGGAAAGGAAGTAAGATATTGTAGGAGAAGAATATAGGAGGAAAAACATGGAAACAAAAGAATAATGGCCAGAACAAGATCAACGAAAAGAAACCAACTCACTTAACATGTTGCTCATCTTCTCCACCGCCTTCGTGGGTCCACCGCGGCTCTTGAACTGCTCCAATATCCGCAGCACCATCGGCACCATCGCCCGAGCCTGACGAGCAACGCCGGCCTGGGAGATCATGTCGGCGATGCAGTTGGCGTCCTCGCTGGTCTGAGCGCGGCTGTCCACGGCAAGCATCCCCAGCAGCACCATCGCCAGGAGAGTCGGGGTTTGGGTCCTCATGGTGAGTCTTGTGGGTTTGTGCTGTTGGCGAGGAGGAGGAGGGAATGGCTGTTAGGGGTGTTGGATCGCTTTGTTTCTAATCGTACTGCCGAGGAGGAGGAGGAGGAAATAGCTGTTAGACTGATTGCTCTCTTTGTTTCTTATCGTATGCTAAAGGGGAAGAGGAGGAGGAAATGGCTGTTATAGGAGGTGTTAGGTCTCTCTCTTCCTTTTCGTACTACCAAGAAGGGCATATTCAGAGGGATTCGAAGGGGGGAGAAAAGTTTTGATAGGGGAACGTCCTATCTTAGAGCCACAGAACAGATGGTGATTCTCCGTACCAGCCCGAAAGAAAGGGATTACCATTACTTCGAAGTGTGGATAAAAAAGCAAAGTGACAGCGATGAATGGTAAGTACAGTACACACACACACACACACACACACACACACACACACACACCGAAGGAGACGCAGAAGGAGCAACAGCAGAATACTCTCAGGAGGTCCTCGGAGGTGGCTGAGTGGAGTGATGATGGAGGGGCCTCACCTTCCATATATATCACCGGATCCTTCTTCCTGCTGAGCCCCCCCATCCTCCCATCCGCTCTTTGCCCCGCCCTGGGAGTTCCTGAGTTACGGTGTGGAGTCAAGCTAAGTGCCAGTGCCTCACGCTTGATCGCCCTGCGTTGCACAAAGGGACATGACGGATCGAGTTTTGGGGGGGAAGGAAGCTGAGGCACATATTCTCCAACATGTCAGGGCTTACACACCTATACTGGATGAGGCTTTCGTAGAGGTTGTTGTGGTTATTTCCATGAGTAGTTTTATAAGCCTGGTAGTAGTTTGAGAAGGCTTTTACGCCATGAACGGGATAAAATATTTGTGAGAACCCGATTAATCCCTTTTGTGGTCTTTGGAGATATATGTTGTGAAAGGCGAGAGCGTCTGAGAATTCTTTGAGTTGTTACTTAAAAAAAAAAATATATATATATATATATATATATATATATATATATATATATATATATATATATATATATATATATATATATACAATTTAGGTATATAGGTAGGTGTACAATAGGTACACTTAAGATCGTATTCTAAAACGCCTCGGACTCTCATAACGTCTATTTCCGAAGGCCATAAATAAGACCCGACGGGTTATCATCACCATTGCCAAATTGTCGTACTCAGAGCATAGCATTTACCGGTTTCTGACGCCTAGCAATTGCCAAGAAACATCAGAATCTAACTCTTTTAACGATAACTATAAATGAGTTTCGTTATTGGAGCCCAGAAGACAGTTTAGGGGTAGGAAGTCGGGAAATATAATCGGCTGAGTACGACAATCTGGCAACGTTGGTTATCATGTGCTTTGTTTTGAATTCATGACACAGAAAGCTTGTCAGACTCCTAAGAGGGTCCTGCCCGTCGCTACGCCCCCGGGACACAGCATACGGGGCCCCTTGGATGCGGACTTTCCTACACACTGGGCGACCACGGCAACGTTCACGCACTCCCACACTCCCACATTAATAAAGAAGAACAGACTAATGGGGTGGCTTTGGAATAGGTGCCCTTATGGAAGAGGGCTCCTTTAGCTAGTGTCACCCTATGCCCCTTCTTGTATACTTTTGTTTAAAGAAGAAAAAACACCAATGGAAATCACTACAACCTCTACGAATGTCTTTATGAATAGATAAATGGATGCTCAAATAATTATGCAAAACGAATATTGAAGACTAAAGTTGATTATATATTTGTTGAATCAAGAAAACAGACCACACCGGAGGAAGCTTAGTACTGGGAAGCAGAGGACGGGGGAGGAAAATTACAATAGGGCCATGGCTAAAAACGGCAGAGGGAAGCAATATAGGAAATGACAAGGAGAGATGAGAAAGCGTTGCAGGGAAAGGTCAAGAAAGCAATGTTGAGTGTCACGGAAAGGCAGGGAACAAGGTGGAAAGCAAGAAAGAAGTGGTCGGTACGGAAATAATGAAGGAAAGAGAGTATAAAGGATGGCAGGTAGAGATAGAAAGAGAGACCTGCAGTGAGGAAACGATATAGACAGTAAGAAAAATAAGTGATAGCATGGGTAGCAAAGAATGGCAGAGTAAAGGAGAGGAAGACAAGGGGTAAAAATCTATGCGGAAACAAAGGTATAGGGAGCAGGAGATGGCAGGGGGAGGTAGAAACAATTGTAGTAGAGAAAGAATATAAGAATTAAGAGAATGGGTTGCGAGAGATAGCAGAGTAGGGGAAGGAAGTCAAGGGGTAAGGACTGGCATGCATGGGACGGCAAGAAGAGGTAGGAAGAAGGAACTGCAATAAAGAAACGACATATAAAGTAAAACAAAATAAACTGTAATGGGTAGCAAGAGATGGCAAATTATAGGAAAGAAAGTCAAGGGGTGAATTCGATAGGGGATGGCACGGAAAAACAGGGCAGAGGGAGAGGAAGGGGTATCATAGAAGGGCAAGGCAGGGGATAGGAAAGAAAGTCAAGGGGTGAATTCGATAGGGGATGGCACGGAAAAACAGGACAGAGGGAGAGGAAGGGGTATCATAGAAGGGCAAGGCAGGGGATAGGAAAGTGTCAAGGGGTGAATTCGATAGGGGATGGCACGGAAAAAAAACAGGGGAGAGGGAGACCAAGGGATATTATAGAAGGGCAAGGCAGGGGATAGGAAAGTGTCAAGGGGTGAATTCGATAGGGGATGGCACGGAAAAAAAACAGGGGAGAGGGAGAGCAAGGGGTATCATAGAAGGGCAAGGCAGGGGATAGGAAGGAAAGTCAAGGGGTATTTGATAGGGGATGGCATGGAAAAACAGGGGAGAGGGAGAGCAAGGGGTATCATAGAAGGGCAAGGCAGGGGATGGCACTGGGGGGTAGGGGAGGTAGCGTGACACTTAGCAGGGGGCGTGTAGGAAAAGCGTGAATGTCAGAGTGACGAGGCAGCGGGACAGGAAGTATATTAACATGCACGCTCATTTCTCAGCCTATTTCCCTTTCCTTTCCCCCCCTTCTTCCCCTCCCCTTCCGCAGTTCCACCTCCCCTTCCTCATCTTCCTCTTCCTCCTCCCCCTCCTCCTCTTCCTCTTCTATTTTTCATATCCACCTTGTTCTCTTTTTTTTTCTCTTTGACCTATTTTTGTTTTC
>NC_066542.1:12062162-12132162 GCF_024679095.1 Eriocheir sinensis | reverse complement strand
ACATCCATCCCACCCTATAACATGCATTTCTTCCTCCTTTTCCTCCTTCTCGGTAATAAGATAAGAAACAAAGACATCCGTCCCACCCTATAACATGCATTTCTTCCTCCTTTTCCTCCTTCTCGGTAATAAGATAAGAAACAAAGACATCCATCCCACCCTAACATCCACTTCCTCCTCCTCTTCCTCCTTCTCGGTAATAAGATAAAAAAAAAAACAAAGACATCCATCCCACCCTAACATCCATTTCCTCTTCCTCTTCCTCCTCAGTAATAACTTCACTATTAAGATAAGAAATAAAGACTGCCATCCCATCCTAACAGCCATTTCCTCCTCTTCGTCAACAGCACAAACCCACAAGACTCACAATGAAGACCCAAAACCCGACTCTCGTTGCTGTGGTGCTGCTGGGGCTGGGGCTCGTGATGCTTGCCGGGGACAGCCGCGCTCAGACTCGCGAGGACGCCAACTGCATCGCCAACATGATCTCCCAGGCCGGGGGGCGTCGGGCAAGGGGAATGGTGATGCGGATATTGGAGCACTTCAAGAATCGGAATGGAACGAAGACGATCGGGGAGAAGATGAGCTCCATGATGCGTGAGTTGACTTGTTGGGTGGTTCAGAGGATAAGTCACTTCCATTCACTATGGTTTTCTTTTTGCTAACACGCAGGCCCCATATACAGACCTACCTCCCTTTCTGTCTATCTCTGTACCTCCTTCACCCATTCACATTCTCCTCAGTCATCATTTACTTCTCTATCCTTCCTCCATCCCTTGAACTTTTCTCCTTTCCATATTCCTGACTGCATTCATTCACTCCTCTCCTTTTTTTCTTCCCATTTTCCTTCCTCTTCAACCTCTTCATTCCTGAATTCCTTCATTCCATTGTTTCCTTCCATCTTCTTTTCCAACAACCTCTTCATTCCTTCCTTGTTTCCTCTCATATTTCTTCCCCTAAATCTCTTCATTTCTGCCTTTCCTTCTTTCCTCACAAATTTCTTCCTTTACAGCATTGGTTCCCAAAGTAGGTAATTGCACTCGCCACCCTGTTCAAAATATCTCGAGACCCACGCGACCCTCTGATATCAGCAGTTTGTTTAATACCTTTTAACTGTGTGAGTCTACAGTGTCCCTTTCTCCACCCAGAAATGTGCACTTGCTCAGAGGTGAACCCGGATGCTACAGACGCTCAGATCTGCCAGTGTGTTGATGAGGTCAAGGAGTGTGACATGATGCATAAGCCCAACAGTACCACCGGTGAGTGACAGTGATTGAGAGGGGCCAGGAATTGAAGGTATATTGGACTGCAAGGGTTCAGAGTACTCTTTCTTTACGGTAACTTCGAATCAAACTACCTCTCCTCTCCTCACAAATTGTTATGAGAGTCTAGAGCAGGGGCTCCCAACCTGGGGTACATGTACCCCCAGTGTTTGTTGCACTTTTACGGGTACATTAGGTGGTGAATAACCACTACCTGTACACACATGTGGTGTTCTAATCTGCATTGAAATGCACAATGTTTTTTTTAAATTAATTTCTCATTTATTAAGCAAAACTGTAATTAAACTTATATCATCAGTCTACATAGACAGATCATTATAAAATAATATAATATATTACAATTTCATCGTGTTTTATCTTTTCCTAATTTTTACAGTAACCTATAAAAATGCCCAAGGGTAAGAAGGAGGAAGAAAAGTCTAGAGAATATAGCAGAGCGTTGGGAATGCACGTTTACTTGGAATATAAGCCCCTCCACTTTCTCCATTAAGTGAATATCATTAGTCCGTTCATTATCAAGACATACATTCTCTCACGTTGCATGTAATTCGTGGATTCTTTATGCTGTATGTATCTAAAGTTTGGAATTCGCTTCTTCAGTTGTTAATGTTGAGAATTTGTGTCAAGAGTGGGATGAATAGTGTCTTACAATAGCGATGCATATATGTTTATTTATTCGTAGCTTTTATTAGTGGTAAAGACAACTGAGAACCAGGCCATAAATTTCATAGGGCTATTTGGCTGTATATATAAACTTCCTTTTCTGTGTATTTAAAGCCGTGTTTCCTTTGCAGCCCCCGAGGAAATCCAGGGCAAATACAACAGTTGGATGGAGTGCATGGGAGGAGAAAGGCTGGTGAGTGTTGAAACCTTCCATTTGACTCCCATCCTCTCCCTTGCCTTCCTGCCGTACCGTACCCATTCACGATTTCCTCAACTACCATCTACTTCTCTTTCCTTCCTCCAATTCTTAAACTCTCCTCCTTTCCATATTCCTGACTGTATTCCTTCCTTCCTCTCTTTGTTTCTTCCCCATTTTTCTTCCTCTACAACCTCTTCCTTCCTTCCTTTGTTTCCTCCCACCCATATTCTCCCTTTCCTTCCTGCCGTGCCGTATACCACATCATATTTACCGTTTCCTTCCAGTGCCACGTTCACTAATCTATCGTCTCCTCTTTCATTGCAGTCCAGCGCTTTGGGATGCAAGGAAACGCTCTTCACAAATCCCGCCCAGATGCTGTGTGAGATGAAGAACCTGAAAGGCATTTGCACCCAGACCGAGTGAGATTTTTCTCCTCAGCACCTAATTCTCAGACACATTCAGCTCTCACAACTATTTCCAAAGTCCACAAAGGAGATTAGTCGGGTTTCCATGAGTGTTTCTTCACGTTCATGGTGTAGAACCCTTGCCAGACTATCCCAAGGCTCATAAAACTACCCATGGAGATGCCCACAACCTATACGAAAGCCTTGGCAAATGTGTGTGTAAGCTCCGTGATGTTTGAGAATATGGGCCTGTCAATGTCACTAAATGGAAAAGATGCCTGCTTGCCCAACCCATGACCTACTCTTGACCTTTCTCAAGTCTAGCTTCTCCCCTTGTTCAGTAATAGCCTAGTCTTCTTTTTCGTTCCTCCCCATCAACACTTCCGTTTTCTTTTAACTTGGTTCTCTTATTTCTAGTTTTCATATTTTCTTGACATGGAAAAGATGTCTGCTTACCCAACCTCTGATCTATCCTTGACCTTTCTCTAGCCTAGCTTCTCCCCTTGGTAAGTCATAGGCTCATAGGCTAGTCTTCTTTTTCGTTCCTCCCTATCAATGTTTCCATTTTCTTTTAACTTCGTTCTCTTTTATTTCTAGTTTTCGTATTTTCTTGACCTGTTAGTTTGCTTTTTATCCTTTGTTTATATGTTTCGTCCCCACTACTCCCTATCTTCCCCCCCCAATTCGTTTTCTAGCTTTCTTTTTTACCTTTTCTTCTATCCTTGCATGGTTTATAATTTTCGTTCCAGTTGCTCTCTATCTTCCTAATAATTCCTCCCAATCTTTCGGGTCGTTTTTTGTTTTGGTTTTTTTCCACTTCTCACTTAGTTTTGTTCTAGTTCGTCCCCCTCTCGACCCACGTCCCCAGTTTTGTTTGCACTGTTTTGTTTAGGCCTTAGACATTGTATCTATTTCTTAGTTATTACCGTTCCCCAGTTTTGCTCAGTTGTGTCCAGTATTAAAATTCGTTCCTGCCTAATAAACACGACTCATTTTTTGTGGTAATTTATTTTGGTTTTTCAAATAAATTTTCAAGCATCATTTGCGTTTTATTTACTGATTGTTTCGCTCGGTCCTGCTGAGTCAGAGTCCTTATATGGATCACAGCAGGACCGAAAGTCTGTCTGCAAGTCTGTTAAAGTTACCGTTTCATGTTAGTGGTGTAAGAAAATATCAACAACATTAAGTTAACCGTAATACCTCAGCAGCCACTCTGTATCCCCCCACATTTTCTTCATCCCTTCACAAAATCCATATCAGACCCTATGACATACCGTTTTTCGCAAACATCATTCAAACGAAGACTCTAATCAGCATGGGGCTTTGTCACAGATTGTTTTACACACTCCGCTAATTTTTGACGCTATCGTTCATTGCCAGATGCGGTTAATTATGGCGTTTACTCTTGACTCTTGACTCACGCAGGTTTTTGCCATCACAGTCAAGAGTAAACGCCATAATTAACCGCATCTGGCATTGCACGATAGCGTCAAAAATTACCCGAGTGTGTGAAACAATCTGTGCCAAAGCCTCATGCTGACCCGAGTCTTCGTTTGAAAGATATTTGCGAAAAACGGTTTGTCATAGATCAGACCGATAGTAGATGTTACCAATTACATATTTATAGGAATACATTATTGATGATCGTTTATGTATATATAGCATACATAAGAGATTTATGTAAAGGTTTTCTTAAAAAAATATTAGCCTTAGTCAACATTTTTGTATTAATTTAAAACAAAAAAGTCATAACCAATATTACAGGTAGGTACACTTACATTACTATACAGTGTATTCGTAACCTGTACAGTGTATATTACCGTGTAGCCATTTCACCCTTTTGAACGTAATAACGAATGAGACTTAAGTGTAATGCAATACACTTAGATATATAACAAGTCTAAGAGTGCAAACGTTGGAAACATGTACACATTTTTCGTGCAAAACAATATATGAAAAACTATTATTCAAACATAATCCCATTCACGGCAGCAGCTCCTTACCTATACTGTAAAGAATATTTGTAAGAAAAGCATTGATAACGTCCGAAGCCTTCAGCGGTAAGCCCGTGTACCAACAAGCCAGGCATCCTACCGATAATAGTAATCCCTCTGTTGCTTATTTCGGTCATCTTGTGCAGGACACCTTTCCTCCTTCAGTGTGTCGTGCATGACCTTTAGGCCAAAGTACCCGCGGCGGGACGGCTGGGAAGGACCGGACCTGTTTTCTGGTGGCTGGGAGAGCAGATAGTTGAGCATTGTTTGCGTGGATGGCACTCCGACACCCGCGGAGTGGTTCAGCAGAGCACTTGAAGCTACTGCAGGAGCTACTGGGCTCCTTTGTAGCCCCAACACATGAGGCGGCTGGGCCATAAACGAACCTTGAGTCTGGTTGTTCTTTCGTGCAGAGTCAGTAAGACTGAATTTGGAAGGGGAAACAGTCACGAGTGTAGAGGTTTGTGTGGCAGGGCGTGCGGGGCCTGAGGCGGCGAGGTGGATGATCGGAGCGAGCATGGTGGGCTGGCGGTGGATACGGACGTGAGTTATCAGTGGGTCGAAGCTGGAAAACGATGCGTCACACATCGCGCAGCAGTAGGAAGGCCGTGCGTGCAACACCATGTGGCAGTCAAGATTAAAGCTGTACGTGAACTTATGGCCACACACACCACAGTGGTAGAGGGCCCAGCCGTTGTCTGTCCCCCCGTCACCCTCGCCCCCGCTGGAGATGCCCATACGGAACGAGGCGGGGTCGAGCAGAGCCTCGCGGCCGTGCAGCTCGAAGAGATGCAGCTCGAGGTTCATGACGCTGATGAATGCACCGCCGCATAAAACACACTCACAGTAATCATCCACGTCAATGGTGCGGGCGTCGCCGTGCAGGTTTTGGTGAGCGTCGCGGCCGTGCGTGGTGATGAACACCTGCTTACAGTAGCGGCAGTGAGCTCCCTGCTGGCCGTGAGCAGCGTTGTGAGAGATCCTGCTCGACACCGTCATCAGTACCGCGCCGCACCGAGGGCACACAGAGCCCAGGTCAATGCCACAGCGCGGAGAACTTTTTCCCGACGGCAGGTCATTCAAATCTGGTGATTCGTCCTCATCAGACAGATCCATTAATCCACTAGGGAGGGACTGGCCCCCTTCGTCCCCTTGGAACCCGCCCTGATGTTGCCCGTGGTCTATCTGTAGGTCAGGGGAAGACAAAGAGTAGGACGGTCGTCGCACGGCAGCAGTCTGGCTACGGGTCACCATCCTTGAAGGCCCAGTCGTGGGCTCATTACTATTCTTTTCTTCACCCTCCTTGATCTCTCTGGCCTCCGCCGAGTCGTCCGGATTCTCGCGGGAAGTAGATGCGACGTTGCGTGGTGGCGTGCCTGTGGTCGGGGGAGGCGCCGCGTGGCCGGGGCTAAGAGCAGCATCCTGGTCTATCAGTAGAGACGGGAAGTCCATCGGATCCTTGGCCTCCGTCGTGCTGTCAGAGGTGTTCTCTTCCATCAGGAACAGCGGCGTCACTCCTTCATGTGGAGGAAGAGAAGAGAATTATAAGTTGCCTCAAACATCCACCATGATATCGTGTCAGCATGTCAAAACGCAGTAAGTATTATTATCTCAGGCACCTCTGCTAACGATTGTGGATGAACAGTGAACTACAGAACATCAAGCATGTAAAGTTAAACCTTGTTATAAAAATCTTTCGAAATACAACTTTTTTTCAGAAATGGTGAATGGAAGCGTTACGTACATCACAGGCCCAACCACTAACTGAAATTCGATCACCACCCACCCTTGCATATAAGTTACGTGCATCACTATATGATCATCTTAAACAATCCGTAACAACCCATGTCAGTACGTACCTACTTCCCGCGGAACACAGCAGCGGCGACTGGGGGTTCAGGGGGTTCAGGAACCTCTACGTAGTGTCCTGCCACCAGACCAGATGTGCAGCATGTCTCTCTTTGCTCGTTACCTCTTTACTTCGAAAACAGTGACGTGTGCTGACACCTATAGGGATGGGAAGTGAAGTTGCTAGACGAATTAACTATTGTTACATGCTGAAGCAGATACTCGAAACCGCTCCGAAGCAAACGAGGACTCCTGCTGGTCATTTGGTGGAAAGGAGTCGGATTCTCAGTGTCTATATTGAATCAGATGCACAAACAGATTCACTGGCATGTAATGGGAAACACAAATCAAGAGTCTGGTGTATAGTTTCATTCATTAAGTAACAATCTCGCCTTCCTCTACACAAGTTCCGGCATGAATCTTCCTCGAGGTAATGATGCTTATATACTTATTTGCCTGTTCGAAACAGTTTCCTCTTTCTAACCTTTAATTTCTCTCCTACTTTTATTTGCCACCTTTTGTGGGAAAATGTATATACTGCTTCTGAATATTGTTTTTTTTTTTATGCTGAAAACCTCTTTAAATTATTTCATCCTCTTCTCATAATTAAGGTAGTGACATATATAAAAAAGGACTATTGACAACTCTAGCGAGGTATAACTGTGTGTGTGTGTGTGTGTGTGTGTGTGTGTGAGAGAGAGAGAGAGAGAGAGAGAGAGAGAGAGAGAGAGAGAGAGAGAGAGAGAGAGAGAGAGAGAGAGAGAGATTAAAACTTTTATTCAGAGAGAGAGAGAGAGAGACTTTTATTTTGAGGGTGACTGAAATGATACTGGGGAAAACTTAAAAAATCCGGGAAAATAGAAGTCTTAAAAGCGAGAAATACCTTAACAACAGTAAAACAACCTTAGATTCTATAATACAAAAAAATACTGATTCATATTCAAGATAATATTTTACATTTACAAATAGAGCATTGTTGATTTATCGTCTTATTATCATTTCTTTGCTCAGTCATATTAACCATGTATTTTCCTTTCTTCTAAGTATTCAAATCAGTGTATTGGGGGGATTCTTCTATTGTTTATCCCTAGTTTATCCTCACATATCACACAAAAAAAAAAAAATAGTAATAGCCTAATAATAAATAGACATCGTATAGAATTACTAGAACGTTGCTATAGCCTATTGCCTTGAGTTTTTTCTGTTCTTGAAAACTAACCATATTCATTTTCCTCTCTCTCTCCATAACAAACAGACGGGGATGAGGAACTGCTGTCGAAAATTAAATCAGGTCACAATGGGGAAGACGCCTTATCAACCTTTCTGTAACCATCTTTCAAATGAAGTAAGTTAATAGGCTTTTATGTTGCTTTCATTTTTTTTATAATTGTCTATATTAACTTATCTATCTGTCTATTCTATCTTTTTATCTGTCTAACAATCTATCTATTCATTTATCTACCAATCTAACAATCTATCTAGACATTCTCCAACGTATCTATTCCGCCCAAGTTCTCGGCGAAGTTTTAGAACACCATAGCTATTTACTAATGCCTTTCATGTACTAAGCTTTTACTAATGATAAAGAAATGACAAAAGACAGAGTTCGATGCTTTATTGATGGTGTTATTACTGTTTCTTCTTCTTCTTCTTCATATCATCTCCGAACGATAGCATTCTCATGAGGACCAATCTGCAGAAGGGAGAAATACGAATGAATAATGGCAGTGATGGTAATATATATAGCCTATTCCGCCTAGGATGAGAACACGGGTTGGGCAAAATCTAACTTCAAGGAGAGTCAAGCACACATATTTTACTAGGCTTTCGTAGGAGTTTTGGGGGTTTCCAGGGATAGATTTATGACCCTTAATCTGTACAAGGAACCTAAAAAAACACTAATTAGAACTCAACTGATCTCCTTTTCGGCCTTTGGAACTAGTTGATGTGACAATACCGATCTTATTTTCTGATGCATTCTCATATTAGGCTAAATAGAGTGTAGCAAAGGAATATATTATCAAGACACAAGCAGCTACTCGTCACTCACAAACCATGACCAATAATCAATAATTCTACTTTAAACAAAGATCTTAATTTTGCTTTTTTTTTTATATTCTCTCACTGAATTTTAGTTTCTGTATGGCACTTAGATTGATAATTTTCTCATTCATTTATTCTTTCACCACATATTACATTTTCTCATTCATTCATTCATTTACCGATCATTCATTTCATATCTATTGGTTTTGTTAATCCGTTTGTATGCTCATCTGTATTTTATCTCTTTCATTTTGCTCCTTCTTTGTGTGATTAGTGAAAATTTGTCTTATATTTCACAGCCTTTCTCTTTTCGTTGATTGAGACATTGTTAGAGTGTGAATATAGTTGTAGTGGGATTCCAAGACGTTTAAAAATGGACCAGTGTGTGTGTGTGTGTGTGTGTGTGTGTGTGTGGAGGGGGGAGGAGGAGTATCAGGTGCGTAAGTGTACTGCATACTTGGTGTTAGTGGAGGTGCAGTGTGAGCTATAATTATATAAGGTCCATGTTTCTAATTAATTATATCCATGTGCAATAGTCTACTTTTAATTTAAGTTTTTCTTGTCCTACGTCTTCTGTTTTGTTTTTCTAGCATATTCCTTCTCTTTCTCCTTCTTCTTTTTCGTGTTTTTGTTTTTTTTCTATTCCTCTTCATCCCTTTTTATTCGCTGGTTATAATGCTCCTTTCTATCCTTCCTCGCAACAGATTACATTCATTCCAGCAAGCATTTTTTTTTTTTTTTAATTAAACGTGTCGGGCTCCCATCACGGCCCAGAGAAGAGTGACTGGGTTTTCATGGGTGTTGTTCCCGTCCAAGATGCGGAAACCGTGCAAAACTATCACTAGGATCACAAAACGGTCCGTGAAAATCCCAGCAACTTCTACGAGAGGCATTTCAAACAGGTGAACTGAGGGGCCGAGATGGTTAAAAATACGGGCTTAATTCCAGCAGTGCAACCCACACCACCCTTCCAGCAGGCCACCCACACCACCCTTCCAGCAGGTCACCCACACCACCCTTCCAGCAGGCCACCTACACCACCCTTCCAGCAGGCCACCTACACCACCCTTCCAGCAGGCCACCCACACCACCCTTCCAGCAAGTCACCCACACCACCCTTCCAGCAGGCAATCCACACCACCCTTTCAGCAAGTCACCCACACCACCCTTCCAGCAGGCAATCCACACCACCCTTCCAGCAAGTCACCCACACCACCCTTCCAGCAGGCAATCCACAACACCCTTTCAGCAGGCCACCCACACTACCCTTCCAGCAGGCCTCCCACACCACCCTTCCAGCAGGTCACCCACACCACCCTTCCAGCAGGTCACCCACACCACCCTTCCAGCAGGCCACCTACACCACCCTCGACACTCATCTTTCCTTCCCTTACTTTCATTTGCCATCCTTGTTCATGCAGGAGCTGTAGCGAGTTCTGATCCCGGAGAAAAACCTCTGTCTGGTCTTATTGCCTGTGGGCATGGAGAAGAAACAGTGTTACTCAGATCACTCTGTACTTACACCAGTCCAGCGTTGCCAGATTATCGTACTCATAACATTGCTTTTATCGGTTACAGACTCAAAACTGTCGTACCCTCACAAATAACGCTCTTCAGTTAAAGTTATTGTTAAAATCGTAAGGTTTCGAGTGGTTGTTTTTTTTTTTTTTTTTTTTTTTGCGACAGTTACGGGTCAGACACCGGTAAATACAATGTACTGAGTACGATGATCTAACTAATCTGACTAAAGGGTAAGAAGGAAGGCAGTGAAAGCTCAAAATACTTAGTTATCATCGGGATTTCGAAAGCATATTATGACTGTAAATAAATAAAAGATGGCAGCGTTGACCCAGCTTCAGATGAAATGCAGAGAAATTACTAAGTTAACTATTCGCTGCGTGTTTGTGTTCGTGTATCTTTTAAGTAGCAATGCGTAGTCTCTCCTGCCACAAAGGGCCACAGCCTACTGCAGACACAGCCTATATATATATAAAATACTATATATAGATATATATATATATATATATATATATATATATATATATATATATATATATATATATATATATATATATGTAACCTGCGCCGTGGGTCCTGTCAAAGTTGAAAGATAGAGCCAGTAGTGCTCTCCCATTTATATATTTACTAAAAGGTTCTGACACTGTCCCTGTATATAAGTATTTGTGTGCATGATGCCAGCATTCAAGGATATATGGTTCCTCTAAGCTTTCCGTCCCGTAATGAAGAAATGTATGAAGAAAGAGAAAGAGTAAAAGGAGGACGAGGAGGAGGAGGAGGAGGTAGAAGAGTACAGATTTTTCATTTAAATATTTATCTTCCCATCGACGTTTTTTCTGAGTTTGGCAAAACCTCACCTTTAGACCCTTCAACGAGGGTAGAGTCGGCGGTGGTGAATTCGCCTGTGCCTTCGTCACCAGGACTTCCATTGGGGAAGAATGGGACATCGGGGAACTCAAGTCCTCCTTCACCAGCGTCCTCCTCGCCGTCGTCAGTAGTACTTCCTCGGTTGCCAGTAAACACCTCGCCGACGCATCGAAAGAACTTCATGACAAAAGAAAATCCTCCTCCTCCCTCTTGAGGCTCAGCGTCGGTGCCTCTCGTCAGCAGTATCAGCGTCAGCGTGAAAAGGTTCAGCACGCCGACTAAGCTCAACACCCTCATGGCTCACAGATTTGTGCTGTCGATGGCAAAGGTACAGTAAGTGGTAAATGTATCACTGGGACACACACACACACACACACACACACACACACACAGGCAGCTACGTAGCCTACCTTTCGGACAGCAGCAGCAGCAGTAGCAGTGGGTCTCGGTTGGGAGTGTGACAACGACACTCCCAGTTGCTTTATATAACGATGGAGATCCTTTTCCCCCGCCCCTCCTCCTCCTTTCTCGGTGTTATGTGACAGCTCCTCCTCCCCTGTCTATGCCTTCCCCCCCTCACTTCCTGCCGCGTTATTTTTCCCTCCCATTTGAGCCTACTCTCCACGTCCCCACTTCCCCTTCTTTGAGTCAGCCTTCTATTGTTATATAAAAATGGGAGTCACATTGGAAGCTGTATATTAATTCTACGAAGCGATGCGTAGTTCATACATGTTTCATCACAGCTGCCAAGTTGTGATGTGATTGTCTCACCTGCCACGAACTCATCTTTGTTTCCCCGTCAAAACAAAATTATATTAAAAAGTTGCAATATGAACGTGAGGAAGAACAATGAAACTTCTTGGTGGAAGATTGCGTAAGTTGGTTCTTGGAAAGGCCCGCTTGCTCTCCGCCACGTAGAGCTGCCTCAGTCCCGCGTAAGGATCTGCATTAAAGCTCTGCTGATTCTTACACCTGGCAACGTTCCGCTTCAGTGTAGATAGTGACTTGGATAAACGATCATAGATTTTTCACGTTTAGCCTACTACGCTGGCAGGGTTTCTTGATGGGACTTAGTGGTAGGCCCCAGTCCGCTTGTGGCTCAGGCAAGTGTGTTTTATAGTGGTACCATTCTTGCTAGGCTCATGCGGCCCCCCTTCCACACCGAGCTCCATTTCATCTTCTGTAGAGTCACTAGAGCAGTGGTTCCCAACCAGGGGTTCATGGAAGAATTTCAAGGGGTCCATAGCCTGCTGAACGGAACGTCTTCTGCTTTCATATAAATAGGCCTTCAGGTCCATGGTCCAGACTAGATGATTCTACATTAATCACCATAACAATGCAAGGCATTTTACATGAATGTATTTATTTTTTGCTAGCTTAACCCGTTTCGTTATAGGGGTTCACAGATGAAAAAGTGACTAGAAAAGGGGGAATGGGACAAAAAGGTTGGAAACCACTGCACTAGAGGGTTGATAGTGGTCATCGGGCCTACACCGCTGCCTCGTTAAAAATTATCTGGCGTACCCTGTGATCAGCTTGCTTGAGGGGGGGAGGGGGGGGAGTGCGTGACGAGTCGTGAGGGGAGAAGATAAACGTAAGGTTGGACTAGAGGAAGTGATGTCGAAAATATTTTTCTTTACAGTAAATGAGTCATCTCAAGGGCAAAACATTTACAGAAAAAAGTTGGCTAAAGCACCGCACTCACACGCAGAGAGCAGGAAATTCCAAAGAAGGGTTAAACTTGGTTGAAGAGTTGTCTTGTTCTCCTTTCTTTAAAACGTTAAAGTCATGAAATGGAGTTATTACAGACGAAGGAAAGCGGTGGCTGAGTGGTAAGAGTGCGGGCCCCGCATTCGTGGGATTTTTCAGTCACTGCCGAGTGGCCTAAGATTACTCACATGTCCTGAAGACCACCCATCAACCCAGACTCTAGAAGAACCGTCCAAGTGAATCAAGAATGAGTTCCGGGGGGCAGCATGAGCCAAAAATAGATGGTGCCTCTATAAAAATTGCCTGCGCCATGACGGGCTTAGGCCCCTGAAGAAAGCCTACCGGCGCTATAGGCTAAACACGTAAAAAAAAAAAAGGGGGGGATGAAAGAATGAAGACAATATTTAGGCTAACTCTCGCCTTAGGAATTTGGATAGCAAAGACCAGGGTGAGCTAGAGACGAGGATACAACTGCCAGCTGGGGTGTAGGGTCTCCCCCTCGCCATCCGTATACGTGTATGTAGGCAATACGTTTGTATGTTACCGGGAGTGGCTTATGCCCATTGCGGCAGGAGGCTGGCTGCCTGCTCCCTACATGAGAGCATGGCGTATCACAGACTTTTTTTTATTCCATCGTTTCACGCAAGACTTGATGGTTGGGGAAAGCGGCAAGTCAGGTACGAATACTGAACTGCGCATTTCCTATATTTCAGCCTTTTGATAAACATTTGTCTGGTATAAAGAAAATACATATATGTGAGTAGGTACACCGATAGGCGTTAAGGTATTCTGGAGGAGAGAGAGAGAGAGAGAGAGAGAGAGAGAGAGAGAGAGAGAGAGAGAGAATTTACATCGCGTATTTACCTGCAAGGGGCCAGTCCTGCCGATGCAGTGACGCGGTGTCATCCCGGCGTGACGGAGCGACGGCGTGGTCCATTCATAATGCCTTCCGGTGCTGTCTCGTCATGCTGGCACGCCTTCTGCCTTGACCGTGACCCTCGCTGGTGCCGGGGACCCGCGGCGCTTATTCCTGAAGTGTAACGAAGTTCAGCACTCTGCGGCCCAGTTATATAGGTTCGTTAAGATTAGGATGGCTTAGGTTAGATCGACAAGTAGTAATAGATACTAATTTATGCCAGGAAATACAAAGAATAATTACAAGAGGATTTCGTGGTTAGATTGTGACCTCGTTGGTAATTTACGCCGGGAAATTCACTGAGAATAATTAGAAGATGATTAGATGGATAAGTTGTCAGCCACGAGTAATTTATACCGTGAAATACACTGAGAATAATTAGAAGAGGATTACGTGGTAAGATTGTGAGCCCGAGGGTAGTTTACGTAATATAGGGTTGCGCAGAATGTTTTTTACTTACTGTTGTGTTTTCTTGTTTTTACTTACTGATGTTTTTTTTTTATTTGCTGTTGTTATTTTCTATTTTAACTGCTGGTTAATGCAGGAGTAGGCGTTCTCTGTGAAACACACGGGACATATATGTAATATTGTTTATACCTCAGTGTGTTCAGGATAATTTATTGAGCATCGGAAATGTTATAAAAATGTTCAAATTGGAATTATAACACGCAATTGGATGCGCTATCAATTACACCCCCTCACGTCGCAGCTCGTCACATCCTGAGTGTGAGTAGGTACTGAGGGAGAGAGAGAGAGAGAGAGAGAGAGAGAGAGAGAGAGAGAGAGAGAGAGAGAGAGGTTTCTTTCTATCTGTCCACTCGCGCAGTGTAAGTTAGTGATCGCGTGAAAATCAGCTTTTCTTATTTTCAGTGATATATTTTAATGTTTGTGTATATAAAGAACCCTCAAGCCATCTTATATAAACCGCAAATATGCCGATTTGCATCGATTATATACCATACAAGGACACGAAAGACCAGCTTTAACAAACAGTATATAGTCAGATCATTCTCGAACGACTTATTGCCTTTCAAATACCTATAATTCATCTCATTGCGGGTACATAAAATGACATATGGCTCTGCAAGTGCCTATACAAAAGGAATTTTGATAAAACGTTGCTTATGTAAATAACATGGGTTCCTAATATTCGAAATAGCCTAGCCTCTCATTCGACAGTTAATATCTACTATTTCATGTTATTTCGAACATGAATCGTTATTTACACGCAGTAAATTATTTAAATATCCTTTATTTGCACCTGCACAGACAGAAATCTATTAAATGAATTATAAGCATTTGAAAATCCATAGGATCATAGTTTGTCCTTCGTGTGCTTGTGTGGTGTATTATCGATGCACATCGGCATGTTTGGGATTTATAAGGACTTAATTTTTATTTTTGTATATGTATGTACATGAACATTCAAATATATTGCTGAAAAATTAGCTTAAATATCTATCACAGCAATTGATTTTCACTTATTATTGCTGTAGGCTACTTAGGGGAGTAGGAGGTCGGGGGGGGCAAAGTCCCCCCGTTAGCGTAAGGTTATAGAAGTCGGGGTTGGTGTAGTTTAGAAATAATTCGTGACTATTGAGAGAGAGAGAGAGAGAGAGAGAGAGAGGGGCAGGAGGGGGATGTTCGCTCGCGCAAGGCGGGGCGGGGCCGGGCGCCCCGAGGGGAATATTCCTGATACAATTACCCCCAAAAGTTCTTTTATTTACTGGTTTGCGCAGAAAAAAACTATCTCCACGAAAAAAGTGGTCATATTTTGCCCATGAAAACATTATCTGTGTCTTGAAAATAATACGCCTACTTCAGCTGCATATTTTCCGCTGTTATTGTTGTTTACTTGCTGCTGTTGTTATATTTGTTGTGTTGTTTTCCTGTTGTGGTTGGTGGTGGTGGTGATGGGGGTGGTGGTGGTGTTCATTCATGCCTCCCTTTCCTCCTTGTCATCATTACCGCCTGACGTGTGTGTGTGTGTGTGTGTGTGTGTGTGTGTGTGTGTGTAGAGGGGGTGGGTGGGGGGGAGCGCTCGGAATCACCCTCCAGGGGCTCTCTCTGCCTCACCACCTAATACCAGGAAGGAGGGATGTTGGTGATTTGCTGGAGTCCATTTTCCTCTGTCATTCTTTTTTTTATTTGACACACTGACAGAACACACACACACACACACACACACACACACAGCACCCCCTCCCCCTCCCTGCCTCCCCCTTTTTCACCAGCAGCCTTGCACCCCCTTTTGCACCCCCACAACACCCCTTTCTCCCCCTCCCTGCCTCCCGTTGCTGATTCAATATATTTCTCTCAATCAATGTGTCGTGAAAAAAGACAATGTTATGCATGGAAAGTCACAAATCACATGAGAGTCTGCTGGATCTTTTCCGTGTATTTGCATATAACGAATGGTTACTTCTGTTCCTGGGAAGATGTATTGTTTATTCATGATAATTTGTTCCCTTCGGCTGAAATATTTACAGGCAACTAAGTGAATTTTCCCATCATTCTATTTTCTTATATTTTGGTGATATGCTCCGTAACACTAGTAACACTCCACCCGCCATGTAATATAAACAACCCACGTCACAATCCAACTCAACAGCGCCAAACCCATGGAAGGAAAGCAGCCACAAGGACACTATTCCTCTTTGAAAGAACTCCACTTTCCCCCTCCTCGTTTTAAGACCAAGAACCATCACTGTCTTTGTCCTTTTTTTTTTACAGACCGCTGACGGATATTAATCACACCAAAGGACGTGGTGTATCGTTCTTAGTCATGCCTCTTGTTTTCTTGAAAGTCTCGCGCATGACTGCTTTCTGTGTGTGATGCCAGGAAATTCGTCAGTCATGATTATGAATAACTTAAAACAGTTCGTCAAATCAGATCATTAGAGTGGTGGCAGCATGTACCGTACTCGAATGGTTTCAATAACTGCCCAGTCATACAATACTCAAGTTTGCCTATTTCTTTCATCAATTATCATCTGGAAGTCGTCCACCACCACCATCATGATTATGACTATCATATACTATATATATTCTTCATCAAGAGTTGTTTAACTATAATTGGCTATCATGGATGGGAGCAAGGAGTGGTTCAATCGAAATCGACTTAGCTTGTCAACAAAAGATCCGTCAGACACGCGCAGCCTCGCACTGCTGGAAGGTCTAGTCGGCCCAAGGTCTGGCCGCTTCCCCTCCCCACTTCACTCAGCCATACCCATTACCTGTTGGGCTCTCGTCCGCGCTTGACCGCTCATGTTGCGCGGGGGGCGACGGCCCCAAGCATAGAGCTTACAGGATGAAAATCCAAGCGCCAAGCGTTCTTGTGGTCTTGCTGACCTGGCTGAGAGCGACAGGGGGCTTCCCCTACAGCCTGAAGTGGGGAGTCTGGGGGCAGCTGGAGGCAAGGAGGAGCCTGGTGGCGGTGGTGTGGTCGTGGCTGATCGTGCCTATGATATCCACTTTGGCGCTGGCTTGTATCTTCAACACGCCCGTGTTCAAGGAAGGTGTCGCCGACACCAGCGCTCGCATTCTGAATTACGTGAACTACAGTACCTCGACGCTCATTTTCTTCTACCTTGTCATAAGGCGCTCCCGTTTGGCACTCATCTTTCGGCGCCTTGAGGAGGCTGGCGTGCCCCTCCGCCGAAAGTTGGTGCAGTGGGAGGATGGCGTGCAGCTGGTGTGCTCCACGGGCATGCTGGTGGGCCTGACGGTGGCCACGTTGAACTCCGTGAGTAATTTCTTTATCAAGCCAATTACGAGGCAAGTGATAATGTATCACATCCCCGCCACCGCCTGCGACGTGGCCATCGAAGTCACCGCCCTCGTCCTCAGCCTCTTGCTCTACTTCCTGCTCAAGGTGGTGAGCGTGGAGGGCGAGGCGGTGGTGACGGCGGTGACGGCTTCCATGCTCGCCTGGAGGGGGGTCGTCGGCCCCCGTGGGCAGGTCAGTGTAGCGGCTGTGATAGGGCCTAGTCCACACCGCATGGATGGATAAATAGATAGATAAATAGATAGAGAGACAGATAGAAAGATAGATAGATAGATAAATAGATAGAGATGAGAGATTTGAACAAGGCAGACCACACTGACCCGATGATTTGTACCACGTGTGCTGACATTGAACCTAACCAAAAGTAATCATAAAGGTAACAGCAATCAAACAGTTACCAGAGCATTAACCCAAGACCTTGGCAGATATCTTTATTTGAAGGATGCAGATTATTTAAATTAACAGATCCACGGTAATCATCAAAACACGAGGTGTATAGGCTAGTTTGCTTCAGTCTAACATATCCATCTCTACTCTAGTCCCTTACATTTCATTTGGAACATCAAAAAAGATGCCTAATTCTCACACTCTGCCCTCTTCCAGCATAAGAAGGGCTATGGGAAGGTGTGGGTGTGCAGTTCGGCGAGTGGTGGCGATGGTGGTGGAAGAGGAGGTGGTGGACGTCAGCCCGTGGACGAGATGTGCCGCCTGGCCTCACGCCGCCTCCTCGAACTCGACGACATAGTGGGCGAGGTCGTGGCCTATGGGGGACCCGCTGCCGGCATGATATTACTCTGCAGCGCCGTGAATTCCACCGTCATGATGTACCTCGCTATCTCCAAGTTCAACTACTACTACCTGGCGTTCATTACCCTCAAGGTGCTCAGCGTCGTGCAGGTGACCTTCGTACCGGACACTGTGTTATGCAAGGTGGGTCAGGTGTGCCCAAGTGTGTGTGGTCGAGATGGGGTTTGGGAAGGGCTCAATCTGATTACAGGAGGGAACAGAAGGTGGTCATATTTTAGGGATGGGGTAGAAAGGGCTGTATGACGGGACAGGCTTATGATTTTACTCTACTAAGATGTCTCTCACTGTTATAGGAGGAGAAACGTTTGTGTGTGTGTGTGGTTGGTCGTTAAAGCTTAATAGTCCCCGGAACGGTCTTTAACGAGCAGTATTACTTCGCAGAGAGAGGAGAGTCTGAGGCTTATCCGGCGACAACTCGCCTGTAACCTGCATTGCCCTGCCGTCGAGGTGAGTTCAGACCTGCATCATATAGTTATTGTAAGTCTTCGTCTGTTGGTTTATTTTTCATATGGTAGGATATTACATGGATATTACTTTCTCCTCACCAAAACTATAGTGATACGTCTTGTTTATTATCTTATATTTGTTTTCTTCCTTCTTTTCTTTTCCTTTTTTCTTCTTTTCGTTTTTCTTGCTCTAGTTTTTGTTCTTTTTCGTGCTTTCATCTTTTCTTCTTTGTCTTCTTTTCTTTATCTTCTTTTTCTTTCTCTTCTTTTTTCACTGTTATTTTTTACCCCAAAATTATTCCTTGCTGATTTCCCAAGTTAATTCTCCTTCAAACAAAGCATCTAACACTTTATTTTTTTTACTCTTGTTGTCACTATTAAGGTCACGTTCCATCACAAATTCAATAGGTCACGGGTCCCATAAACCTTTTCTCTTGATTCACTAATACCTTTTTTTATCGTTAATTCGTCAAGGCTAATAAGGTTCACTGCACATTCGATCTTGCAACCTATGAACTGTTATGCATTTTTACCCTTCTGGAAAAGTTGAATTACATATGAGTCAATCTTAATCCTGAAAACCTTTGCATGTGTAGACTTTTTAGTAGGCTACACGTTTGTTATGACTTTCTCCTCAGTACAATTATAGTAATACGTCGTTTATTTTCTTATTTTTCTTTTTCAGCTTTACTTCTCGTTTTTTGTTCTTGTTCTTGTTTTTGTGTTTTCTTTTCTTCTCGTTCTTCTTGTTCTTGTTCTTCTTCTTCGTCTTCTTCTTTTGCACATGGTTAGTTGGGTTCCTGTATTTCTTGAGGGCTGCGAATTAATCTGTCGACGTAGCTTACAAAACATTACACAATGCATAATCAATAACACACGAAAGAACGTAGTCCCCCTGATCAAAAAATAGGTTGACGGGGAATATTAACGTATCGTGCGCTGGACCAGATGGATGACAAAATGAATGATGAAGTTACTGATTGGACATGGACTGCAAGACTAGGCTAGGCTACGGAATTGATGTCCTATATAAACTAGAATTACGCCTTACTGTTAGTCATTTCACTCAATTATCAATGCTTGGTGCGATGTATTAGTTCGTTTTCAGTCAAGACCTTCCACGGTGCCTTTGCGGGGTACAAAAGGCGTTATCGAAACTGGAATTACGCTTAACCACTAGTCGTTTCACTCAGTTTATCAATGCCTGGTGTGATGTATTAGTCCATTTTCACTCAAGACCTTCCACGGTGCCTTTGTTGCCATTTCATTTCGTACTTGCAAGGGCGTAGCAAGCTGAATTCCACCCGACCACTTAGATTGATGTAATTGCCTCCCTCGTATCAATTCCCCACGCCATTGTGAAATAGCTGCACATAGATGTTGCGAAATTACATATGGTTATGGCGTTCTTGTGCTCCATAATGCTTGTGACATGTAGGCTTGGTACTACTGACTTTCATTGATCAACGGTTCGTCGTGTAGAATGAACTTAGAGGAACTTCTTTACTATCATTATTATTATTATTATTATTATTATTATTATTATTATTATTATTACTATTGTTATTATTATTATTATTACTATTATCATTATTATTGATGTTCCTGCTGTTGGTGTTCGCATTATCGTTATTATTATCCTTATTGTTATCTTCATCATCATCTCTCTCTTTCTCTCTCATCCATTTCACGTATAATAATTCAGTCCTCGTATTCTTCAGTGCTCTTAATAAATCTTCCTCTCTTCATCCTTTCCTGATATTTTCTAATTTTAATATCCATCGGTACCTACAACGGATATATAAGGACCAAACGCGAAATTGGCTTCTCTTTCGGCCTCTCGTTCTATTTTCTTCTTTTGGGGCAGCGTCTGGCAGGACTTTTTATTAATATGTTTGTTTGTTGCCCTTGAGCTGTCTCCCTTGCTGTAATAAAAAAAAAGGCAACAACTGAGGGCCGAAGCAACGCAGAATTTCGCAAGCATATGCCGTTGATTTCACCGATATCCTACTTCCCATTTTCTCTACTGCAGGCGGCGCTGAAGGACGTGGAGAAGGTGGTGGCGGGCAGCACGACCTTCCGCGTGTGTCGTCTGTTCACCCTCGACCGTCACATCATCCTTTCGGTAAGCAGCCCTGCATTCAGAAATAGAGCTGTCTCCTGAGCTATCATATCTTGTCTCTTACTGAAGAAGCGCTCGGCAGGCTTTTGTTTTTTTTGTTTGTTATGCCTTTTATCTATTTCCATTGAAGTTAACAAGTCCTCTGTGCATGGGTAGTTAAATATTTGTTTGTAGGCTACTGATAATTTCCTTGCACTATTGACAGCAAAGATCGAAAAATTATAGGACTCACACACTCACACTAGGCTTTCGTAGGAGTTATAGGCATTTCCATGAATACTTTTATGGCCCTGGTGGTAGTTTGACAAGGCTTCTGTACCATGAATATGAAGAAAACACTCATGAGAACCCAATTAATTTCCTTTTAGGCCTTTGGAAGTAGTTGATGTGAGAGGCGGAAGCGTCTGAGAAAACCAACCTAAATCATAAATCAGAAACTGTGATGGGTGAAGTTAAATGAAAATGAGGATTGTTATGTTGGCGTTACTAGTATTACCAATGGAAGCCTAGTTGACTGGAGAGGTGAAGATCGTGGCATTGAACTAGAGTTACACCCATCGCATCGAACTGCACTTTCCCCTCTCGAAGATGGAGATAATGGGTGCGAATATCTTACTTTTCTCCCATCCATTATTTTCTTTATCTTCTCCATTATTTATTCATTCATTTATTTGCTATTTTTCATTTTTCATTAACTATTTTCTGCATTATTGCTTTTGTTATTGTCTTTAACACGCTTCATTTTAAGCTCTTTTGATGCCAGTGATTAAGGATTTTTTACTGATATTCGCTTCAAGGAGATTTAGGATCATAGTAAAAGTTGAATCTATGCCTTTAAGAATCTAGGTATATGTTTGTCACAATGTATTCGCGAGTGAGAGAAAAGTAAAATTGGTGAAGCGATCCGTAGATTTAATTGTGTTTTTTTTTTCTTTTTTTTTCTGTGTGTGTGTGTGTGTGTGTGTGTGTGTGTGTGTGTGTGTGTGTGTGTGTGTGTGTGTGTGTGTGTGTGTGTGTGTGTTCGCAGTCAGTTTTGTTCCTTGGCTAATGTTAAAGGTAAAACAACTCTTTATCACACGTACAGTTCTTAAAATCTCGTGTAATTATAAAATCCGAGAGTTCAGCCGTGCTACGAAATTTTGATAGTCTATTAATAAAAAAATAAAATAAACAATAGGCTGTTAGTCTCTAGTCCTTAGCGTTCCATCAGTTTATCTTCTTTTTCTTTCCTTATGCATGCGCGCCTGGCACAAAAGAAAAGGCATACTATAGAGGTTTAGTTACTTAAAGAAGTTTTACGATACCCGAACTTGACTTTCAGAAACTCCATGAAACAAAAACAAAAAAAGTGGATACGCATCTTTTTCAATTAAGAGAAGCGCTTTTTTTTTCCTTCTTCTTCTTCTTCTTCCTCTTCTATCCTGTACGGGCGAGCTTGTTTGCATTTTTGTTGTTTTGACGTAATTTTTTTTAAAGACTGTATAGTGAAGGTGATTATATAAGACTTACGATTTTCTTGGTGAACTTACAACAATAACAACAGCAACGGTTACTACTACAACTAATAATAACAATAATAATAAGAAAAAGAATAAAGGATGAAAAAAAAGAAAATACTGAGAATAACATTTTTTTGTCGTTTACCATTTATTTTCAAGGTGTGTGTGTGTGTGTGTGTGTGTGTGTGTGTGTGTGTGTGTGTGTGTGTGTGTTCAAATACCTTTAATTCCCCCTTCCACCCTTTATCTACGCATTCCCTTAACTATCGAGGTTGTCCGACGCCTCCGCTAACGAGACGAATCCGAGCATTGATTATCGGTGGTGGCGGCGGGAGTTTTAACAGCCTGCCTCGTTGAGTGTTGATGGGGACGTTAATTACCCCACCATCGACCCCACACCCTCAGGAAGACGACAGCTTCTCCTATAGACACCTCCCTTCCTTTCTTCGCCTATTCGTTCCTCAGAGTTAATATGACGGGCTCACTTCCCTCGATTTACTTTTTTTCACTCACTATAGGAAGTTAGGCATCACCCGCTATGGACTTCCCCTCCCTGCCTCAGAAAAAAATGGCTGATATAAAGAGTTTCGTATATTATATTCTTCCCAGACTATACACAATGTTTTCTCCTTTCCACACAACAAACGAAGTACCCTACTGCCTCCAAGCTGTTTCCTGGCCTTATACACTTCCCATCATACCCTTCTTGCCTCAGAAAGATGATTTATATGTTGCCTAAGCCTTACTATTCTCAACGTTTTCATATTTTCACACAGCATACGAAGAATGGCTTAAGCTCACCATACAATTCCCTGGCACTAGACACCGCCCATCACTCCCCCTTGTACCTCAGAAAGATGTTGTATAGTGCTTCATATGTTGCCTCTCCGTAACTATACTCAACGTTTTCAGCTTTTCACACTACAGATGAAGAACGACTAATATTCTTTATGCTAGTTCCTGGTGCCTTACATGCCATAAAAAAAAGGAAGATCCAGTACAACTAATTCCCGTGTACCTGTATAACGAGACTTGTAATTTACTTGTTATTTATCTATTACTTTATGTACACCCATCTCTGTACCGAAACAAAGACCCAATGTTACGTTTACGATCGAACTCAATTAAACTTCCTCTGTTCCGTCTGGCTGATCAGGGTGACATCGTTAGCAACTAGACGGCTATGGGCGGGCTTGTGTGTACACGAAAGTCATTATCCCCAGGCTGCAATTACTCCTGACATTGGCCAGTTCGACGAAGGCGTATTAATACCTTGCTACTACTTTGCCTATACTCTTGTCAGTTCTCCCACCCCTGGATAAATGCATTTCATCGAGTTTGTTGCATCTCCTTCCAGTTTGTTTTATCTTGTATTACATAATCCATTTAACTATCTGTCATATCTAGGCCCGCAACTTGTTATTTTCCTCTTATTACTTACTATCGTCATACTTCACACAGTCACGCTGCTCCTTTTTATCAACCATTTCTTTGTTCAGGTCCTGGTCATTATATTTGGGATGATTTTCTTCGTAACTAGTTGGCTATAGATAGACTTGGGTGCACACCTGAGTCCTTAAGCACAGACTACAATTATCCCTGACAGGTGGCCAGCTCGGTGGTGACGTACCTGGTCATTGCCCTGCAGTTTGGGGTTTCCGAGATTCCTGGACGCCGCTCCCAAGCCGCCGTCAACTGCTCCGCCACGTGACTGCCATACGTCTCTCCGTCTGGTGGAAACGCTCATAAGGAAGAATAAGTTATTTATCTCCATGGACAGCCGCTCACATAAAGGAAAACTACTTATTTGCCACTCCACTCGGAAGCAAACTAATACCATAAGTAAAAGGGTCAAGAAGTAATGAGCCGGCAGATGCGGAATGTCCCAAAAATTACTTGCTGGACAAGTGAAATGTTTCTTGGCTTATCAGTAAAATGGAGGCCTCCCCATCACACTGTTCGCACTGGCGCAGGATCAGCAGATCTTCACCCAGACAAAATGGATTGTTAATGCATTTACAGATTAACATTATATCAATTTATCATGTGTTTTAAGTAGTGATAAGGCCCATTACACTGGTGGCAGAGGTGGAATTTTTCAAAAATTGTCAGTACAAATGCCTAACACGGGCGTTACATTGGTGGCAGAGATGTGATCCTGTATAGGCCCAGTTACGGTTCCCTGGGGTGCAGTGATGGCCTACGTTTTCTTGGGAGCTGTTAAGCAGATTCACGCTATCCTCAGATTAATATATATATATATATATATATATATATATATATATATATATATATATATATATATATATATATATATATATATATATATATATATATATATATATATATATATATATATATATCTGACCTCATTTGAAAGTCGGCCCCAGCAAAGAGATATATGAGACTGCTTGATTACGTGATGAAATGACTAGCTATTAATTATATGCTACGTTTTGATGCGTTGATTTCTATTTTTTTTTTTTTTTTCGTTTGTCAAATTTTCAGCGTGAAATTTGGTTTTGCATAAAATATTACGTAGGTACTCATCTAGAAATCTGTCCCAGCTTAGGACCGCCTTGAAAGTGCGAGCCATTGATTAAAATTTAACACGGTTATTGAAACTGAAGCAAATTACAGCAAATAACAGACGACATTCGAAAAACAATACAGTAAGATTTCTGAATAAAAGTTGTACGAGATTATAGACGATAGTATAGTATAAGTATACATATAGTCATGTAAGTAAAATTATATTGTAAAAGACGCAGTAAGAAACACTGTACAGCTAAGATGAAATACATACTGTGATATTATGCATTATGAGGTGTTTATCTTCCACATGACTGTTTGACTTTGCGGTTACGGTCTCTGTTTTTAAACCTTCGGTAATGCTGTGTGTAATAGGCTACTGTATGATTTGTATCTTTCCACCGTAAGGAAAGATGCTCACAAGGGGCCACATACAGCCATTTTGGACATGATAAATAAAGTAGGAGGCTTGTCTTCTCATCAGCTCCCCGGGGTCTTCTAAGCCATGATAAAATTGCTAACTGCTCTTCTGAAATTGTTAACTGCCTGTTTCCACTCCTCCCTTTGACCCGCTGCAAGACTTCCTACTCCAGAGGCAAGAGGGAAAGTAGAGAAAGATGAAAAGAAAGAAATGAGGAAAAGGAACTGAGAAATATAACGGAAAATGAAAGAATAAAAAACAAACGAGAAAAACACCTCAGTTCAGGGTGAAGTGTATAAGTGTGCACTGTGAAGTAACTGTGTTGTGAAGTATAGAAGTGTTGAAAATGAGGACCTAAGAAGCGATACAGAGCGGAACAGGTCAAAAGAAGAAGACGGAAAAGAAGACGAAAGCGCCGTTGAGACCACGAAACTTACGACAAAAACATCAAAACAAAGCGAACTGTGAGACCAAGACCAAGACCAACACGTGTGACGGCGGGCAGAGCATCTCTATTTTTCTCCTCTTTTAAGCCTCAAAACGCGTAAATATAAAAAAATAACTACACATTGGAGTCCATGAATGCCTGAGCTAAGTTATCACATGTCTTGCACGGCGTGATAAACTTGACGGATGGAAATTTGGCCATAACCGGTATTATGACGAAGGTTATAGGCCGGGTCACACGAGTATTTACGTCGGCAATTTTTGACGCGGGTACTTTTTCACGCCGGTGATTTTGCCTCCGGGCGCGTTTAGGTATATATGCAGAGCGGCAGCAGGTAAAGGCAATTAAGAGATTAGCAAGGCAGTTAAATCTTCTTTGATGTCTTGCCGCCAGCTGCACTTTTGGTGATTGGAATTCTTTGAAGGGGTGTGTGTAGTTGCATGTGTATTTGTCTGTGTGTACATATGTGTGTGTGTGTTGGGGGGGGGGAGTGTATCTCTCATACACGCTAAAAGTAATAACGTAAAGGTGTATAAAGTCCATTGAAAAGGAGAGAGAGAGAGAGAGAGAGAGAGAGAGAGAGAGGCAGAATAGGAAAAGGATTAGGGGGATTAGAAGGGAAAAAGGGGGAGGAGGAAGAGCTGAAGCGTTCTCAGTATCGAGAATGCAAGACGCGCATGTTCGTCTTCCTCCATATCGAGAACACAAACCGTGTTTTGGACTTGCCGGTGCTGCCGATGGCAAAATTCTCGAGATCGATGATAAAATTGCCAAAATAAATGCTCGTGTGACCAGCAGAAGATGTTACTCTATCAATAGACAGAAGAAACCATTTATTTCCTGAAGGTTTTAAGGTTAATAGAATACATATGACAACAGAAGAGCAGTTGATCAAGTAGGAGACAAGGAAGAAGAGAAGGAGAAAGAAAGAAACTAATGTGAGCAGGATAGGAAGAGTTCACCTTATCAATATTCAGTATATGGAAGGAAGAAAAGAAGAACAGTCAAGCACATCGGAATAAAAACAAAACAAGCGTAAGGAGGAGGAAGAGAGGGAGAAAGACTAATGTAAGAAAGGAAAAGTTCACCTTATCAGTATTCAGTATATGGAAGGAAGAAAAGAAGAACAGTCAAGCACATAGGAAAAGAAAATCAAGTGTAAGTAGATGGAAAGAAGAGCAGTCAAGCACATAAGAATGGAAAATCAAGTGTAATTAGGAAGAGAGGAAGAAAGACGTGAAACTACCCATCAGTCAGCCATGCCACCATACAGCGCCGCTACATGTGTGACTGCTGCTGTTTTGTCGCCTCGCTGCAGCAGATGGAGGACCATCGGCCACACTTTGCGGCAGAGAACATTTTACAGCACAAAGGGAGATCAGAAGAAGGGTAAAACTGAGCCATCCACTAGCTATTCAGCCACAATCCAGCTGCCCCGCACCACTTTCCCTCTTAGAGTGTCAGCTGCCTCCAGGACACAGCTAGAGGCATCTGTGCAGCAGGTGTAGTATTTTCTCTTGTCTTCTGAGTTCAGGCATAAAATAACAATCACAAACACTGCAGGACAGTTTTGACTCAATGTACAATTTAACATGATAGTTATTGCTATATTTGTGATCGAATTCATCAAAGTGCTCATGTACATTAGAGGAGTTCATTTGTTTTATTTAAAAGGACACCCACATGTTTCTTTACTGTACCTTTGTCCAGTTTAATATATATGTTAGGGTACTCCATAGCTTATGACAACTAATTTTTCAGGTTTATTTTGTTTTTAAGGTTAATGTATTTGTTCAGGTAAGGTTTATGCGGATAGGTGAGATTTCTTGTTACATTAGGTTGGGCTACTTTGTTTGGTTGGGTTACTTTATTCGACATTGACATTTCGAGTTGATAGTTTAATGGGTGCTTAAAGTAATGAAGTACACAAGTGAAAGCCCTGGATATGAAGATAATATACATCTTATGTGAAGAGATCAGTAACGTTGCTGTTTTCTCAGGCTGCCGGCTTTGATTCACTCTATGCATGGCAACGGGGACAGGACCGAAAAAAGGAGTACGTGCTGCATGATGGTCCACCTTATGCTAATGGCCGCCCTCACATCGGTCATGCACTCAATAAAGTAAGTACAATGTTTCGTTCATTAACTCGCATGCACTTTATTTATGATTCCACAGACCTTGCCTCTGAACTTATGTCCCCTCAAAAAAATTTCACAGTTGTGCCCAGCAGCTCCCAAGGCTGGCCCTGCATAATTCTCCAATGATTGTTTTTCAATTTTATCTTCTTATCAGCTCAGTAAAATTCTGTAATTGAATGGTAAACTAAGATTATATTCTTGTTCAGTATTATTCATCTTTCACTATTTAAGAAGTGAGTAACAGTAGTTGGCTCCAATAATACACACTCAGGTAAAAATGAGTCAGATTTACTTGTTATGTTCTTACAGATCCTGAAAGACATCACACTGAGGCAGAAGTTGCTGCAAGGTTATAAAGTGCATTATGTTCCTGGCTGGGATTGCCACGGCCTCCCCATTGAGCTCAAGGCCACACAGCAGACAGGTAAGGAATAAATTTGCCATTCTAGAATGCATAGTTGTCCTGATGGCATGACAGTTGAACGATGTTGCTGTCCCAAAGAGAAGAGTAATTAGATTAAAATATTGTCATCAGTTTCATCATCATTGATTCCATGTTTCCCATCTTAGTTTCTGTGCAAAGATACATATCTCTTGCATTACTAGCTACAGTAGAAGTCCAATAATCTCAATGGCAGTGGACTGGTCATTCAGATTATCAAATTGTTTGGATTATATATTGAGATGGATTCCTGAAAAAAAAAATCACAATCAGGAAACAAAGACCTGATATGATGTTTTATAATTCGCCATTAATACATAGAATTGTTGAACAGCAGTTTTAGATAGGTAAGTCAATGTAAAGATAATAAAGGCACAAAAAGTAAAGCAGATTTATGAAAATGCCAAGCAACAAGAACTTGCCACTGGAAAGGCAAACCCTCCGACAATCATGGAGTCGAGTTGAGACCTCCTGAGTACTGTATTTCTACTTAATCTCTTAACTTTTCACTCATATGTAATAATATGATCTAATATCACTGTACTGTGTGAATTTCCTTAAACTCTATTGTAGCATTTCCATAGCACAGCACTGTCAACCTTTTTTTGGTAATTTTGAACCCACTTGCTCCTCTCTCACCACAGCCAGCTGAGTATGAGTAGATAAACATTGCCGTCTTGCCAGCGTTGAATATTTTATCTGAGGTTAAGTCGTGTTCTTGAACCAGCTGTGAAGACATGTCACCATAAACAACAACTGCACCTTTATCAGCATAGTGGATAGTGGAAAGTCAGTATGTAACAAAGATTATTACATGGCTCATATCCCGTCCAACCCCACCATAGGGAATAAATGGATGTTAACCGATGATGATGATGATTATTACATGCTTCCATTTCTCCTTTTTCACACCAGCACTTGTAGAAGCTATGGGATCCAATACTTCTGTTGATATAAGCGAATATACAATATTTGGTTGTCAGTTCCCAGACTAAATTCAAATCTCTTCTGAGTCTCCTGTTTTCATCTATTCACATATTCATGTATTCTTTCATGTCTCTTCTCATTATCATTATCATCCTGTCCTCCCATTTTTCATACCCAGGATGAGAAATCAAAATGACTCCTGCCAAAATTATGTTAAAAAACTTTCACAAGAAGAGTTTGGAAAACATTTGTCAGAGACCCCTGGAATGGGTACTACTGCTGTCTCTTTGACAGATTGAAATAAATATTGTATGTTAGGTTTAATTGGAAAAATTGTAAATAGCACAACTGCAGAAATTTAATGTGATACAGCATTTTATATGCATAGCAGGGAACCTATTACAAAAGATGCATTTTTAAAAACTCAACAGGCAAGGAACAGAGCAAAGCAGCAGGTCAGCAATCATCAGCATCTTTGACCAATCCCCTGGATATCAGGATTAATGGCAAGTAAATACTTTATTCATTTATTTGTTATGTTTTTTACATACTAATTTACCTGATTGTGGAGCAAATGTGTAAAAGTCTATAGGGTCTAGTGAAAGTTTATCAAGTATTTGAACTCATGCAATTCATACGATTAAAAAAAGACACTAGGAGCTCCTGCTTAGCAAATAACAAGAAGTAACAATTATATCTGAACTTTTTTGTGTACTAGACATATATTGTTTAACTATATAAGCTCATAATGTACTGAATAATGCTAATAACTAATTTACCTTTTGTTTTCTTTATCCTGATAGCGAGAAAGTTTGCCGAGGAGACCTTGGAGGTGCAACGTTCGGTGTTCCAACGCTGGGGCCTCATGGCTGACTGGGGCAACATATACCGCACGGTGGACCCTCACTACATCACCCGTCAACTCCATCTTTTTACAGACCTCTACGAAAAAGGATATATTTACCAGGTGACTGTAGAGTTTTATTTTGAGTAATGATTAAGTTTGTGTGTTGACCACTTTTCTCTTTGGAGGAGTAACTCATGTATTTTCATGTGGTAGTACTACGCTTCTCTATAAAAGGTTTATCTTTCTCCATTTAATTCCTTCCATAGTATTGCACCTCTTATTGATTTCTTTAATTAATAGAGTTTAAATCTTTTACATTAACCAATAAAAATGTGTAGTTTTGGGGTAAGGTCTTTTGCATTTACAAGTATGGATGTACAGTTTTGGGTCCCAGTTTGGTACTTGAACAATTTGCGGAGCCAATAACTATAATGTTCAAATCTGTGTTTCAGGACTACAAGCCTGTGTACTTCTCCCCCAGCCTTCAAACATCCCTTGCTGAGTCAGAACTAGAGTACCAGCCACAGCACGTCAGTCCATCCGTGTTTGTTGCCTTGCCTGTCACTTCTGCCTTGCCGGCCACTGTGGTGAGTTAGTAGTATGGAGAGTATGTGCTGCTCAGAGCAGAAATATTTGTTGAGTAGTTTGTTCTCAGTTTGACTAAAATTAATTTTTAAATAATAGTCTTGAAAAACAGTCATGGAGTTCTGCCACTTGCCTTTGGTTGTGAGACACCACAAATTGTTAATACTGTAAATTAAATTTGCCTGTGAAAATGACAGATGACCAAACACAGACCTGGCTCGCATTCCTTACAGGACAGATTGCCCAGCCCTGCAGAGTCCCAGCTCTACCTACCCATCTGGACTACCACACCCTGGACTTTGCCACTTAACCAGGCCATATGCTTTGCACCTGAGAAGAGTTACCTCCTGACATGGGTGAAGTGGGGAGAGCAGAACTTGGCATTAGTCTGGAGTAAAGAGCTTCTGCATGAACTGGAGAGAATAGTTGGAAAGGATCACCTAACTGTCTTGGGTCACCTTGAAGGTTAGTAAGAATATGTATGTACTTTTGCTCACAACAAATGAAGATCCTTGGGATAGTGTGAAAAAAAATACTCTTCATGAAAAAAGGATGAGCTGCTGTATTTTTATTAGATTCTGCCTTGTAAATACTCAGTTTTGGTATATCAGTCAAGTAAAGATAAACCAATGCAATTTCAGACAGCAACAGTAAGTCAAACTCTTAACTATTAATTTTATTTATGGAGAAAAAACAGCTCAAGGGTAATAAACAAAGAAAGAACATACACCACCTGTTTCATGTCTTCTCAGAGGAGGAGCTGACTTCCATTATGTACCGAGCACCCTTGGGCAAGCAGGAGTGTCCTTGTTTGCCAGCCAAGCACGTTACAATGGCCAAAGGTACTGGCCTTGTCCACACAGCCCCAGCCCATGGCCATGATGACTTCCTGGTGGCCTTACAGTACAAACTCCCTGTGGTGAGGAATTGTTCAAGAGCTGCCATAACCATACCACTTTGTTATGATATTCCCATGAATATTTTGCTCTACATCCCTCTCATACTTCTTCATTTTTTACAATGTCATCCCTGCACACCCTCTGTATGTTTTGTAGCACACTCTTTTCCACTGCTCTCTCCCTTGGTATTTTTGCTCTTACCATTGAAAAAAAATTCTTCCATGCAGCAGCCTCTGGCTGCATGCGCCCAAGTATTTTTTTTATTTATTTATTTATTTTTATTTTTCATTTAATTACTACTTTCACAGAGCCAGCAACATTCCTACCTTCTGCCATTATATTTCTCACCTTCCCAAAACATCTGACTCGCTTACCATGCTTACCTCCACCACTTCAAAATGTGTACTTTTCTTGTCAGAGTTACATTTTGTTTCCTTCATTTTCCTCAACCAAGGTCATTTTTCTACACTGACATTCACTATTTGATTTACATTATATTTCTAGATATCCCATATTTTGTTCATCTATATATATTGAGTTTTCTGTACACCTTTATATGTAGACATATGTGCTGCCTATTCTCAGGAGTGCTGGGTGGATGAGGAAGGGAAGTACATGGATGGGGCTGGACCAGGACTCGCTGGATTACCAGTATTGGATGAAGGCAACAACACGGTCCTCCAGCTTCTTAGTATGTCCTCTGCCTTTTTTAGATCTTGGGCTGGGTGTGTGTACTTGTTAGGACTGGTGTTTGAAAAAGAGTGATGAGTGGAGAAGGAATGAGCTAGAGAGAAAAAGAGAGAAACTTACTGCTTTTGGTCCAGAAGTTAGAGGAACTGGAGTCACATATTTCTCCCAGTAAAAGGGTAATAGTATTCAGTATTAGACAGTGGAACAGTATTAGACTATGGAATAGCAGAATTTAATGTGTGAAGGTATCATGTTTTTATTTCACTTGGCAGTTTTACTTCAGTATTCATGTTTCCTTTTATTATTTAGACTTAACCCCCCAACCCTAACATAATGCAGGAAAAGGAATTTTGTTTATGAATGATAATGATAATGGTGATACATATGAAACATTTATTTATGACCATAATTACATGTTAATGCACTGGTCTCGCATCCATGGCATTTCATACCCAATGCCTCATTTCTTGGACAAGTTTTTTACTATTTTAACTCTTTGACCAAATTCCTGCATCGGGCGTGAGACCACTGTTTTTCTTACAATTTTCTTAATATATGGCCAGCCTTTATATAATACAAAGCTTTTTATGGTCAGCCTTTATATAAAACAAAGCTTTATAAACAGTAATGATTGGTTAAACATCTTGGTGGAACAGATATCTCATGTATCACTCTGTGGCAAACACACAGAGAGCACAGAGGGTCCTGGGGGGCCTTCACTGCTGCTGGAGGAGGAGTGCTACACACACTCCTACCCTTATGACTGGCGAACACAAAAACCTGTCATCATCAGAGCCACCAAGCAGTGGTTCTTGAATACTGAACGTGTCAAGGAGGCGGCCCTGGTGAGTGTGTGGAAGCATGGTGGTGTGCTGCAACAGTATGCTGATGGATTAATGATCCCAACACTCATCATCATCATCATCATCATTAGCCATTCCAGTTGGTTTACCCAAGTTGTAATGCCAGCCAGTGATGGATACACTCCCACATATTATCTCTGTTGATTATTTCCAACTTAATTTTAATTGTTAATGATATACAAAACAACTACATAGGAAACATGAGTTATGGCAAACAAAGGTCCTGCAAGGAAGTGACAGGTGTAAAACCAAGTGTGAAGAGTAGGCCACACAGACACTCTGCATAAATACAAATTTGGTTTATTCTACATATTGAGACTTTGGCAGAAATAGGTTTATCACATACATGGGAATTTACATAGACTGAGCAGAGATATAATGAGACCCTAGTGTATACTTAAGAATTCTATGAATGAGAGATAACATTTAAATGAAGCGAGTGAAACTATTGTGCAGTATTTTCATCTGACACTCCACTTGTGGCAGGCTGCCCTGGAGGAGGTTGAAATACTTCCTCAGCGGCTGGAGGCAGGGATGGTCCGGCAGCTGCAGAGTCGTCCCTACTGGTGCATCTCCCGCCAGAGAGTGTGGGGCACACCCATCCCTGTGTTTTATGACCCTAAAACCAGCCACCCCATAGTGGAACGGTGAGAACAACAGGCTCTTGCTATTCCCAGCTTCATCATTTGTGGGTTTGTAAATTTTGAGGGAAATTTTAAAAGGGATTTAAAAAAAAACATGAAAGTATCTCCTACATTTTTCATGATCAGCAAAAGCCATATATTAAATCAAGCTGGCATATTGCTTATGTTTAATCTTTAAAGGACTTTGACCTTTCCCCTCATACAGAAGCATCATAGAGCATGTGGCTGGAGTGTTAGAGAGGGAAGGAAGTGATAGTTGGTGGAATAAAGGCGAGGAGGAATTACTTCCCCCAGCATTTGTAGAGAAATTGAAAAAAAATGGCAAGCCTCTGCCCAAGAAGGTGAGTCTTGTGATTCTACTTCAAACTGAGTAACACTGTTCTAAAATCTTAGCAAAGAACTTTTATTTTAAAACTGCATTAGCACAGTGCCCAAAATGAACACCACTGAGTGTTGGAGTATTGAACCCATGCTTTCTGAGTATGCCTCTGAGTGTATGCTGCCCTGACTTATAGTCAGAAGGCATGGGTTTGATCCCCTGGCACTCAGTGGTGTTCAATATGGGCAAAAACCTCTGTTGATGCATAGAAATAATTTTATCTCGGACAAAGAATGTTTTGTTAATATGAAATCATGGGTCTTATTAAAAAAAAAACAATATTTCCTATTATCAGAGAAAATTAAGAGAAGTCGCTGGTGAGATAATTTAAGAAAATAAGAAAACCCAAGGCTAAAATCTCATAATTTTTCTCTGCACCATCAGGGGTCCGATATCCTGGACATCTGGTTTGACTCGGGGTCTTCATGGCATTGCGTCCTGGGGGCACCAAGAGCTGACTTGTATCTGGAAGGGGTGGACCAGTTCAATGGGTGGTTTCTCTCCTCTCTGCTTACCTCTGTAGCTGCCACCGGAAAGGCTCCTTACAGGTATGTGCCATGTATCCCCAGTGTACGGATTGGAGACCTGTCTTAACCTGAAAAAAAACATATTTTAATGTACAGTGTGTTTAACAATCTTATTTGATTTGGCAAAAGATGTCTTGAAAGTGATGAAATATAACTTCCTGAGTATTGCATATTGCTCCAAATGTCTGTTCCCAAGAATGTTTTGTGTATGTCATTCTTTTCTTCATAGTGCTCTATGTTTACATGTGTATATCTCTTCCTTATAATGCTGTGTTTGTGTGTGCATCTTTCCCCTAGAATGCTCTATGTACATGGGTTTGCCCTAGATGACCAAGGTCGCAAAATGAGCAAGTCCCTGGGTAATGTGGTGGATCCAGAGATAGTGACTGATGGTGGCAGCAACCTGTCCAAGGATCCTGCATATGGGGCTGATGTGTTGAGGTGAGAAGAAGGCAGAGGAGGACCAGGTGTAAAGGGAATTGTTTGAAGAGATTAAAGAGTACTAAGGGAACAGAATGTAATAAGGAAGATGAAATAATGACTAATGCCAGAAACAACCCATGAAGAAATATGACACCTGGTGCTGGTGTGATCATCGGTGTACAGATAAGAATTAATGTTCTATGGGACAGGTGGTGGGTTGGCAGCCATGCAGCTGACCACTCCACTATGAGTATTGGGCGGCAGCACTTGGAACAAGGGAAGGATAGTGTGCAGAAGATACGGGCTGTGCTGAGGTTTCTCCTCTCCTCACTTGGAGACTACCAGCCTTGCCAGCACAGCCTCCCTGTCTCGGACCTGAGACCCATTGACCGCTACATGCTCCATCTTCTTCATGGTCACACTCAAAAGGTTTGTTCTGTCTCCTTATAGGTAAAACCAAGATGTTCATTCCATGTCATTACAACCACATCCAATCCACTTAGCCTCTGCCATATGATTTATAATCTGCCTTTTTCACAGCCACAGCCAAATACTGTGTACTGAAATGAGAACAAGATGTGTAGGATGCTAAAGATATACATCTACACCTATAGTGTTTGTTTTGTTTTTGTTAGGTTTGGTTAGGTTAAGTTTAGGGTATCTTCAAACACATGATAGCCAGCACCTTACGGTATAAATCAACAAAGAATGACCTCACTTTGCTGTATAGAAAGTCTCATTAGTAAGAAGCATATATAAATTTTCTGAGTTAAGACCTATAGTGTTTGTTTAGGTTTTGTTAGGTTAAGTTTAGGGTATCTTCAAACACATGATAGCCTTAGCCAGCACCTTATGGTATAAATAAAAAAAGAATGACCTCACTTTGTTGTATAGAAAGTCTCATTAGAAAGGAAACATATATGAATTTTTTGGGTCTAGACCTATAGTGTTTGTTTTGATTTTGTTAGGTTATGTTAGGTTAAGTTTAGGCTTTAATAAAGGGGATGTTAATAGGGTTTTGGTTGTAAAAGAGCCAGGCAGGACACGTAGTACCGGTTTTAAGCTAGATAAATTCAGATTCAACAAAGACATAGGCAAGAATAGGTTTACCAATAGCGTGGTGGATGAGTGGAACAGGCTTGGCAGTCATGTCGTGGGTGCCGCTACCTTAGATACATTCAAGAAGAGGTTGAATAAATTAATGGATAGTGAGGTTAGGTGGGGTTAGGCTTACAGGAGTTGCTTTGTATAGACCAACCGGCCTCTTGCAGACTCCTTACGTTTATATGTTCTTATGTACTACTACAACAATCTTTTTACCTTTCTTCCTCCTCTTCTGCCACATGAACTCTGATTTCTGCCAGGGTGTGTGTGTGCCTAGTTTGTCTCACCTTTCTCATCTTCCATAGGTCTGGATGCACTACAACAATTTCCGATACAATTGGGTGACCAAAGTGTCACTGGCATTCATCAACACCACCATCTCAGGTTTCTACATATCCTCCATTAGAGACAGGTGAGAATGAGAGGGTGACATTCATAACATGCAGCTTGTATTCTGAAAATGCAGCATATCTGAATTGTTCCCATCTTACAATGTATCACAAATTTGAAGTCTCTGGCATAAGCAAGGTAGTAGTGTCACATCTTCCTCACTGCAGGTTGTACTGTGATGCTCAGCTCAGCAGCAAACGGATGTCAGTCCTGCTGGTCCTCCACCACCTGCTACACCAGCTGTTGCTGTCTTTGGGCCCTATTCTTCCCCATCTAGCAGAGGAAGTAGCACAACACCTTAATAACAACAATGGTGGGAATGTAGTATATTGATGGATGCTCTGGAGCCCTACTGTATGCTGTATTTGTGCTTTTCTTTGTTCTTTTACTCACCTTAATAATTCAAAAATTAACTTTCCATTCATCACCTTTACTGATGAACTCAAATATATAGAGGAGTTTCAACACTCCAAAACTGAATTGGCAAGCTTTAATGTAGTGTTTGTGATGATACATTTGAGCATTGCATAGTAATATGTATTGGTATCAGCCCTATTTTGTGGTTCTGGCAGTGAATGTCTTTCAGATTGGAGAGTGTTTCATCAGGTGACTGTTGAGCCACCCTCATCCTGGCATCAGCCTGAACTTGCTAGTAGATTTGAACGATGCCTCAGTGTGCGTGAAGAATTCTTTCGCTCCTCTCCTGACGCGGACTGGGCCAAGCTGCAGGTTCACATCTCGGCTGGAGAGAGGCTAATGGAGGATCTTCAGGTGGGTAATCAGTTGTGAAATATAATTGGTGGTGGTCAATGTCCTTATTTTCTCTTATTTTCATGCATATTCTAATCAGCTCCCACTCACTTTCCTTCCCCTCAAAGTTTCATCTTGCATTACATAAGGTCTTTTTCTGCCACTACTGCATCCACATGGTTCATATAGGCTACTAATTTATTTTTATATATTTTTGTAGATAACTAAACTAGCTCAAAACATTGCAGTTAGAAAACTTTGAATGTAAATGAGCCACATAATGCATAAGTAATTACAAACTGTGGCACCTTGGTTATCAGAATCCTTTAATAAAAGTTTTACATAGACTATTACATAGATAAATAGTTGCTCTTACCTTCCTGGCAGGCTATTTGTGTTGTATGCACCTTGTTTATAGCTCATTTCCAATGCACATACTCATGATTGCTGTGCTACATTCTAAGCCCATATCTTTGATGCGTTTGAGAGTTGGGAGGGTAATTCTATTTCTTATAAGTGAGAAGTAATGTATATATTCTGCATATATTGTTCTTGTGATAAAGTTTTATATAAATTGGGCATAGTTTTCGAGAATGCAAAAACAAAATATTAGAAAAATGAAAATGCAATAGACCCAGTTACTTCATTCTATTGAAAATATGCTAACATTAGGCTGACCATTAGGTCCCTATGCATGGGATTGAGGGAGTGAGAGAATGAATAAGTGCAACAGTAATTCTCCCATTTTTTTTCTCTTCCACAGTTGCTACAGACCAGCAAAGCATCTTACCAGTCTGGCTTGTGTGAGCTTTTACAAGTGTCACATGTCACACTAGAACCTTGTCAAGGTTAGTCAAAGTCTTTAATGGAGGAGAGTGTTATTAATTATTGATATATTTATTTAAATTTTTATTCATGTTACTGGCTAAAGGAGATTGCAGGGGAAGGATTTTCACTAACGGCTGTCCATACATTTCATCATGCACTCCAGTCTTGCTTCATTGAACTTATCTGTTACTCCTCCATTAGCTTAAAACCTGACCTTGATACCCTTCCTCCACGAGGGTTTTGACACACCGGGTGACAGGGTTGAATTTCAAAAAGATTATTCATCCCCTTGTATTAATGAGAACATTTCACTGGATATAAAGTTACCATAGAGATCATTGGAGGGTCATTCATACAAGTTTTTTTATAATTAGCTCTTTTTATTCATAATTTTTATCAATTCACAGCTGATCCAACTCGGCTGTGGGATTCAATTTGCAGCTTCTTCATCCGAATTCTAGTGTTCCCTTTCCTACCCACCTCAGTGGCAGGTTGTTGTGTTATCTTGATGTAATGAATCCCTTTTATGTTTTTCTTGCTTTTTTAAATCTTTTTTTGCAGAGAATGAAGAGAATTTTACACTAAAAGTTTCCAAGGCTAAGGGAGGCAAATGTCTGAGGTGTCGGCGATACACAGCCCAAGGAGGAGCAGAGCTTTGCTCCCGCTGTCAGGACGTCCTCTCCTCACAGGGATGATGAATGGGTGCAGCTTCAACAGCAGGTTACCATGGGGTGAGAATCAGTATACTTACATGCTGCTTTTCCCTGGAGGTAGACATTTAGTCATGCTAATCTGATATGACCAGTGTTGCAGGCCAAGATTGGAATATATAAGGGTACAATGCACACCTCCGTGTGTGTGTTTGTGTGTGTGTGTGTGTGTGTGTGTGTATAATTCACCCATAGCCTGATCACAAGCTGGACTTGTCATCACCAGCAAGGCCCCTCCCGATTAGAGCAAGTTAGTCGATGAGCCTTGCTGTGTAATTCACCACGGCCTGATCACAAGTTGGACTCGCTTTCGCCAGCAGGTACCCTCCCGACGAGAGCAAGTGCTCATTACCATCGATCTCTGGGTACTGCCAGGACCTCACACACCACACATTCCATTCCTCTTGCTCAAGGGGGGATGGTAACCACTCCTAGTCAACCGAAAGAATCCAGACTGAGCGGGGCTCGAACCGCTGCCTGTTTGGACGTTAAGCCTTGCACCGCAGTGCTCTACCGATTGAGCCGCCGGAGTGATGTGTGTGTGTGTGTGTGTGTGTGTGTGTGTGTGTGTGTGTGTGTGTGTATACAGGGGACATGCATACATGCATGCACACACACACACTGCTTAATGGTCAAGTGGATAAATGCACTTGAATGCCATTTGACAAGATGAGGTTCACCCACTAAAGTAAGGTTGGGAGCATATGCTATAGCTGTGCATGGCAGCAGTGCTATCTCTGTCCTATTGGCCCTTTGATCCTGTGGTGGGAGAGAACCCAGTAATCCGACACAGGGCCAGTGTATCATCTGGGTTGCCACAGTATGCCTTTCCCAGGTTTTCTCAGGTTATTGACCATCGTGAAAGGAAGGTCGAACAGCCGGGTGGGCTGCACACTGACTGTCCAGGCTGGGATCTGAACCCAGGCCAACAGATTTGTTGTTAGGGATGCTAACCACTGCACCACCATGGTGTACACACTGTTCAGCTGAAAACTTTTGCTGACAGAAGCAAGAGGAATGGTGGTGTGTGGTGTGAGCAGTTCCAGCCATACCCACACACCACCGTCCTTCTTGCTCAAGGGGGATAGTACCTGCTTCTGTAAACAAAAAGTCTTTTCAGCTGAATAGTGTGTGCATCTCCATGGTACAGTGGTTAGCATCCCTAACTACAAATCTTTGAACCTGGGTTCATATTCTGGCCTGGGCAGTCAGCATGTAGCCCACCCAACTGTTCATCCTTTCTTTCAGTTCTCATAAATGTGCATTTAATTAATTCTGGCATGCAGAAAATAAGCCTTGCTCGAGGGTTCCTATCTCGATTAGTTAAATTTAAGCTAGTAATGTAGTCATTGAGTCATGAAAACTGTGAAAGATAACGTGGTTACTAGAGACCTGTGTGAATCATTCACCATGGTCGGATCATGCATTGGACTCTTGATTGCCAACTGGTTTCCCCTCTGAGTGAGCTTGGAGTTCAAGTGACAAATCTTGGGTACAGCTGGAACCTCACATCACACCCAGGAGGCAGGATACAATCCCCCACTGACACCTGGCACCCTAGTGCTAATCGTGTGTGTGTGTATTTACCTAGTTGTGAAATACAGGAAAAGAGCCACACTAGGCTCGTGCTGTCCCGTCATCATAACGCTTATTATCCAGTTTGGCTTTAAATTCATGAATCGTTTTTGCACGCACAGTCTCCCCGTCAAGTCCGTTCCATGTTTTTATGGTTCTGTATGGAAAACTGTATTTCTTGACGTCTCTCCTACAGTCGCTCTTCTTCAGTTTCTTACTATTCCCTCTTGTCACACTCCTGTCACGTACATCTAATTCTTCCCTGTCCAATTTCTCCAATCCCTCTTGTATTCTTTATATTGCTATTAGGTCCCCTCTCTGTCTTCTTTCCAGTGTTGTTAGTCCCAATTTATCCAGTCTTTCTTCGTAAGTATGTTCTCTCAGAGTGCCCAGTAGTTTGGTCGCTGCTCTCTGTATTCTTTCCAACTTTCTAGTTTCTTCAATCGAGGTGACCACACTAATGCTGCATATTCCAGTCTTGGACGTATCATCAATGTTATTAGTTTCTTCACCATTTTTTCGTTTAGATATGTAAATGCTGCTTTTACGTTTCTAAAAAGATTGTATGTTTCCCCAGTTATCCGATTTATATGCTTTCCAAAGGATACCTTGTCTGTTATTGTCACTCCCAGATCTTTTTCCTGTTTTTTTTTCATGATTCTTTCATTACTCAGAGAGTAGTTCCCCGATATTCATCTACTGCTCTTACCAAACTCCATCACACTACACTTCTTTGTATTGAATGTCATTTACCATTTGCGTGACCATTCGCTTATTCTGTCGAGATCCTGACTTAGGGCTACACAGTCTTTTTCATTAGCCACCCTCCTCATTATTTTAGCATCATCAGCAAACATATTCATATTGCTTGTCACCCCTTCTGTCATGTCATTTATATATATTGCAAACATAATCAGAGCCAACACTGATCGTTGGGGGACTCCACTAGTCACTTCCGTCCAGCTTGATTTATTGTTCCTGATTACTGTTCTCATTTTCTTCTTCGTTAAGTCTAAAATCCAATACAACATCGAACCTCCCAGACCTCCAACATGATTGAGTTTCCATATTAATCTCTTGTGGGGCACTTTATCAAACGCTTTCTTTAAGTCCAGATACACGCAATCTGCCCAACCGTCCCTCTCCTGTATTATATCAATTACTCTTGAATAGAAGCTTATTAGATTAATTACACAAGATCGTCCTCCTCTGAATTCGAATTGACTATTTGTTAATATACTGTTGCTTTCTAAATATTCCTCCCATCTGTTTTTTTATAATTTTCTCACACATCTTGGCTACAACACTTGTTAATGACACTGGCCCATAGTGTGTGTGTGTGTGTGCATAGTCATGTTTAACTAATATTGTTATAGTATCAGTGTAGGTTACCTCACCATGCTCAAAAAGTTATGAACAATGATAAATTATAAATTCCCACAATTATCAACATCTCCAATAACCGATAATACGAGTACCATAAAATTTCCGATGCTAATGTTATGAACAGACATTCACCCAATCCTATGACTGCCTTACAAAAATAGCTCAGTATTCCATCAGAAACATATATATATATATATATAGTCATACCGCACCCTTTGCCATTACTTGGTTCCAAAAGCCATCACGTAACCCAAATGATTAAAAACAATGTAAAACTATAATAGGTTCACCAGAATCTGAAGTGTGCATGATATAACACCGGCAACCTGCCGTCACACAGCGTGTCTGTTTGTGTGGATAACATATGATAGCCTATGCCTTGGAAACAGTCATCACTATTAATGATATGCAAGCAACAATAACAAATAGCATCAGTTATAGTTGATTTTGTGTGAAAAATTATTAGTACTGCCACAAACAGCTGTTTTGTTAATATGAAACCTGCTAATTTTCTCACTGGTGAACAGCGCCAAGGATGTCTAATTATAATCAGCGACCTTGTAAATTAACTGAACAACTGCTTGGGAGAGCAGTTTGACAGCGCTTGATAATGCACACCTCAGACTTGGGTGAACTGACCATAGTGCGTATGTGTATATACCATACAATATGCACGTATATCATATCTAACAATAGGACCATGTGGAAAGTGATTTGCTCATTTGTTTGTTTACCTCTGGTGAGGCTTAGTTTGGCTAATGGCGTGCTACCAATAACAAACCACCTCGCTAACTCGGACTAATAGGGGGAAAGGTTGGTCCGACAAACGCGAATGTCCAACATAGATGGATTTACCCCCCCAAAAAAACAATGAACCTTAAAAGCAATATCTTCACCCCATACTCCTCACAAACTCTTGCCATAGACACACCATGGTCCAGCTTGCGCAGCAGCTCTAATTTCTGATTTATGGTCAAGTTGGTGACCTTCCTCTACACCCCACTTGGTCTTGAAGCTCTTGGGGACATGTTGGCACAAAAAGTCACACGTGTCAATCACAATCTGGCTTGAAAATAGTAGAAATAACAGCAGCATCCACGGGGTGCTTGCGACGCTGCGATAGATAGATATATATATATATATATATATATATATATATATATATATATATATATATATATATATATATATATATATATATATATATATATATATATGAATGATGCTGGCCCAGACCAAGACTTAGTCATTGGTCGTATGTCGTTACACAAATAAAGACTCACCAGAGGTAAATGAACCTTGAAAGTGAGCAGATCACCTAATTCCCCTTCTACATGCTGCTATTGTTACAGTAAGATATACATGTGTATTGTATGGTTTAAGTAAATTACAATATGGTGCTGGTCTAGACCAAGTCAGTATGGTGGCTTAAAGTTGAATTTGACCTAAATGCAAATGGCATAAAGCAGGGTACAGCTAATATCTATAAATATTTAATTTTACCACTTTTGGTATGATGGTGTAATACCAATTAGTTATTCTCTCTCTCTCTCTCTCTCTAACACACACACACATACATACACATCGGTCACCGAGCTCTGAGCTCCTTCCGTAGGGGAACAGCTGGCTGTCTCGAGAGAGACCCGCAGCAGACCAAGAGGTGAATTACACACACACACACACACAAATTTTCCTTACCAAGTTGGCTACAGATCCTAGGCACAGCTACTCTGATAACAACACCTAGAAACATTCTAAATGTGTTATGTACATATAAAAACCTGAACACTGGGAGAAGAGAGAAAGACAATGATACACACACACACATATATACACAAATATACAATGAATTTTTAGGGTTTCTTTACACTGCAACAATTCATTAATCCAAGGATCATAAAAAACAAAAGGAGTGATGTTCCATTACAAACTTCCATATTTATCCTTATTTTATACTTACAATAATTTATACATTTATACCATCACAAGCTCTGTTAATGTAATATGTGATGGCAGTATTGGCCAGTTGATCACTGTACCATTCAGTTATTTTACTTATTTTTGGTTATGCTGCATATGCTCATGGTAAATTGTCAAATTTTTACTGAGCAATTCTTTGATTCTGAAACAACTTCAATCTTTTCTTTATGCAACCCAGGCATTTCAATAAATCTGCCTCATTGTACAGTGAATGATTTGTGAGTATATTTAATATTAATTTAAAGCTTGTCAAACCGTAGACTACCTATCACAAGAATATATACCATGACAATATTCAGTACATTAAATTTACATTAAAGATATCTTTATTCTACTTTAAAAACTGAGGAATCTAATAAATGTGTATATATTATCATCATCAGCCTGTTATCATTCAACTGCAGGACATAGGACTCTCCCAGTCATTTATATGCATTTCTGCTGTGTCCAATTTTGATATCACTGTTCTTTGAACTACTTAATTTCATCTCACTATCTATTGAATGGCCTTTCCTTGGGTCTTTTTGTCAGTTATTTCCAGTCTGTCTATCTGTTGTTCTTTCCTACATATTTCATAATTAAATTTCAAGATAATTATCTTTCTTACCCTATTTTGCTAGCATATGGATAGTTACATTACACAATAATTGCATGAAATTATTAATTCCATGACTTAGGGTGAGAATATACAGATGCGTCACTGCATTGTTAAATGTCAGAAACATGTGGAAACATGATGGTTATGTGCCATGAAATCAACAGCTTCAATAAAATCAAGATGCTACTGGGAACCCTGAGGAATACTGGCTGTGATATGCTTTGATTTCATGGCTCATAACCATCATGTTTCCATATGTTTTTGACATTTAACGATGCAGCGACGCATCTGTAATTCTGTATGTTCTCACCCTGAGTCGTGAAATTAATCACATCATGCAATTATTATGTAATATAACTATCCATAAGCTAGCAAAATAGGGTAAGAAAGATGATTATCTTGAAATTTAAAAGTGAAATCATTTCCAAGAGAGAAAGTGTAATAAAAGTGTAGCAGATCTATGAGTTGAGTATGGTATGGCTTATTTACTGATCAATACAATATTAAGAAACAAAAAGTGCAGAAGAACCACTCTTTGTTTTGTCATATATATATATTTTCTACTAACATCCTGGAAATCTGAAATAAACAGCGTATGGTGTAAAAATAGCGATGACCTATGTAAGGAAATCTGCACAGCTGCTGGCAGTAAAGTAACCCAAAGTCAAGATGTGCAACTATAAAAAGCTGTCAAAGGGAGCTGAGGCCCACAATTGCAGGTTATATATATATATATATATATATATATATATATATATATATATATATATATATATATATATATATATATATATATATATATATATATATATATATATATATATATATATATATATATATATATATATATATATATATATATATATATATATATATATATATATATATATATATATATATATATATATATATATTCACTTGCCTTTTAGTGACCCTAAGAAGGGCCAAGTATGACAAAGCCTCCCTGTAGTAAAAGTATGAAAACTCCATATGGAATGCAACTGTGGTGAGGCAAGAGATGCTTTTGGCTTTATCACTACCTGCAGTGGCATGATTTTGTACAGTTTATTGCTATTTTCACATTGTTTTGACCTTTATGCTGTCCCCTATCTTCCAAGATATTTCCAGTTTAGTAGGAAACATATATAATAACAAAAGTGATTCAGAAGGTATGGACACGTTCATAAAACTATATCATATTGGGAGCCTTTGGTCGTGGCCTGGAACGGATTACCCATAAATATGTGTATTTCAATGTATGCTAGATTGAATGTAATGCTCTAAGACTGAATATATATATATATATATATATATATATATATATATATATATATATATATATATATATATATATATATATATATATATATATATATATATATATATATATATATATATATTAGTGATACCAAAGAAAATATACCTCTTGATTCACTGTGACCCTCTTCCAATTTTGGACAGGGAATAACTATTCTTTTACTTATAAATGTGTCCTTAGATATTATTAGTTTCACACTATACTAATAAACTAGACAAATCAAATAATTATGACATGTAGTGAGCAAAGGCAAAGTATTTTGGCAATGCAAGCAAAGATGAACCTTAAAGGTGTGTTAAGTGCAAATGCACTTAATTCTTTGTTCTTTATGTATGACAAATGACTGTATATTATGTGCAAAAATGAATGAAGAGTGAATGAACATATGTGGCCACCTGCTGCATTTTAGGTTTCATGCTAGCCAGATCACACCAAAATTCCTCCTGTGGGTTCTTAATCATTCTGGCTATAACAATAGTCCCCTCTTATTCTGTTCATGCACAGCATTTACATGTTTAAGTTCTCTCACTCTTAATGCCCTTTCTCCCTCTTAGATGTTCTTAGCTCTGTTTCCTACATTACTAACATCTTTCCTTTATCCATCCCCTGCTCTCTTCCTTGTATCTCAAGTCATTACGATGTTATACTTCCCCGATACATACATATTGAATGCCTATAAATGAAAAGTTTAGGTAAATGTCTTAAGAATGTGAAGTTAGTACCAGTTATAGCCTGAATTAGTGAACCTGGCAAAAGAAAATTTTCTATAATAACTACCACCCAAAGCTTCCTTTCTTTTAACAGTTGGGCGTTAGTCTGGCAAGGGGTGTGTGGGATCAAACTTTTCCTTTGAAAACTATATCTCCCCACTTATTCACATATTTCTTGGAATGTGTATTAAAAGTAAAAAGAATGATAAAAAGGCTGAACTATCATTATTTTATAATATTGGTAATATATATTTGAATAGCAAAAGTAATCTCTCCACAAGAACAATTCCCTTCTCTGCTAAAAAGGGAAATTACATAGAACTTTCTTAGAACTTATAACTAATAAAAAGAATTCTTTAAAGAGTCAACAACAAGCAACTGAGAAGAGGTCACAGTAGCTGAGTACACCAAACCTGCAGATCTCTAGCCACCGATCTGATGGAGAGCAGAAGGGTCACTACCACTTCCCGTTGGCCCACACAATCAGGCCAATCACCAGGGCAATCGACAGACCAATAAGAGTCAGGACAACAATCTTCTGTTTTGACTTTTCCTGAGGCAGACATAACAAACATTATTCAGTGAGTTGATTCAGCATTAAACACTATGTTTTACCTTTGGTTTCTGTAAGATAATAATGTTTATATAAATTTGCAGAGTAAATTGAAATAGTTAAATCATATTTAACAAGTGGAAAGTGCATATTTAAAGAAAACAAGCAATGAAAAATTGGGCAAGATTCCTTATGTAAATTATATTAGACTATCCATAATACTGTCTAATAGGAGCCTGAAAAACTTCATTACAAGGAATTTTCATATTGTGCCAGTTTTTATTTTCAAACTGCACATCAGATATTTGCCTGCCTGCCAGCTAGTGCCCCTGGTTGTAAAGGAGCATTTTGGTATGCAAGATAGACCAAGACTTTCTTTTGTCTCTCTTATGTGACTCCCTAGAATGCTGTCTTGTTCAGCTGACAGGAGGAGGTGGAAGAGAACCAACAATTCTTAATTCTTATCAGTTTGTTATTCATTAACCCTTAAAGCGCAGGTGTCAACAATAGCTGACAGCTGGTGCCTGGGCTCAAACCGCAGGTGTCAATAATAGTCGACAAGGCATTTTTTGACTTGGTGCGCCGTCAAATTTAATTTGTTTGTGTTGAAGTAGAGTAAGCATGTCGTTTTCTTTCAAACAATACCCAACCATGCTCCCTTGACTAATAATTGCTCAGTGCATGCCTTGTTTTAGCTTTGAGATGTCTGCTAGACATCTCACTTCTTCTCACCTTCCAGTGAATTTCATCCACAAGATGGGGGCCCTTTGACCTCAGCACCCATCAGGGGCATCAAGAAGGCCCAGAAGTTAAGTTTTTTGGGGTGTGTTTCACATAAACTGTATAAAAAGTTATGCTTTTTATTATTAAATCATAGAAGGGAAGTCCACTAGGGGTGGTAAACTGTCTATAATAATGTGCTTTCAGTGATCCTACTTCAATATTCCGTACTCGCTCTACCGATGGTCATATAGTCTTCAACTTAACGTCAAAGGACAGTTAAGGATATGTACTTTACAATGATACTTTATTCAGTCACGTGAGTTAAGTAGGAGTGAAGGTATGAAAGGTTGAAGTGAGGTATGATTTTGCCTGAATATGCCTGCTTGGGAGGACAGGCATGGCAAAACAAGCCCACGCTTTAACGGTTAACGACAACAAACATGGGCCTATTTACAATGCAAAAGAAAATTTCCCAGCTATTTAGTGTCATTGTGTTCACAAAAAATGACAATAATTGTCTTATTCTCTTTGAAAAATCAAGTGATAATGATAGGTATATGTTTGAGAGAGAGAGAGAGAGAGAGAGAGAGAGAGAGAGAGAGAGAGAGAAATTTACATAGAAAATCAGACCACAGACCCCATGGTCCAGACTAGGTGGTCTGTCCTTAAACCTAAGTGATTCTACATTAATCAGAAGGCTCCAAAACAATGCATTTCAACTCTAGTTGATATTAAGTTGAAGGAAGTGACGGTCAAGCTTGTTTTTGGAGTCAATCGTGTTACACTGGACCACTGACGTTGGGAGCTTATTCCATTCTCACACTACAACGTTAGTGAAGAAAAATTTGGTGCAGTCTGAATTTACTTGTCTACATTTGAGTTTTACACCATTGTTCCTCGTACGCAAAGTGTCATCGATCATAAACAATGTTGATCTGTCTACATTCATGAAACCATTAAGTATTTTAAAACATTCGATCAGTTTTCCTCAGAGGCAACGTTTCTCAAGAGAGAACATGTTAAGGGTGGAAAGCCTTTCTTCGTAGGATTTGTTGTGCAAGGAAGGGATCATTTTTGTTGCCCGACGCTGAACACCTTCTAATTTAGCAATGTCCTTTGCATGGTGGGGAGACCAAAATTGTACCACATATTCCAAGTGGAGTCTGACTAAACTATTGTAGAGTGGAAGTATTACATCTTTATTCTTGAATAAAAAGTTTCTTTTAATGAAGCCCAACATACTGTTCGCTTTATTTGCTGCATCGATGCATTGCTGTGAGAATTTGAGGTTTGACGCGATTTTGACCCCCAAGTCCTTAACGCATTGAACGCTTTTGAGTTTAACGCCGTGCATTTCGTAATTGAACTTCTTATTCCTTGTTTCAACTTGAAGGACCTGGCACTTATCTACATTAAAGGGCATCTCCCATCTATCAGAGAGAGAGAGAGAGAGAGAGAGAGAGAGATTGATTCACAATCTAAATGACCTGTTTGCATTTGATGCCTATTACCACCAGATTTTTAAATTTCTCTCAAATTTAAGGTGGAGGAGAGGGACTTAGCTTGTTTTCAATGATAATTTGCAATGAGAATTCAGCACCCACAAAATAACATTGAGAGCAATTGTGCAAAGCTGCAAATAGTGAACCTATGAATTCAGGGGACAAGTGTGCTGTTCATACTTCCTTGCAGAATAATCATTGCAGAATAATCATTTACATAATGAGAGGTTTTATTTTATAACACGATAAAAATAGCTCCATTATGCCAAAGAAAGTACAAATCTATTATATAGACATGTCTTAATATTATCTTACATTTCTATAGCAATCAAAGTCAAATTCTCTTTGCGGATTGGCACTGAAAAATAGCTGTCACCCCCTCTGTCCTTGAAGTTAAGAGATAATTGAAATGCTGATGGTAATAGGCATCAAAACACCCTACTGTGAACACGGAAATTCCATGGAAACTAGTCAAGGTTGTCAATATAAAAACACCAGTATAACCAAACCCTAAGTAAGTGCCACAATGTACAGTATCTTTGTCACACAAACAAATTATGTTGGGGTTTCTTTTACACGTAGCTCCATTAATCTGTTGGGTGGAGTTTCCCCTTTTCCAAACTTTTCTCATATCGTAGGATTGTGCAGTCACAACAAAATGAAACAAAACAGAAATAATCTAAGGTCATTTTTAAGAACTTAAATAGAAAACAAGGAATGTCAGGCATGCTTCCTAAGCCTATAATGCTTGTACTTTTCGACATAATTTTGGTACACAATTTACGTGTCTAATTTATCATTATGATATTAAACAGGTTTTCATTTAATCTTAGTTATAAGTCTGAACACTAATTGAAATTTAGTATGTATCATCTCAATGAATACACAAGACATGAAAACTTACCTTAATTTTTAGTTGATAGGACAATTATGAGAATAAGAACTGTCAGTACCACTAAACCAATGCCAAAGAGACACACCTTCTTTCTACGTGCTTTGTTCTACAAAGAAAAGAGAAAATAAATTATAAATTAAAATTAATTCCCACATTTATGTATATGGTACGTGGGTATATCTAAGTGGAAAAATCAAACAAAAAAATAATGTATATAAACTAAAAACTGAAAAGAAATGATTTTGATAATAAAAATAATAATAATGATGTTTCTTATTTTTTCCAAAGTGCCAGTTCTTTCCAAAAGTTCGTAGGTGCTCAGCAAAAAAGCTCACCTAATTTTAACAACTACAATTTATATACTTCAAATATTAATCATGTCAATAACTGACAAACATATCAATGTAATCATCAATCCCAACACTTTTCTAAAGATCACAGCATCTCTCAACCAACGAGTTTCAACTCAAAGAACGAGCGACCAATAGGCGGAAGTATTGGTGGGTTCCATAAAAGGACAAGCGTCCCGCATGCGTACGCCTCCATTTCCTTTTGTCACTTCTTTCCTTCCGATTTTTGCTATGGTTCTGCATCTTAAATACATTAATTGACAGGCTTCGGCCAAGATACAAGCAAAGATATGTCTTGCAGCTTAGTCACAGGTAAGTTGTGATGGATAGAGGATGCACAGCCTACTGGGGGTCGTCTCCATAGGCTACTGAACCTTAGGGGTAAAGCAATAGAATTAAGCTGCCGAAGGACAATGGCAGTCTGTTATACAGAGCATCCTACAGTTATGTTTTGTTTTCCAAGGTGAATAGATTATGGTGTATGAGGCATAATCACATAAAAAGAGCAAGCAAAAGTGTTGAAAGGGGATGGAGAAGTAGCAAACACATATCCCAATGTAGTCAGTATGGCAACTAACGGACAAGCAGTTGCCATGTGCTTGCAGGGATGCGAGTTTTTGTAAGAACCTTGATTGATAACCCATCAAGGCAATTTTAGTAAACTTTAGACAAGAATCCATTATATTTTCACCTACGTCCTAGTTTCATCCATGGCCACAGTATATAAATAAAAAAAGCCTGCAGAGTGAGATGAGACAAAGACTTACCTGATACTGTCTAGCCTCGCTAAGCTGTGTGGAGGCCTGGGAGACATGCACTTGGGCTGCCTCCACATTGGCCTCAATAGAGTCAACAACCTCTCCCTGCTCATGAACCATTGTTGCCAAGTCCTTGAAAATCTGGTTTACGTCCATGATGTCTGACTGTATGGAAAGAAAAGGAAAAATAGTGGTGAAAGTTATACTTTCATTCTTTACATGTTTTATAAAAAACACAACACATCAATTCCATTACCTTCCATTACTCAAAAAACAAGGGTATTAAAACATGTTTTTGGTACTCTGATACATACCTTTTAAAATTACTTTAACCTTTTCCATCAAGTCTGTCTGTGAAAAACGCACTTTTCTTGCGACCCGCACTGGCAGGAATTTCAGTCAGTTGCATAGATATATTGAACTTAAAACACTCATAGCAAAGTTACTTTTCATCATAAAAAGCTCATTTAGGTGTCATTTAAAAAAAAAGCTCATTTAAGTGTCATTTTAAAGCTTAGTAACTATGCTTTTTTTTCATGTCAAAAACAAAAAATTTATAAAGTATCATATAATGCCAAAAATGTGAGTTGAATTTAGCCAACATGCAAAATTATTACACATTACTCAAAACAATCTGCTCCCTAAAAAATGGTCACATTGTAAGTTTTGAACCATCATGTAAGTTATATATATATATATATATATATATATATATATATATATATATATATATATATATATATATATATATATATATATATATATATATATATATATATATATATATATATATATATATATATATATATATATATATATATATATATATATATATATATATATATATATATATATATATATATATATATATATATATATATATATATATATATATATATTTCCCCCATAGTAATGCATACACAAGACGGAATATATTGCGCTGACGGAAACAAATGCTACACTAAATTCTTTGTTGTCCCACAACAAGTTGCCAGCCACCTTTGCTCCGCCCCCATGTGGACGAGCTACAACAAGTATCAAGCCAGGTGCTCAGTCCATCTTCCAACATTTCACAACTGGAGATATAATTTATTTTCAATATTTAAGAAAACTTTTTTAGATTACAACTAAAATCATCATCCTGACATGTACGCCAAAAAATTCAGTGATGACAAAAGTCTTCATCAGAATGGGAAAGGGTTAAAATGAATATAAGCTCCTAACCACCTGACATGCAAGACTGATTGGGGATTCTTTGTTTATTTTCTAATGAAAATGATAACTTTCTTTTCGACTTCCCACTCAGCTTTGGCAAGAAAAAGTGGTCCCCAATAATGATGATCAATCTAGGAACTGTCTTCCAGGAAATACTGCCAGAGATAAGTTGCATTAATTTCCCAATAGAGCACACTTTTTTTTTTTCTACAAACATATTGATCCAGCTCATCACCACCTTAACCAGTGCACTGTGAAGCCACTTACTCTCTTATCTTACCTCACCCCCACTCCCCCTCACACACACACACATACACACATGTACGCAAGCAGGCAGCGCACAAACACACACACAAACACACATTTTAGTAATAAGCTCTAACTTAAAAGCAGGCAAACATTCACACAAAAGTATACACATTTCATTCAGATGAAAGTTTGTGCCACTTGCCTCCAGCTGTCGTATCTGTGACTCTCGTTCCTGCAAGGCTTGCATCTCCTGCTCCTGCTCCATCTGAATCTGCATCTGAGACTGTTGAGACCTTCCCTTGTTTTCTGAGTCACCAAGATCCAACAGAGCTCCTCCTTGTCTGGAGTCTTCTGAGGGTAAGATAATGGTGAAGAGAATTATCATCATAGTCACATTTCTCATCCCAATTAGGTCTGTCAAATAAAGGCTACCTAGCAGGGTTGTTTTGATTTAAATCAAATTATTTAAATCAAGTGATTTAAATTAATTTAAATCATTAAAAAAATAAATTAAATCAAAATTAAATATACCATATTTAAAATGATTTAAGTGTTATCTCAAGAGTAAAACATCTAATGATTTAAATTATATATATATATATATATATATATATATATATATATAAATATATATATATATATATATATATATATATATATATATATATATATATATATATATATATATATGACCATTTAGTCTACTTTGACCAATGAAATTTCACATCCCACTGAAGTTTTAAAATGGGCAGCTTTCAGTGCAGTAAGGAGTGCATTGCTACTAAAATTCTACAAAATCTCCTTCCACTTTACTTATTTTATTCTAATGAGAGGTGCCCTAGTTCTTGAACGGTCACACCCCTGGTTATTTGTCAACTCTATTGCATACATCTTTAAAAGAACACTCACCAAAAAACTGAGCATCAGAGTCTGCACGTGCCTTCTTGAGGGCTTCCTTCTCTTTGGAGGCTGCCTGACGCTGTGCATTTTGGAAGTCATTGAGGGCCTGCAAACAAATCAAAGACATGGTTGACAGCTAGATCCTTAATACACCACATAGTTAAACCTGGAGTGGGGAGAAAAGGTAACTGGAATTGTAAGAGAAATCAAAATTAAATTATATGAAAAAACTCTGAAATAATGAAAGGTCAGGGAATGATACTGGGAATTGTCTATATCTCAGCATTTCTGCACCTTCATACTCCTCTATGGTAAAATCAATATAAAGACAAAGAGAAGTAAAATCATATATGACCTAGGAATAATGAGAAATAATAGCAACAATAAGGTTATCAGCACTAAAAGTAAAAATAGTTGAGCAATGGGAGGAAGAATAAACCTAGAAAGGCTGTCACTACAAAAACTCATATGCATCAGCATAGGCCAAGGCAAACCACCACTGCCAGACAACCCTCCAAAAAATCTTGAGACACAAGAAACTGAAGAGAAGTGCCGGGAATCATCTGCTTCTGTTAACCCATGGGCTTCAGCTATGGGAAAGCCGAGAAGTGGCTGAGAAACGTCAACATTACACTGCATTTTGAGACTAAGAAAAGAGCATGGAATGTATATCAGAGTACTCCTCTCATAACCATAAAGCCATTAAAAATATTTACTTTTACTCAAACTCCATTCTTTTTGGGTGGTGTTTGTTACAAAATAAACAGTCTCGTGACACGTGGCATCTAGCCGAGAGTCGCTTGTTGTCTACTTTAGAGAATTTGACAAGTGATTACTGTATGGATAGCTAATTCAGTCTGCCATGACCTTACAGCACCACCTACAACAAATAAGCCCACCACAAGATCACTCATCCACCACAATGACCCAGGGCATGCATGGAAGGTTGCTCTGTGCCACCACTGCCTACAATTAGCTAGAATTAGAGGTTTTGAGCCGAGCCCCAAACGGGGTCCGCTGTTTCAGCGGACTGACTCGCGGGAGCCCCAAACGGGGTCCGCTGAAGCTGCCAGGTTAATGCACAATCACCAGCAGCAGCCTACCTGTGAGAACTCCCTGGTGAGGCGCTCAGCCTGCATATGCCATGTTCGAGTGTCCTGACCAGGCGGCACCGGGAGAGACTTGAATGTTCTTAACTCTACTGTGGTGTCCTTGGCTAGACCTCCTGTGTAGTGCTGCACCTGGTGCCTGGAAAACAAAATGCATTACATATAGATTCAAACTCAGAATGACAGTATGATGTCATAACTTTAAGATTAAGATGAGACGTTGAGTGAGTTGAGTATTTTGCCACAAGCTAGCCGAGGTGTGTACAAAGGCGTGAATTTTTTCAATTTTATCGATTATTTTTTTTTTTTTTAAATCATGGCGGACACTCCCCTTAACCATCAACACACTCCATGCATAGATTGTGTCCCATCTGTTTAGTTTGCCAAGGTCATCCATTTGAATTTCCTGGAATAACCTGGTACACATGAGAGCTAAGATATAGTTTTACCAAAGCACACTGATAATACTTACAACTGTGCCCGAAGCTGCTGGTTGTCCTGGTCTGTTCCCAACTGGTTCACTAACTGCTGCATAGACTTTACTGAAAGAATAAGCCTAACATTAGAAAGTTTTATGCAGTATGCCATTCACTTACATTAACCCCGTCACTACGGCTGGGCGACAACAGCGCCCCACGCCGTATCCGAGATCGCCGCACACACCAAATTTCAAATGTCGCTATTGAATATAACAAGTTTTCAGCCATAAACTCAACATTAATCATCATGTATTATATATGAAAACACACAGAATGAAATGGTGCACATAAAGAAACTCACTACGGCCAGGCCAAAACAGTGCCCTGCGCCGTATCCAGGATCGCTGAGCGCGCCAAATTTCAAATGTCGCTACTGAATATAACAAGTTTTCAGCCATAAACTCAACATAATCATCACGTATTATATATGAAAACGTGCAGAATTAACCCGTAAGCTGCGGGACTGAGATTCTGAGTGCGTCGCCTAGTGCGGCTATATCAGCGAGAGATTGACCTTCAATAAATGATATCTAAGTTACATAAACGTGTCATAAATATTACAATACACATATCTGTAGCTCGAAATGTGTTGTATCCTGCATATTTCTTAGATTTTTCTATCACAAAAATGTTTTTCTGGCAGTATCTGAAGCCGCGGCGGAAACTTTTTGGCGCCTGTTTGAAAAGCCCGCTTCCAGAAGGCTTACAGCAGCTTACCGCTCAGCCGCCCAGAAGGCGTACAGCAGTTTGCGGGTTAAATGGTGCACGTAAAGAAACTCACTACGGCCGGGCCAAAACAGCGCCCTGCCCTGTATCCAGGATCGCCGCGCGCGCCAAATTTCAAATGTCGCTATTGATTATAACAAGTTTTCAGCCATAAACTCAACATAATCATTATGTATTATATATGAAAACATGCAGAATTAAATGGTGCACATAAAGAAGTATAAATTAATTGATAATTTTGAGATGTAAGCATAAATATAAAGATAAAATAACTCGTATATTGGCTAAAGCGCGCCAGGACGCAGTATGCGCGTCCTCGGATATGGTATGGGACACACAAGGACGTAGTATATGCGTCCTCATGTTGAAGGGGTTAAGAGCTATGCAGTCTAATCTATTCACTATAGTCACTAGTCATTCACAAGTATATATCAAGCATTTCTACATGATGAGAAATGCATTTTATATAATTATTTATTTCAAATTTATTATTAACTCAATCTAATCAACATTTTCTAGTTTCCTTCCTTTCTACTTCTTTCCTCTGATATTTTTTTCATAACTGACAACTAATAAAGAAGTACAGTCACATCCACCTGACAGTAACATTCCCTGGTTTCAGTGTACTACTACTACTAATATACTAATTACTAATATTACTGTAGTTTGTTTAAAGGACTATTTCTCAGCTAGCCAGCTGGAGATTCCTTTTATCTACCTTATGTTGCTCCTTCACAAACAGTACCAACACAAGTTCAATAAGTTCAGTTTTCTGTCTCTTCACAAAATTCTGTTCACTTTCCAAAGAATCTATTTCCCTTCTATCACATAGTTGCTTTCTAATACCCAAATCCAACCAATATTTCTGTCTGTAATCGACTTTTACTCATCTGCAATTTATAAGCATACCATTCTGTGAGATTTTCTGTATGTTGGAGCCTATGCTGTGGGAGTACTTATGGAGGTCTCCATTGCGACCCCCACCACCACTCTGATAGGATGACACGCCATCCATGACTGCTGTCTCCTACAGTGGCTAAGTAGTTGTCACCTCTCCTGTGAAAGACATGAAGAGTAAGCAAGTTTGTATTAAAGAATAATATGATTTTACTACATTCATAAATGAAAGTAGAAATCCACCTCACTATGAAATGCCCACCTCTTGAAAATTCTGGGATATTCATGGTGGCATGAACAGGATTAATGAGTTAAATTCAATTAAAAAAATGAGTTAATGTATAATATATGTGACAAATTTAGCAGAGGAGTGTTAATTAATATCCTTAACCCAGTAGCTATGGGGATCTTGTTTCTTAAAGGCTCCTCTAAGTGAATTGATGAGAAAAAATCATCACTCATGCAAATCATTATATAATATATATCAATGCATTTGTGATCAGTTTATGCATTCTCTATTTTGGGGGGTTTATGTCAAGCCAAAAATTTGGCCCATCACTGGTACGCGGTAAACCCACAAATTTGGCCCATTGCTGCTACTGGGTTAATAAACATAATTCGTGGCTACAGTAAGGGCCAATAAATTGACAGCTGAGAATCCATTATTCTCAGGAACAAGGTAAATCACCCAAACAGTTAAAAAGCAGATTCTTGCACAAACACAATATATAAATTCAAGAAAACTGGAAAAACTCTCAGATAAGAACCTCCCCCCTCGAATAATTATAATCACCCATGTGCTGGTTCCCAACACTATCATGATAGTGTTAAGTACCATCATGGTGGAGCCACACACTTGCATGGAGTCAGGTGGAACTCCACACCATTGCCAGTATGAGTCATTGTATGCGCCATGCAGGAAAGCATAGCCAACTCACACAGTCATAAACTCACACACACAAACACAAATCCAATCAGTGGCCGGGCAAAGTGTGTGCATGCCCTATTAGTTCCCATAACACAATACCCTGATGTCCCTCCATACCATGAAGGGAAGTCTCCACCCCAAACCCATCCGGAGCTGAAATAGCAACAGGACATCCATACGTTAAAACTCCCTTGTTAGATTACAAAACATGTCGGTGAATTGAACTCCAGCATGTCTGACACATATACCAAACAACAACTATGCCATAAAAATAAAAAATAAAAGACCGTACCTACCCTACTCTCCCCACACGCAGGAAAGCCCTACAAGGGACAAGGTTAATTCTTCCCTCAGCAATGTTCCCAAAACAGGCAAAAGAAGTCCTACAACAATCCACTGTCTCTCCAGTCAAAAGTAAAATATTGACCAACAAAAATTTCTCTATACAGAGTAATACTGAGTGAGGCTTTTATTTCCCTATGTATAGGCTATGATTGTTCTTCAGTGCTTTTACCATCTGATAACACTGATGTGATTTGAGTGTTAAATTATCCATTTCACTAGTTGTTCCTTTGCTACTTACAGTTCAGGTTTTCTTGACCCTCACCCTACCTTGGACTTTTAAATTTCAGCCATGGCATGTACTTCTTGGCTCGTCTCCTTTTGGAAATAAATTACATGTCTATTACAGCCACCCTAATACATTCTCTTCCAATTTAGTTCAATTAATGAGGAAGTCGATATGAAAATTCCATAATATTGATTAATTACGTTTTCTATATTTGTGTCTCTTCTCTTGGTGCTAACTCATTATATACTACTTCCTCCAAATCTTTAACATGGGAACCTTCCTCCTGTTCCAAAGACATGGGCAAGTACATAATAAAAGACAAGTGCAAGATAAAATCTAAACAGTACAGTGTTCACACTCCACCCTTTTACTGTGACATGTGACATCCGGGTTACCACAGCTCACCTTCCCCAGGTTTCCTAGGGTACTACCCATTTATCAACCAGCCCAAAAGGGAGGATGAACAAGTAGGTGAGCTGGGCACTGACTGACCCAGGCCATGTTCAGACTTGGGCCTGTGGATTAGTAACTGGCAAGCTATCTGCTACTTGGAAAAAATGTAGTACGGGGAAAAATGGCACAGAAAAAATTACCTAATATAATGCTATGTTATTGCTGTCACCAACAAGATTAATGACCTACATCTAAATTATTGGGAATAGACTAGAAAGGTTAAAATCACATACACTACAGACAAGATAAAGGTAAATCATAATATGGAAAATCTTGGAGGGACAGGTACCTAATGTGGGGATGAAGGATAAAAGGACCCAATACGAGGTATGTACACTCTTCTACACCCAAAGGACACACACAGGCTTCATCCCAAGTCCTGACAACTCTAATTCATTATAGCTTTATCCCAAAATGGTGCATTTCACTTCAATTGCATCCCACGACACTAGAGAAACATGACACCTTCAAGCACCATCTGAATAAGTGGCTGACTGACATTCTACCCACTAAGGGCCGCTTTCACAGTTGTTTTGTTTGTTTTGATCGTTATCAATGGCGCCGATCGCCAATTTAGAATTTCCACTTAAAACTGGCCGATGGGGTAGTGGCGGCTGCAGGGTTAGCCTACCCCTGCACCTTACCACACACTCTCAACACCTCTTGCTTCCTCTGCAGCCACCACTACCCCATAGGCCAGTTTCACGTGGAAAACTATAGCATCGATCGGTGCCATTGATAACGATCAAAACAAACAAAACGACAGTGAAAGCGGCCCTAACACATCATCCTTCAGTCACCCCAAAAGCCAGAAGGGAGAAACTACTGGCAACTGGACTGAATGGAAGCCCATCTCAGTAGTAGTAGTGGTAGGAGTAGTAATTGTAGTTGTAGTAGGCAGTAGCAGTAGTAACAGTAAGAATGGTAGTAATAGTGGCAGGCAAAATTCTTCAAAGATAGCGTAATGAGCGGATTTATTATCGCTGTAAAGATCCTAAGGTGCCGCTCTATTCCCTTATATTCCTGCTGGTCACTACACCAAAAACTGTATGCCAGGAACCACCAGTCTTATCCATGCCCCAGGACTCAGACATGCTTAATTACAGGTAACAGATGAGGTAGAAACACGAAGAACCCCCACACAGGTAAATAATAAAAGAAAAAGGCGTACTCGATATCTTTGGCCCTCCCACAAGCCTGTCACCCTGATATCGTGTCTTAGTCACACTCCAGAACTTACACACTTATTTGCAGGTAATATGCGAGGTAGGGGCAGGAAGAACACCACAAAAATGAGTTATAAGAGCAATAATGAAAGAATAATGCATTCTCAATATCTTGGACCCTCCTCTCAAGACTGTCACCCTGATATCACACCCAGGACTCAGACACACATAAGTACAGGTAACAGACGAGGTAGAAACAGGAAGAACACCATAAAAGCAGTAATAAGAGCAATAATGAAAGAATAATGCGTACTCGATATCTTAAGACCCTCTTCTCAAGACTGTCACCCTGATATCACACCCAGGACTCAGACACACATAAGTACAGGTAACAGATGAGGCAGAAACAGGAAGAACACAATAAAAGCAGTAATAAGAGCAATAATGAAAGAATAATGCGTACTCGATATCTTAAGACCCTCCCCCCAAGACTGTCACCCTGATATCACACCCAGGACTCAGACACACATAAGTACAGGTAACAGATGAGGTAGAAACAGGAAGAACACCATAAAAGCAGTAATAAGAGCAATAATGAAAGAATAATGTGTTCTCGATAGCTTAAGACCCTCCCCCCAAGACTGTCACCCTGATATCACGCCCAGGACTCAGACGCACATAAGTACAGGTAACAGACGAGGCAGAAACAGGAAGAACACCATAAAAGCAGTAATAAGAGCAATAATGAAAGAATAATGCGTTCTCGATAGCTTAAGACCCTCCCCCCAAGACTGTCACCCTGATATCACACCCAGGACTCAGACACACATAAGTACAGGTAACAGACGAGGTAGAAACAGGAAGAACACAATAAAAACAGTAATAAGAGCAATAATGAAAGAATAATGCGTACTCAATATCTTAAGACCCTCTTCTCAAGACTGTCACCCTGATATCACACCCAGGACTCAGACACACATAAGTACAGGTAACAGACGAGGCAGAAACAGGAAGAACACCATAAAAGCAGTAATAAGAGCAATAATGAAAGAATAATGCGTTCTCGATAGCTTGAGACCCTCCCCCCAAGACTGTCACCCTGATATCACACCCAGGACTCAGACACACATAAGTACAGGTGACAGACGAGCTAGGAACAGGAAGAACACCACACAAATAAATAATAAAAGCAGTAATAAGAGCAATAATGAAAGAATAATGCGTACTCGATATCTTAAGACCCTCTTCTCAAGACTGTCACCCTGATATCACACCCAGGACTCACACACATAAGTACAGGTAACAGATGTGGCAGGAACATTAAGAACACCACACAAATAAATAATAAAAGCAGTAATAAGAGCAATAATGAAAGAATAATGCGTACTCGATATCTAAGACCCTCCCCCCATGACTGTCACCCTGATATCACACAGCTGTTTCTCCCCTCCCCTTAAACCCATACGCCAGAAACTCATCACACTAGGCTTCTGTGCTTAATATTAATGTGTCACTCATATTAAGGTGTCTAGAGGATGAATAATTAGACGAAGAAGGAGAAGTGACTCACCCTCAGCTGCTCCAAAGGCCAACTGAGTGATGCCACGTCCGGATGCCTTACCTCGACCCGGTCTTCCTCTTCGCCTTTATAATTGTCCTGAATGTGGGATAAAGGAGAGAGAAAAGCAATAAAATAGAAATGGAAACCAGGAACTAAAGCAAAAAGAAAGAAATAGAACAGGAAAGGAAGAATATAACTACGTCTGAAAAACTTAATTATAATCGCCTCGACCCGGCCGGCCTTCCTCTTCGCCTTTATAATTGTCCTGAATGTGGGATAAAGGAGAGAGAAAAGCAAGAAAATAGAAATGGAAACCAGGAACTAAAGCAAAAAGAAAGAAATAGAACAGAAAAGGAAGAATGAACTATAATTGCCTCGTCCCTGCCTTAATTCCTCTTCGCCTTTATAATTGTCCTGAATGTGGGATAAAGGAGAGAGAAAAGCAAGAAAATAGAAATGGAAACCAGGAACTAAAGCAAAGAGAAAAAATAGAACAGGAAGGAAGAATTAACTACGTCTGAACTGCTTAATTGCCTCGACCCGGCCTATTTATAGCTTCCACTTCGCCGTTATAATTGTCCTAAAAGTGGAATAGAAGGAAAAGAAGAGCAAGAACATGTAGGCCTAATTGAAAAGCAGAAGAAAAGGAGAAAGAAATCAGGAAGGTATAAAAATTAACACCCTCATATCTGCACTCCACTTTCGAACAGCCTTCCATTTCGCCTTAATAACTGTCCTGAATGTGGAATATAGAAGACAAGAAAAAGCAAGAACAGATAAGAGAAAAGCAGGAGAAGGCAAAGGAAATAATTAATCTGACAGGAAGGATAAGCGCAACATTAAGAGAACTGTCTCAACCTGGACTTCCACTTCGCCTCTCTGACTGACTGTCCTGAGCGCGGAAAGTAAGGAAAAGAAAGAAAGGCCATGTAAATGAATACCGGAAACAAGGAAAGAGAAAGAAATAGGTACACGAAGAAATTTTCCGGAAATCAACCCCTTCAGGTGCTCTACATCCGAACAGTTTGCCTCGACTTCGACTTCGACTTCGCCTCTCTGTTCTGAATGGGGGATAAAAGACAAAGAAAAGTAAGACGATGGAAGTGAACACCAGGAAAAGGCAAAGAAAAATAAATAGAACAGGAAAGGAAGAATCAACGCAACAAGGACTACACAGCCGTCAAATATAGGCCGGTATATATAAGCTTAATTATCTGCGCCTACTTATAGCTGGTTTATCCATGACAGTGCTTGAAAGAATTTATATTAAGCAAAATCATATATTTGACGAAATTTTCTTACTCGTACTACACTAAAATCGAAGGTCAACACTTTTTTTTTTAATTAAGATGTTCTGTTCACCACTCTGATAACAATTTCCGTTTTAAATCACTTTAAGTTACTATACTCTGCTTTTTTTGTAAGGTGAATTCGCATCATTGAGCCTTGTAGTCTCTGTAGTATATGGAATAACTATTTCCGCTAGGCCCATTGAGTCTGTGACATTTGCCGGCCATGTTGAAATACCATCACTTAGGCTTTAGTTAGGCCTAGACTCCTTGATTAGTTGTGTCCCGAATCCTTGGAAATACTCACTACCGAGCTACTGCGCTATACTTTTCCACACTACCACCGGTTTCCTTTCTCTTATCTCGTATATACATCAACCTTACTGCTTTGATCTTAATCTCGCTGTTTTATCTTGTCTGTCTATCTTCCTGCACCAGATAAGATATTAAAACTTACTGTCATTTGAAGAGGAATAAAAGGAAAAGATTCGAATGAGAAGAAAGACTCGACTGATGGTTCACAGGCGATAGCTTCGAAACAGCAACCACCTACATTATAACATACATCTCGTGCGGTTTGGAAATAGTAGGCTATATGTCTCCTGCTGAACTAACTAATTTACACTAACACTTGTACAAAAAAAAAGTCCCCAAAAGAACCTGAAACAAATGATAGAATTACACTTCGGTCTATAAAAGGAAGGTAGCCTCGTCATGCTTCAAGGCTTCATGAGGCACACAATAAATAAAAGGAGATGAGTGCTTTTCATCATTCACTTATACTCAACTTCTTAATATGATGGTTTACCCTACTCGTCAGTCACGCTCGTAAATTTCAATAGCACTGCTCATTTCACATTTGATCAACTCTTAGCAGTGATGTTCCTATTTTATGGTGATGTCTGCAGTTTGAACAAAAAGTAGAGCTGAAAATAGAGACCTGTCTTTAAGTGACTCTGAAGAAGTTAATAATGATGAGGATTGATATTAAACACTTGTTTGATTTCATATATACAAATATTATTCCTTAAAAGTATAACATCACATTATCTTTACTTTTATCCTTATTATTATTATTATACATTTGAAGACTGGAAAAAATGGAATACGTGATTGCATACATAATGAACATACACACCAAAGGGTTAGTATAAATGATATTTCCCTCTCCCCCCACCACCATATTCACATGTAACAAGATAAGCATATTTAAGTATTCACTAGCTATCAGGTAGGCCTTAGACTTTTAGTCAGCAATATATATACTGTATATGCATTGTTTACATCGTAGCTGAAACCCCAACCCTTCATTGTATGTTTGAGATACATCAATGATATTCACTGTTAAATCCAGGCAATGGTCTACACTTGAGGTCCAGTGTCTGCCATGCCCTAGCTGGTGTGACGACAGTTGTATCATCAGCATCACCTCACCACCTGCCTTGCCTACTCACAGACTTGCTGATTTTGTAAGCAAATGCCTATCATAATTATTAATGAACATAGTCTAACCAAATCCTAGCCTTCCATAACCAAACTTAAAACATCATAATCGAACATGGCATCGTTTATATCCAACTTTCATATATGTATAAAATTAATTGAAGGATTTGTGCAAAAGGCAAATATCACCATCATATTACATACCGGTACTTAAACCAAAGGTGAGTTTCTAACACTGAGTGATACAAGGAAAGATTGGTTGAGGAAAGTGAATACGAAATCTTGTTAAATTTTTGCAAGTGATAAAGATGTGAAAAGTATATGATTTGATCTCTTAGAAGACATTATTAAAAATAGTATTTTCTTTACTTCTGCTGCACTATTTGTGACAGAAGCATGTACTTAATGGGCAATATGTAGCCTATTAATACCAACTAGATGTTAAGTTCCTAAAATCAAAGAGAAACAGACGATAATGCCATATAGCAAGTCATTCAATTTTGAAAAAAAAAAAAAAAAATATGAGGAACTTGGTGATTTTCAATTTCCTTTAGAATGTGTATGTGTTTACATCCACTCTCTCTCTCTCTCTCTCTCTCTCTCTCTCTCTCTCTCCAAACACAAGTCATGGTAAATGATATATTCATAATCACCGGGACATGGTAACTCTTCGGCAAGGAATGGTTCAAGAATATTTGAAAGGAAGAGACAGATGCTTGACAATATGGTTGAAAGATAACAAGGAATTATTTTTCCCATAGATGCACTCGAGTGTGGAACAGCCTGGAAAAAGAGATTGCCCAATTTAAAGTTAAATTTGACAGATAAGAGATTCAGAGATTGGATCCCATGAGCATAGCTCATAATCATATTTCCTGTATATCACAAGGTAAACACACACACCCACACCCATACCCACACCCACACACAGCCACATGTATTAATATAACACATTTATCAACTAAGGAAATGTCTTTCAATCATTGCACTGAACGAATATACATGTGTATACATACATACATTTACATTTTCAAACAGACAGGGCTGGGAGAGTTGCTTACCTGACTCTGGGACGGAAGCAAATTTTTACAACACGTGATGTGAGGAAGAATATGATCAAGAAAGTATGATGAAGTTGATGAATGTTATACTACTGCAGTCATTTAGAAACAGCAGCAGTATCAGAAGTTATTCCTGCATTTTTATTATTTTTTTACCCTTCAGTGTTAAATATTCCACTGCCTGGCTGTGTATTCTACTTTGCTGCTACCTTATGCCAATTCTGAAGCAAAATTCAAAATTTTATAGGACAGATAGTGTGAGAGGATCTCCACTTAATCTAAGGCCCTTTTTTGGTCCTGTCTGGTACAATTCTTACTTCAATTTATATTTTGTACTTGTACCTTCTCCAATTTTACTGATTTTAAGTAGTACTAACTTTTACTTCAAATTCCACTTTATCCATTAACCCGCAAACTGCTGTACGCCTTCTGCTGGCTGAGGATGTAGCTGCTGTAAGCCTTCTTGGAGCGCTTTTTTCAGGCTACTAAAAAAAGCCTCGTCAGGTGGGATACTGCCAAGAAAAAAAAACATTTTTTAAATAGAAAAAAATGGAATAATACACACACATAACATTTCGAGATGTGTGTTGTGTGTTATTTATATTTATGACATGTAACTATCATTTTATTATTTTACATTGAAGCCAATCTCTATAGCCGCTATAAATCGCTTAGGCGATTACCTCAGATCGCAAGTTACAGGTTAAACTTTTTACCATTTTTCTATTTCTATACTATACGAATTTCCTATCCACTCCATCATTAAAACATTATAATTCCTCATAATCTGAACTAGTCAAATCCAGAGTTAGAACTGGCATAGCAAAATTAATGATTGTAGACTCATTCTTCATTTTGTAAACATTTTGTGAACATGACTTATGAGGTTTCCTCTCCTATCCATACAATTTAGACAACACACATTCCTTTCCCTCCCCATACTTTGTTCCCTTAAACATTATATTCAATTGTCTCCTCTTTCTTTTTATCTTTGCTAGCACTCCCATTCTCTTAAATGACTTGCTTACTCCTGCTCTTTACAAGACTGGTGAGGTGCTATGAGGGCCAAATCATGTTTACCAATATGCACAGTAGTCAGCATAGGATTTTGATTGTGTACACATATACAACACTTTGATAGCACTCACATAAACTAAAACAATAACAATGCAAACATGTCTGACTTGACATATTTGGAGAGTAATTATAGGAAACAGTAATACATGATAAACCTGGTGACTTGGTGAAAGTCTTTACATAACAAGGAAAATAGAGAAAATATCAGATATGAGAATCTGAGAAAGGTGGTGCAAAATTTGGTTGTTTTGTACATAGTGAGAATAGAAAACACATGAGATATGATCATCTGAAAGTGGAATTTCTGGCTTATTGCTGTCATAGGAGTAGAAAGTTTTCACAATGGGAATTGGCCAGATGACTGAAATTCTGGACGAGGATGAAGGATGACATGTACAAGTGTAAAGCTAATAGGAACCAAAAACAGCATACAGATTTAGTTGGTGCAATGAAAGTCAACAGTAGGGAAGGTGAGGAGGCTGATGAGCATACAGACAAGAAAGACTTTCAGGAAAAAGCAAAATAAATGGTAGTAGAGAGAAGGAAGGCATTGATATTCCAAACAATACAGTAGTCTTAGCTAGTTTCCTTGTTTTGTTTTTTACATGAGGGGAGAAACATAATTATGAGGGTTGCTGAATTTTAACAGGTTGAATATTGGGTATGGAAACATCATTTTTACCCTTAAGGAAGTAATTTATGAGGGAGGAGTAATGTTTTCTGAGATATGGAGAGAAAGAAATTGTGTTCGGGGTGGAGAGATGGAATGGTAGAGGCATGGATGGATACTTTTAGGAAGAACATGAGCAGCTAAAGATGTAAGGGCAAGTTAGAGCTTAGAAGTGATGCAGAATATTAAAAATAAAGTGAAAAAGGAGATACCAAAAAAGGGAGATATTATGGATAAAGCTGGAGTGGAAAAAAAATCTTACTCACTTCCATCAGAAAACTTTGATCATGTAGGGTGAGGTGGACATAACTCGTACACGGTCACGAGACGTACAAAGGCCGTCTTGTCGAAGCAAAACATCGAGGAAAGTCTCGCTTCCTACAGAAGAAAGAAAATGGGACACCAACAGCTGACGCAGCCATCTTGTGCCTCAAGCCTCACGCGTGAAAATGCTAGGCGAGTTTTTTACTTTTTGAGTTGTCTGATGCAATTTTCTTGCCTCATAGTATAGTGTATGGTGATTGTGAATATGTCTTGACTTTGCTGGTGAAGATTTCCATGGCGAATATGATCATATTGAAAAGATATTTGCATGGAAAAATATTGTTGTGCCGAGTTTTTGTGTTCGTGGGAATCATGTAAACAAACGAGGGTAGTTCACGAGTCATACAGCTAGTGGACGCAGAATGTTATTGTAAAGCCTGGTTACATATGACGAGCATAGAAAACCACCTAAAAATTTTGAGTTAAATCACTATCACTTGCAGAATTGGAAGTCCAAACAATCTAATTTGATACCTCAAAGGAGGCCCACAGCCTAAGGATTACTTTAGGCATTTGGGTTTGAGTCTTGGTGCAAAGCCTGATTTTTAAGAAATTTATTTATAAAATGTACGGGCCATGAACACCTCGTGTATGAGCCGTGACCCCCTGGTCACAAGCTGTACAGCAATTGAAAAAAAAAAAAAAAAAAAAAAAAAAACTCCTATGGAGAAAAAATATTCTCTGGGGAAGTTCTACAGATACTCAGAGAGGAAGCCCATTTCCTGAGGAGTATTATGCACTCTTTGTTTTGCCTGTTAGGGGAAATACCGATTTTTAATGAATATTTTCCCACTAGTAGTACGGGTTGTGTCCATCTCACCCTATCGATTTTCTATAAAGGCAGTATATGTAGCCTATGGGCAAGCCTTCTGACTAGGAATTGAATGAAATATTTCTATGTAGGTTTAAATTATAGTGAAATCATTACAAACAAAATTTAATCCCTGAGACATGGAGATTAAGAATACACATCTCTGTATCCCATGATTCATTAAAAATATTTGGTTAGAGCCCTCCTCAGCTGTTAATGCACTGAATCCACATCAAGATGACCATGAAATCCTATTTGACTTCCTTAACTTGCCAGGGTAGGAAACGGCATGCTAATAACAATAATTATTAAAAACTTGAAACATCAGTGTGTGGACTGTTCCAGCCTGGCATAGTTTCTTTCAGGGTAATACATACTTTTCCTGACTTGGTGAACATGCAGACAGGAAGCAGCAGAGTGAGCTGCTGCTCTTGGCTGAACATTGAAACAACACTTGCATTTTTCAACTTTTCATGAAAAATGTGTGGGGGAAATGATAAGTTAATTTAATTAAACTGGGGTTGAGCCCTTCATGGATGTAAAAAGATTTGGTTTACAAGGACTAAACTGTGGCAAACCAATTTTGGCATTTGAGGAACCTGCAGATGAGCGTCTACTGTACTGTTTGACTTCGGTTCATAATGGCCGGAATAACAAATGCTGTTACAAAAGAACTAGCTATGTTGAAATGCCACAGATCAGATAATCAGCATTTGGTTAAGCAAGTGAGAGTACGATATTGCAGATAATATGAGGCATAGCATATTATATCTCCAGGTCTGGCATGCAGAGGAATACCCCAACTATAGGCCCAGTACCTAAGAATTACTCACCACACATCATCAATCATGTACACTTTCTTAATTGTTATTGAGGGATATTTTATAAAATCCAAACGAGGTATACAAAAAATATACCAGCCACGATCCTGAAATATGAGAAGCCTCTTATATGGCACATTGATATTGCTGCCATTGATGCAGGTTCAGTGCTTGCCAATTTATACTAGTCATGTGCATATTATTATTATTATTATTATTATACCCGCACATCATGCCTCACTGCATTTCTATTGTACTGCAAATATAACTTTATACACATACACTTTCTGTTGATACACTGACTTGCAGGCTTTTTTTTAGCGGGCTTTTTTTTCATTATTGTTTTCTTTTTTTTTAAGCCCTTGAATTGTTTCCTCTGCTGTAAAATTAACCATGGGAACTGGCAAACTTTAGATTTAATAGAGTTTCTGGACCATCAGGCATAGTTATCACAAATTAGCTTAATTTAGGTATCCTTTCAATACTCCATTTTGAATTTTCTTTTTCTTTCCATGAAAGAAATGTATGTGCACATACATTTCACATACATTTCACCCGTCAAGTCACTGCTACATGTTATTGCACCCTTTCAATCCAATAAAGTGTGGAACACTTCACAAGCAAACTTAATCATTATTGCATTTTTATTTTTTAACTTCGGGTTGTTTGATGAAATTTGTAATGTATAATCACATTCTCTTCTGAGCATTCTAATAATAAAAATAAATAAATAAATAAATAAAAATTGTCACGTCATAAAAATAACTGGCGATGGACCTTTCAGTTAACTAAAAATAATTAAGTCCATCATATCAAACATTTGTCACTTTGCGGTAATAAAAACTTCTAGAAGTACTTACCTAATGAAATCATAAGCACCTCTTTTGGAAATAATGCATACAGACATATATACAAGCATATGTGTATGCACACACACACACACACACACACATACACACACACGCACACATGTACGGGCGGGGTGTAAATTGGCTGGCATAGCGGCAGCACGGAGTGTGTCATGAGCACGTGATGGCTCATTTTGGTGGCGGCGACGATATGTTGGTGCTGACGGAAGAGACACATACAGATCACGTACCTCACTCACTGCAGCAACTCCTGGAAGAATTTTATTATTATTAATATCATAATGTCAAAAGAAAGAATGCAGAATGCACTATAATGCACTTCGTGCAACAGTGGATGGGTGGTTAAAAAAAAAAAATGCTCTTTAGATCGCTTGACA
>NC_066542.1:11887162-12057162 GCF_024679095.1 Eriocheir sinensis | reverse complement strand
TCAAAAACAAACAGGAAGGATGCTGCTACTCACCCCGTGCCCATGTTCTCCCTCCACTTGTGAATGAAACACACCACCATGACGAACAGAGCCCCGGCAATGATCACGGAGATAAGGAGCAGCGCCAGGTTACCCGCTAAGGACGTGGCGGCCCTTAAATGCTCTGCCGTGGGTGTCGACGAGGCGCCTCTGTTCATTGGAAGGCCGCCTATAACACTTGGATTTCTCTTGCCGGCAGCCTCCCGTACTTGTGGCTCCCTCTCACTGGTATTCTGAGCTTCCATCTTCGCCTCCTGCGGCCTGTCCACGCCTTCGACAGAAGTGAGGAAAGGAGGCGGCGGGGACGGTGTTGAAGTGTCATTATCATTGGCACCAAGACGAGAGGAAGGGGCGGCGAGGGGCGGTCTAGTGGCACTGGGACTTTCAGGATGCACTAGATATTTGTTCTTGGCCTCAGCGACACAAACACTGGCACACCACACCCACAGGGCCACTGAGAGACAGACCCCGGCCCTCTGTCTCGCCATCATGACTGGAGGGAGGAATGAGCTCGAGGGTGGCACAAGAGGGAGGGTCGAAGTGGTGCTCAGCTCGTGATTTCTGAAGACATTATTTACGCGTCATGGCACTCCGCTCCCTCTTACATAATGCCAGGACAAGAGTACAGATGATATGTTTGAGCAGTTCTGCATTAGTCAGGACACTGATAAGGATTAATTAGGCTCGGGTCCTGTTCCTGCAATGACCTCATGGAGAGTAGATAGATAGGCTGATAGATAAGCTTTCCCTAAGTATAGATTGCTCTCATGAAAGCCTAGTGAGTTAAGTGCTATTTCCTCTTTTTCTGTCACCCATATTATCGGGAAATGGCAGAGGATGGCGAAGAGGAAACTCAGGAAAGGTATTTTTGTGACAGCGACGTGTGGCAAGTGAATCCAGTCGATATCAGAACATGCGCGTGAGCTCCCGCGTGCTAGAGAGAGAAGTAGATGTTTTCGCTCTCTCCACTTTAGTTTCCCATAATGTTTGGTCTCCACTTGTCTTATTACGTAAGACTCCCACTAACAAATTTCTCTAATCTTTTCACAGACACAACAGCTAGGTTAGTATGCATGCAAATTAACTGGCGCGTGCAAAGAAGGGCGCACATTTTTTTTTTCTTCGCTCTCTCCAGCCCCCAAGCGAACATATTTGACAAGGCTTTCGTAGGAGTTTTGGGCATTTCCATGGGTAGTTTCATGACCCTTAGATAGTTTGATCCTTCTTCTGTGCCATGAACCTGGAAAAACACTCATGAGAACCCGAGTGGTACAATTTTTGGGGCTTTGAAAATAGTTGATGTTAGTTGATGTGAGAGGTGGAAGCGTCGGAGAATATACCTACACAGTTCAGTTTCCCATCGTGTTTGCTGTCCACTAATGTCTTATTACGTTCGACTCCTATACTAACAAATTCCTCACTTTCTTTCACTGACGCAACAGGATATGCAAATCAATCTGATAAAGGCGTGCAATGAATTAAGTGCATGCTACACATTTTTATTGCCCCACACACTTGTCGATGATATGACTTAATTTACTAAAGACAGACTATTCTCAAGTTGCTAATTAAGTTCCTCATGATAGACTTAATTGCAACACTTGTCGCCTTTGAGTCTGCATGGTGTAGTACATAGCCATGCTTTCAGCTCTATAGCCGATCCGTAGGCATATCCTACTCTAAGGTGGAGACGAGGAGGGGGTCGGGAGCTCCTACATAATTAAAGGTAGGATAACAAATTGCATGAAGTATATACTCAGCTAGTCTTTATAATTTACTTTAGGAGGGGAAGTATATTGATAGGGTTGCAAGTTCAGTCCCATCTCCTTTGGTTCAAGTTATTTTCAATACATTGATGAAAAAGAGGAGAGACTGCTCAGGTTCGTACACCGACATACATGAAGAGTGACATCCGGGAAGCTGATGATAAGATATTGAAGCTGGATGTGGAGCTTTTATGGGGTGAGCGAATACCCTGCTGGATGTTCGAGATCTGTAAATCTGCACTTTTTCACATATAACCACGCCTTTAGGATCTCTCCCGACCGCACCAATCTTCTCATGACTCTAGGGCACAGTGTTTCCCAAACTTTTTCAGTACGTGACCTCTTTCAATAGTAGGTACCAAACCTACCATGACCCCCACCTTTATAAGCCTTCTGAAAACGTACTGATTTTCAACGACAATATAAATATATATATATATATATATATATATATATATATAGATAGATATATATATATATATATATATATATATATATATATATATATTTAAAAGATTAATCGCAGCAGAGAGCAATAACAAAAAATGCTTTTTGATGTTTATTAATGTTTATTAGCAAGGACTGATTTAATTGATTTAATCATGTATTTTAATGAGAAGAATGTATTTGCTTTTTTTATACAAGCAAATCAATACGCGGGTCTGTGTGACTCAAGGCACATCAAATGTCTGCTTCAGCAGCATCCAACCTGTTTCGGGCCTTTGATTTGATTACCAGGAGAGTCGAGAAACCACTTTCACAGAGTAAGTCGATGAGAAAGGAATGAGAACCTTCCTTCAGGGCGAATTCGCTGGTCTTGGGGAAAGCGGAAAGCATTTTGGCCCAGCAATCAGAACTACTGAACTGTTGTTCCTGGAACTCCTCTTTGGCTGCGGTGATATGTTGATGAGCTCCAAGAATTCCTCTTGTATGTCATAAGGAAGATTGTCCACAGTGCATCGGAAAGGGTTGCAGGAACTCACTCTTTGGCTGCGGTGATGTTGATGAGCTCCAAGAATTCCTCTTATATGTCATCAGCTAGGAAGATTGTCCGCAGTGCATCGGAAAGGATTGCAGGCAAGTTTCAGCCGTACATTCTCATTTGCATCAATATCATGAAAATAGTGTCTTAACTCTTCTTGGAGGCTTGACAAGTGTTCATTGTTTTCTTGTTGTAGCTCCTCTGCAAGTGGTTCTTCACCGACGACCTCATTCAGAAGTTGGAAGCGACATTTCCCCCCTCGACTTTCCTCTCCCACAGAGCTAGCTTGTCGAGGAAAGCCTTAATTGATGGCATCGGTGTGCATTATGATGGTGGTATCTGGGCCCTGTAGTTGCTGGTTGAGTCCATTCAAAGCTTCGAACATGTCTGCCAAGTAGACAAGACTAATCTACATTTATAAACGGCTCTCGAATGTCCTTTCACAACTGCTCTGTCTTCTTCCCTTGAGCTGCCAGAAATACCAGCAATTCATCAAAGAGCTCACATACAAGAGCGAGAACATTGCCCTTTGACAACCAACGAACAGATGAGTATAGGAGGTGGGCAGAATCCATGTCTTGGCACAACTGACGAAACAGCCTACATTTTTATTTACAATAGTTGCAAGCCCCGGAGAAACACAGGTAATTTACGATAACTGAAAGAACAGCTCAAGCTTCGTGGACCCTGTGACCCTATCGCTGTTAACACCTGCTGAGAAAGAATATACCTCATAGCAGATTGCATCACGAGTGGAAGATTATTAACCATGAGTTGTCTCGCATTCGCCCATAGAATCGGCAGTGACGGAAACTTAAGAAATGTTAGTAAGGTAATTCAGGTAAAGTTGGGAATATGCACTATAAAAATTTATAGTTGCACGTTGTTGTTGTTGTTGATTTGTCCTCCTAGAGGAGAGCACGGGCTGGTGAGCCCGTCAGAGGATGTCGTCAGCTTTTTTTCGTGGCGGCGGAGCTCATCATTAAGCCTGAGGTGACGAGAACCTTTATCCTTCCATTTACCCTTTCACCTTCTATTCTTCTCTCATCTCCCTCTTTTATTTTTACATTTTTTTCCTCCTTTCTTTTTCCATCCACTCCTCCACTTCCTTCTATTCCCCTTTCATTCGTCCACTTCCACCTTATCATCATAATTTTCCAGGGCCAGTGTGACATCTGGGCTACCACAGTTCACCTTCCCCGGGTAACTATTTATCGACCATCCCGAAGGGATCAACACCTTGGTGGGCTGCATGACGACTGCCCTGACCGGGATTCGAATTCAGGGCCCGCAGAATCATAGTCAGGGACGCTAACCAATGCACGTTAAGATGTAAGTGGAATGAAAAAGAAGGGCGATATAAACAAGGATGATAAAGGGGAGGAAATGGGTTGGATACACACGTTAGGAGGCGCAATAAAAGACACAAGGAAGGAAGGAACTATGGCCTCTATTTTATTTATATTTTAACACAGACTGTACACGATAATGGTCTCGCCACCGACCAAACTGCACCAGGCGACCTGACGTTTTCCCTTTCTTTCACTTTCTTCCTTTTTGTGATCCTCGTTCCTTAAAAGGTTCTGCATTTTCCTTTCACCCAAACACATTGATGATGATAATAATAATAATAATAATAATAATAATAATAATAATGGAAAATTGTGGTTATTGCTTCAAGGAATGAATTGATATAATTTTACACACTGTTACAATACATAAACCAACTTTTAATACTTTGTCTGAACACACACACACACTGACATATTATACTCAAGAGCATATGTACATACATACATATATATACAAATATGCACATACATACATACATGTATATATAAATCAATGGTTGTAACATAAGGAGACACACACACACACACACACACACACACACACACACACACACACACTGGATGAAAACTAAAACAAAAATACAATGACAGGTATTGCAAAGGAGGAGGAAGGGAAGAGGAAGAAGAGGAGGAGGAGGAGGATCATTATCAAATAAAGCAATGGAGAGAGAGAGAGAGAGAGAGAGAGAGAGAGAGAGAGAGATTCTATCTAATCTGGAGAATAAAATAACTGCTGGAACTAAGAAACTGTGACATCCTTCTTGTACCTGCGGGTTTAAAATACGCTATTATCATTATTATTATTATATTATTATTATTATGAGAACCACTCAACAAGAAAATGATCAAAGCACTAAAGAAAGTGTCTTGATGCACTCCTTCATTATGAAAAATGAATCCTAAAAATGGATGAAAACAAATAGTTTACAGAGAACAAAGTTGTATGAGTTTGTACATGAAACCATCTTTTCACATACACACAAATAAAAAAGAAAGCAGCGCCATCTACTGAGAAAAAAAGAATTATTATGGTACATTTAGTAGATTTGAAGGTGCATTCTTTACGAGCACGCTCACAAAAAAAAAAAAAAACATTGCAACATTTAAGAAAATTCATCAATATTCTTTTTTCGGTTCAGCCATTGCACATCTACTGACAAGAAAAAAAATATGTAGGATGGAAATGCATTAAGAGGCACAATAATCCAAAGCAACCAATTACAAGGCAATGCTCAGTAAGTATACCTGTGATTCCAGACAAAGGTGGACATATTTGTGTAAAGGACAAGCGAGACAGGTACGAAACAAGATGAATCATGATCCGACATACAACTTGGGCCCTGAGTGAATGAGTAAATTGGATAAATGATTCAACAGGTAACACAGATACAGAGGTGAACACTACAGCTGGGAAAAAAGTAAAATCTTACATCGCACGGACAGTCGCAAAAGGAAACTTTCTTATATAACAAACTGCAGGAAGGTAGGTCAACCACTTTACTATGGAGTGACTTTTGTAACCAGAACTGAAATGTACGAGAATGAAATGTAGTTGTGTCTCGCAACCTGGAAGCTGCTATTCCATTCATGTTTTCATTTAATAATTATTTATAAGCTTACCACTGACTGAGTCCTAACAAATCACCTTGGTCTCCATTCTTATGTTTGAATTTTATCTTCCAAATGTGACAGAATATAGTATTGATAAATGAGTTTGACATAGGTATGGAACACATTCAGTAAGTAACGCTGAAATTAAGGACTATACCGATGCATTCTGAGGTGAAATGATTCCTGTACAAAAACATAATTATATCTTTCTTTAATTCTTTTCATAAAAAACGCTGCAGGAATCCAGAGAGACGACAGGTCCTTATGCATAGAAATGGACACCCTCTCATGAACCACATTAATACATTCTCTGTCCATAGGTAAGTGACCTTCATATAATCTATACAGTGATAAACTATTCCAAATATTACCTTATGAACGGTGCCTCGAGTGACACTGTTGCTTATGTTTTATATGCATAGATTTACGTAATGAATGACAAATTCTGAGATACATTATGCAACAGTTGCGTTACTAACACCGTTTGACTTCTGTGGCTTTAATTGCTATTCCCACACATAAAGGACTGATGACTGATGGAAATAATAAATAAATATAAATAAAGATAAATGAATAAATAAGGTATAATAACCAATCTCAACCTAGATTGCAATGACAAATCTAAGTAAATTTATTATACAAGAGGGCACTAGATGTATAATACTTTATTTTAAGTGCTTCACATAATAGTATTCACTGATAATATGAGTCATTTACAAGATTGATTCATACTATACTGTTTCGTGTTTTAAGGTCACCCCATAACCTCAGCTAACGCTTTGGTGCACACACTCAAACACACACACACACACACACACACACACACACAACATTGTGATACAGACTCGTACACACAAACAATACATAAAACATCTCCATGCTAAACATGTATTTGAACATTCTTAGAAAAGGAAGTTACGTTAATATGGAATCCAGAGAAGAAGAATGGGAAAAAGAATCCAGCACATTGCAATTATCAGAGCATTTTTTTTTCAGGCAGTTAATGTTCTTTCTATACACTCGGATTGATCGTTTTGGTTCTCTGATGAGGCAGGAATGCACTATTATTTTGTTGTATATCACTGTTATTACTGTTACTGCCAAAATACAATGACATTTAACACACCTCCTTATTTCTTATATTGAACCTTAGTCTGCCACCTTTAAAATACGAAGTGAATAATACAAAATCTCAGGTGGACATTAATGTATTTGGACATAACAAATCTGACTTCATATTTTATGCACGTATCAATCGTAGCCTTCCGTCCTTTTTTCTTATTTTATCTAACAAGCTGGCAACACTCTGAACTTTTCTTCGCTCTTTGATTGCCGGGCACCAAGCATTTGCTGGGTGACTGACTGGTCAATTTCATGACCGACTTGTGCTCCCCACCTGAACTGAGCAGTTCGTTGAATTACCGGCAAAGTGGTCAGATGTGAAGAAAAACAAATGGTCGCTAGCAAACCACTGTATTTCTTTAGAGCCTTCCCAAAAGTTCCTCTTTTCATTAATAGAAAATGGACTTCCTTAAAACTACATTCATAAGTTGATAGGTGGGTATGGGCAATGTCTAGGACTTGGGACTTTTGTGGTTTGTATATTTATGGGCTGCCTCAGGTGATGATACTCGATATTTGACAGACTGTTGGGTTCTTGAGTGTGACAATGCTGCTCAGTTGATCACCAGCAAATACTCGGAGCTCAGCAAGATATGAATGAAAAGTAATGTATGCAGTGTAACACCAGCTTTAGGATAATTTTTTGTTTTTTCTGATGCAAAACATCCTTCATCTTTTTTTTGTTCATTTATTTTCACTTTTCTCATTGTGGAAATAATTTTATATTGTGGATCATATTTTTGTAATAATTTTCTAATTCACTAAGATCATTTTTATAACACTTTCATGGATTTCCTGTTACGTGCTTGCATTTGTAACAATTTTTTATAATCTTTTGCTGAACTTTCTCTTAACTTTTTTTCACCTCAACAACATCGACTAATCCTCTTTCTGGTCCCGTTATCACTAAGATAGATCTACCGCAATGTATACATATTATGGCAGTATAGATTATTGTTGATAAATTTAACCCACCACTCAAACACTTCTTTTCCTAACAATTTCTAAAACTACTTCAATTTTTCCAATGTATCAGATAAATGTTGATTTAACAATAATACGAGCACTTTCATTTCACTTCAAAACTTAAGAAACAACAATATCTTCCATTTTTTTCCTACACTTCTAGCATGGACACTTATAGAACATGTTATAGTCAGGTCGTTTCAAGATTCCAACCTCTGCAATAAGATGCCCCTTGAGAAAAACAGAAACACAACAGACTCGCCATACCAACTTGCCATTATTATAGTTTTGAACACATCAGTTAAAACAATGCTTATTTATAAAATATCTGAGTAACCTAAAAAAATAATATGATTATAATCACCACAAAAACACACACCTTCAAATTACTCACAACAAACATTTAAGGCCCCTCAGTATATTAAAATAGAAAAGAAACAAAAGTTTATCAAAAGCTTAAAAGATCAAATAATTAATATATAAAACAAATAAATAAAACAATTACTACTTTCTAAGATAATTTACAGCCCTAAACACACTCAGATGAATAGTAAAATGGACTGACTCTGAAATTAGTCTAACAACAAGTTTATAACCAGTTATTATTTCTCAACAGTAATAATACATAGCATAAGCTAATACCCAAAACCATTTGTTTCATCTTAACAATCTAATCTAGATCATTTACTAATAACAGTAACCATAATAATGCTGTTTAGGTTCATCGTGTTTATCGGCAGAGAGCGCTGCGAGTCTGTTCCTACTGTGCATTTTCTCATGGGGCTTCCGTCTCTCTCAAAGCAGCAGCGACCTTGTACTACGAACGGACACATGCATACACAAGATACGATACCCAGTGAGCTGCCTCGTGTGTGTGTGTGTGTGTGTGTGTGTGTGTGTGTGTGTGTGTGTGTGTGTGTGTGTGTGTGTGTGTACTCTCCATCAGTTCATTTTTGTGTCCTGATGCCTTGGTAAGAAAAAAATTACAACCTGAAACATTTGACAATCTGCATTTCTTTTTTTCTCATATGTAACACTTTTTTCTCTTTCTTCGTTTGTTTAATTTCAATAGTAAATTAACATGTATCCAGGAGTACTTTTTTTTTTTACCACCTATCAAGAGATCATTTTCAGTCCAGTAAATTCTGGAGCAGTTTCTTCTCAGACATATTACAATTTTTTATTAGTGTCCATCACAGGCTAGATTTTAAATTATCATTACTGACTGTATATTTCTTTTATATAGTCCAGTAAAATGACTATACAGAATGTTTACCTTTAAGTGTGTGTGTGTGTGTGTGTGTGTGTGTGTGTGTGCGCGCGTTGGGTAAACTCGTGAAAACAATATTTATAATATTTTTTGTTATATTATATACATCCCTTTATTTAACTAGAGTAAAGTCTCGAAAAAACTTTGCACGGTAATTTCACAATATCAACAATTTTTTTAGATTTTTTTGTTTTGTAATGAAGGTATATATTTTTCTAATATTGTCATTTTCGCCTCTAAAAGGAGGAGGAGGAGGAAGTAAAGGTGGAGGAGGAGGAGGAGGAGGAGGAGGACTGCTTGAACTATGTATAAGCTAACACGAACACACACATCCAACCAACTGACCGATCAACCAATCTACATATTAATTTTTTTTAGTGGCCTTTAGCTATTGTTTTTTTATAGCCCTCAGCCATTCTAATTTAGCTGTACAAATAAAAATAATAGTGTTAGGAGACCTACGCACGAACAGCAATAACAGGAATTTTTTTCACGTCCATATATATAAAAAAAAGTATTTCTAATATCAACTTGTTGCAACATTTTAGAATCCTTAACACATTGGTCAATTTCTGTTCTGTATTTCTTTCAACATTTATCAACTCCATGTGTGTGTATGTGTGTGTGTGTGTGTGTGTGTGTGTGTCTGTGTGTGTGTATTTCCCACTTTTATAAAAGGCCACATAATTAATATGCTAGAGTATAATCTACATGTAGTTAACAAGAGGGAAGAGAAGGCTCAATTTATGCAAGAAATGACTAGAGAGTTACCACAGTAAGGTAAGTCTGGCCACCACAACCATCAAAACATATTAATGACAGTAATAATAATAATGATAATGATAGCAATAATAACAATAATGATATAAACTGAGACACAACAATAAAAAGAACAATCATTATGCTACACACCACTGTTGAGTTTTACAGTGGATATTTAATGACCACTTTTGGCCTTCAACTCTTCGTCTCTTGACTAGATGATGTGTGCGTTGCTTCCATCCTGCTTTTTAACTTGGTTCTAGGTGAGGCTGTCCACTGCAAGAGGGCTTATGGGTAGTGGGGAGTCACTTATGCAGTGCCTGAGTATGATCTCTCTCTCTCTCTCTCTCTCTCTCTCTCTCTCTGTTGACACAAGTGTCCTCATTGCTACACACACACACACACACACGTGTGTGTGTGTGTGTGTATTTACCTAGGTAAATACACACACACACACACACATTGTGACAATAGTGCCTATTTGATCTCTCTCTCTCTCTCTCTCTCTCTCTCTCTCTCTCTCTCTCTCTCTCTCTCTCTCTCTCTCTCTCTCTCTCTCTCTCTCTCCAAATATATTATTGAAGTTACACCAGGAGGAGGAAGAGGAGGAAGACCTTAGTTTGAATCAACTACCTGTAAAACATATTCTTAAACAACAGAAAAATCAATTGAAAAAAAGAGAGAGAGAGAGAGAGAGAGAGAGAGAGAGAGAGAGAGAGAGAGAGAGAGAGAGAGAGAGAGAGAGATTTTAACTAACCTGAATGAGTTACTACCACCATCAACAACAACAATGATGACAACAACAACGACGACGAAGGCGATGACGATGATGATTATGGCACACACACACACACACACACACACACACACACACACGGCCCGGTAGCTCAGTGGATAGAGTGTCTGCCTCACAACCAGAAGGACCGGGGTTCGATTCCCCGGCCAGGTGAAAATAAGTTGGGTTTATATTCTTTCACGTACATAACCCCTGTTCACCTAGCAGTGAGTAGGTACACGATGTAAAGCAAGGAGTTGTGACCTCGTTGTCGCAGTGTGTTGTGTGTGAGTGGTCTCAGTCCTACCCAAAGATTGGTACAATAAGCACTGTGCTTCTCCGTAGGGGAACGGCCGGCTGTCTCGAGAGAGACCCGCAGTAGACCAAGAGGTGAATTACACACACACACACACACACACACACACACACACATCATGTATTCACCTCAGATTCTCTCTCTCTCTCTCTCTCTCTCTCTCTCTCTCTCTGAATTTTAAGAAAGGTGACCAAAAAATACTGGGTAATTACTACAGGCCCATTAGTCTTACTTCAGTTGTAGGTAAGCTACTTAAGAGCATAAGTAGAGACAAAATTTTGAGTTACCTTGAAAGCCACTCATTAATTGGGGATTCACAACATGGCTTTCGTAACAAAAGATCCTGCCTATCAAATCTATTGACCTTTTATAACGACATCTCAGTTTATGACGTAACCAAATCACTGGACGTAGTCTATCTTGATTTCCAGAAAGCGTTTGATAAAGTTCCACATCATAAATTACTTTATAAATTAAAGCACCTAGGTATTGATGGTCAAGTACACCAATGGATCGCGAATTGGTTGAGCAACAGACAACAAAGAGTGGTGATCGATGGATTTAACTCAGAGTGGGCACCTAGTTGCCACTAGCGGCGTCCCTCAGGGCTCGGTTCTTGGCCCAGTGCTCTTCATTATTTACATCAACGATGTGGATGTTGGAATCAATAATCTCACTAGCAAATTTGCAGACGACACAAAGATTGGTAACTCGGTTCTCACTGACGAAGACAGACAAAGCCTCCAAGAGGATTTGCATAAAATTTCAGCTTGGTCTGATAGATGGGAGATGCCCTTTAATGTAGACAAGTGCCAGGTCCTTCAAGTTGGAACAAAAAATAAGAAGTTCGATTACGAAATGCGTGGCGTCAAACTCAAAAACAATCAATGCGTCAAGGACCTGGGTGTCAAAATCGTGTCAAACCTCAAATTCTCACAGCAATGCATCGATGCAGCAAATAAAGTGAACAGAATGTTGGGCTTCATTAAAAGAAACTTTTTGTTAAAAAATAAAATAATACTTCTGCTCTACAATAGTTTAGTCAGACTCCACTTAGAATATGCGGTACAGTTTTGGTCTCCCCACCATGCAAAGGACATTCATAAATTAGGTGTTCAATGTCGGGCAACAAAAATGATCCCTTCCTTGCGCAACAAACCTGACAATGAGTCTTTCCACCCTTAACATGTTCTCTCTTGAGAAACATCACCTCCGAGGAAAACTGATCAAATGTTTTAAAATACTTAATGGATTTACGAATGTGAACAAATCAAAATTGCTTATGATCGATGACACTGCAAATAATGGCACAAAACTTAAATGTAGATAAGTAAATTCAGACTGCATCAAATTTTTTTTCACCAACGTTGTAGTGCGAGAATGGAATAAGCTCCCACCTTCAGTGGTCCAGTGTAACACGATTGACTCCTTTAAAAACAAGCTCGACCGACACTTCCTTCAACTCAATATTAACTAGAGTAGAAATACAAAGTTTTGGAGCCATCTGATTAATGTAGAATCACTTAGGTTTAAGGACAGATCACCTAGTCTGGACCATGGGGTCTGTGTGGTCTGATTTTCTAGGTAAATCTATGTAAATCTCTCTCTCTCTCTCTCTCTCTCTCTCTCTCTGACACAAACAAGGAATATTTTGCAAGTATTTTTGTACCGCCTTATGCGTTTTTGTATGCCCCATATAGAGGGAATTAAATGTGAAAAAGAATGCAAATAATTTGAAAGGTCAATTTTTGCTCTCTTGAAGAATGATCATACACACGCACACATGCACACACGAACGCGCGCACACACACACACACACACACACACACACACACACACACACACACTCACACAAACATAATGAGCACTGAGGCACAAGTTTCAAAGGGATGAAAAAAGAAAGATCATGCATGAGCTGTGGTCATTTTGAGAGAGAGTGAGAGCAAGAGTGTGAGAGAGACAGAGAGGGAGAGAGAAAGAGAGAGAGGGGGGGGGGGGGCCCAAACACCCACACCCACACATAATTGAGTGTGCAAAACCTGAATGTATGGCAAAGAGAACACAGCACTGACCCTTCCCCTCTCCTGCATCTGCTTTGACACTTCCTCCTCCAACTCACTCCTGGCTTGGTGGTAAGCAGTTCAGGAGAACGTGTGCCTGGGGGAGGGGAATGCGTCCGCTGTGTTTCTGTTCAACTCCCTTCCTATCCTTGGAAACTGTGTTGACTCCTGCCCGAGCCTATTGAAAGGAGCACCCGTGGGTCGACCTGGGGCAGTGGTGAGTTCCCAAGGCCTCTTGACCATGTCCTGCACCACAAGTGGCACAGTACAGCACAACGAGATGGTTGTGGCAGGCAGTGAGGGGTAGTGGTGTGCCTTCATCTGTGCAGTGTGTCAAGGCAGCAGCAGGATCCCTCCCTGTCCTCGCCAGTCCACGCCTCCTAGAATTTGACATGCAGTTTAATGTGTTTGAGAAGAAGGACGTTTAGCGAGCTGCCCTTTTAGGTCTGTAGGCAGGGACGGGGAAGGGCGAGGCAGGGTCCCGTCTTAGGCAATGGACTCCTTAATACGCTCCAGTGTCTTGAGCTTCTCAGGGTCGAGGTCTGGTGGGCCATCACTGGGACTTGGGGACTTGGGTGATGGAGACCGCTCCTCGCCGCCCCCGAGGTCCCTTCCTCCGCCTTCTGCTCCACACGGTTCCATTCGCATCTCCATGGGACCTTCGGGGGCGGGCGGTGGTGGGGGCGGACGCCCCTCCTCATCGAGGATGAGCGCCTCGCCCTCACACTCGGAGTGGGCCCGCTCTGCCTCAGGATGTTGATGGCCGTCCTCATCCTGGTCAGCCTCAGCACGCGAGTCCTCGTCAGCACGTGGCTCTCGAGACTCCACCAGTGGAGTGGCGGCCGTGACGACGATCTGCGCCACACCGAGGCCTGGGGGTCCAGGGCCACATCAACACTCCCTCTCTGGGGGCACAGGCTCAGGTGACAGCCGGCCCAAGGCATTGCAGGGCACGGCGTGACGCAACTATGCGGCAATGACAGTGTTCGCTCCGACAACGCGCTGCGCGAGGACCTAACACGCCCCGGCCCACCAATAACAGGACAGGACTCACTACAGTAAATCAATCACAGGACAGGATTCACTACAGCAAACTAATAACCAGACAATATTCATTAAAGAAGACCAATCACAGGACAGCATTCAGTACAATAAGACTCACTCCAGCAGACCAATCAAAGGACAGCTCTTCTCCAGCAGTCCAGGCACAGGACGGGACTCACTACAGCAGACCTACTATATAAGATATTACTGGCTCTGACCACCAATGAAAGTCGATGATTCACAAATTCTTCCAGTCAGCAAGAGGCAGGCATTCATTGCATGCAAACATGCATATGTGCACACACACACACACACACACACACACACACACACACACACACACACACACACACACACACACACACACACACACACACACACACACACACATGCAATAACAATACATGATAATGTGCAGCTAAGTGCATTCATAAGCAAATACATATTACACTAATAAAGTGCAAAATGTGCTGATACTCCCCTAAAATTTTTAAGAAAATTAGTTCATGGCATTACTGTACTTGATAGATTGCAATATTTGTGCAAAAAGGAATATCCTCTAATAATACTGATGATAATATTAATAGTAATAATAATAATATATCAATAATAATAATAATAATAATAATAATATTAATAACAATAATATTAATAATAATATTAATAATAATAATAAAAAGTATTAATAATAATAATAATAATAATAATAATAATAATAATAATAACAATAATAATAATAATAATAATAATAATAATAATAATAATAATAATAATAATAATAATAGTAATAATAATAATAATAATAATAATAATAATAATAATAAATAGTTCTGAATGTCATGTCAAAGTCATCCACTAAGGTATATAATAATAATATTAATAATGGCAATAATAACTAATAATAAAAAGTTAATTATAATAATGATAATAATAAAATATTAATAATAGCTAATAATAATAATAATAATAATAATAATGATAATAATAATAATAATAACAACAACTAATAATAATAATAATAATAATAATAATAATAATAATAATAATAATAACAACAACTAATAATAATAATAACAGTAATAACAATAATGGCCATACTTGAATTTCGAGTCAACCCATCCAGTATTCAAGCCACCAGCACAGCACCCCCACACAGGCAAGGCAGTGGTAGATGCCATACAGACGGTTCAAATACTGGATGGGTTAACTCAATAATAATAATAATAATAATAATAATAATAATAATAATAATAATAATAATAATAATGATAATAACAATAATAATAATAATAATAATAATGATGATAATAATAATAACTACTACATTCTACAAAGCGACATGGGCAAGACAGGATGGGGTGGGGCAGGGCGGGTCGCGAGGAGTTCCCCGGGCGAGCAATTCACCTCAAAATGCCGCTGCTTTTCTCCGTAGTGTTTATGAAAATATCAGTATTGACAGTAACTGAGTTGGAGTACACTTTCATTAATCATGGACCAAGTAAGTCAAGCACAGCTCTTTAAGTAGAATGAATTTGCGGTGAAACAAAATAGATTCCTGCAACGTATCTCCCTCTGCATAATTGTTGACCATATCTCCCGTGAAAAAAGCATCGCTTGGAACTTCATATTTGAACAACAAATGGAAAAGACAAAACAGTGATGTCCTTTATAATTCCTGTATCTTCTTATTCTATCCATCAAAAGTGTGTATATAAATGTTTATCATAGTTTTTAATACTGGTTCATATTTCAGTACTTTGCTATGATGGTAGTTGAAAAACATACTGTATTTCTGTTTTCTCCTTCTCCAACTATGTACTATATCAATTTACGAAATTTAGTTTGGTTAAGTGAAAGGGAAGAAATGGAAATATCGCATATGATTAAAATTATTATCATGTAAGATACTGAGTTGATTTAATATGAACGTCAATGAAAATAACATATGAACAAGTTTGATTGCAGGTTCTTTTTCTTTTCCATCTCATGCATTAAGGAATGTCGTGGCACAAACAACAATGAATCAAACGGACCAAACAAACGCATGAACTAAACACTGATTGGTGAGCGGCTTCTCGTGAGGTGATGCGCGCTAGGCTACGAGTCGGAGCGAGACACCGCGGCAATGTTCCCTGCTACTGCTGCACTTACCATCACTCTCCCCTCCGCTACCTCCTCCTTCAGCGGGAACCCTCTGCTGCTGCTGCTGCTGCTGCTCACCCGCCCCCACCGACACTGCTGTCCTACTCTTATGGGATGCCGCCTTCCTTCCTGCTGCACTCTGGAGAGTAAGGAGGATGAACAGTTAAGACTCTAGCTCCTTCTCTTTCACACACACACATACACAAACACCCTTTAGACTTTCACTTGCAGTATCTCTGTACATCCATTTAATTTCATTCATACTCTCACTTCTGTTCTCTGTAAAGACTAGACTCAAATTGAAGATATATGCACTTAAAAATATGAAAATAAAAACTGACAAGTGACTCACTACAAGATTCTCTGAATTTAATATTTTTTTGCATGTATGTACATACATTGTTTACCTATATTTATCTATTTTATCAATCATTTATTTTGATAAGAAACAGATAGCTAAACCAAAGACTTTGTATTAGATTCACTCCTGATAGCTAATTTGGATCTCACTAGGAATAAAATGTTACTGTTTTTAAAATTCAAATTAAATTAACATCAGTCAAACACTGCAACTCAGTAACTGGAATGTATTAGTCATGGACCAGGATGATTAAGTAAGATTGATTGATGAAATAATAAATCAGCTACTATATTACAGTTTCAGCCAATGAGCTAATATGGAATGCAGGCTTATAAAATGTCTTGCAGATAGTAAAGTATAACTACAGATATTATAAACCAAGCCTCCCAAAATTCTGCTACTGCATGAAATTCCATCTCATAAGTATATGCATTGTAAAACCAAATGTGACTGGCTTGCTGGTGGATATCATGGCAACATTAAAATGTCAAAATAATGGCAACGCTGGGCCCCCATGGCGCCACCTCTGCAGCCTCTGATTATTTCAAGCAAGAAGGTGAATATGCAAGTGGCATAGTACTTAGTAACGAGATACATAATAATTATGTTCTTATGAGGGTAGTTATTAATATAGTATAAAGCATAAATGTGAAAATACTCAGATGAGAACTGTGTAGATTTGAATGACCTATATTAATAATAATAATAATAATAATAATAATAATAATAATAATAATAATAATAATAATGATAAACAATAACAATAATTGTTAATATAATTGTAATACTGTAATTATCATGATTATAATAATCATATAATTATAATTACCACAAATATTTATGCCACTGAATGATACATATCAGTCACACTGATTTTATAATCTGCATACTTTTCCTTTACTTTCAACAAGTCTGTCATTAAAATTATATAAATTATTGCATGACTGTGGCAATGTATTACTTTGAGCAGCAATCTCTGTGAGTCAATCCACCAACAGGTGATGCAACCAATTGATGACTTTCACTTAATAAATATTTGCATAAAAAATTATGGGTATGAAGAAACTGGGGGTTAGCATTTACCAAGAAAAATACTGGGTTCATATCTGACCTTGTAACTTTATCTCAGGTTCCTGTGAGCTAATTTTTGTCAGTCCTCACAGATTTAACTTGGGCAACAACTACACTGACCAGTGTGTTTTGTAGGAGTGAAAGCTCCATGATTGACAAGGGTTCACCATATAATACCAAATTGAATAGCAAATTTCTCCTCCCATTTCCTCTTGTATTTTAAGTATTGAAGTGGGAGGTAAATTATGTAATGTATCAATATTTATGACTATGTATCATCTAGTCATTGAAATATGAACTCCATGCTTTAAAACAAAATTATTTTCTTTTGTGCAGAAGGAAGCAAATTGTAATTTGTGCAATTGGATTTATTCATCTCTCTTTACTGCATCAATTCTTGTTTTGCTGTTAAAGTTAATGCAAAAAGGCAAAGAGCCAACCCCAGCATGTGATTTAGTGGACATTACACAACACATCAGGCAACTCTTCCATGACGTTTACACACTTCAGATGATGCAGCTATACATCATAATATACACATACATTTTGCAATGGCAATTCATGATCATTTTGTATACAATACAGACTGAAATATGCACATTAATATTGAGACATTTTACACCCATAACATTTCTTCTCCTCATCAACGACACCAAAAACTGTTCATCACTTAGCCAATTGTGATCAGAAACGATCATGGTGATATAATCATGAAAAAGTTACCACATATGTGACTGTAGCTACTTAACCCTAACCACCGACCAGCCACGCAGCTAAACGCCACTCTGATGAGGAGGGCAAACTTCTATTTCTCTCCCACAGTACACATAATAATAATAATAATAATAATAATAATAATAATAATAATAATAATAATAATAATAATAATAATAATAATAATAATAATAATAATAATAATAATGATAGTAATAATAGTAATACTAATAATCAAACCAGTGTTTACGAATTCTGTAAAGTTAGTTGGTCTGGCAAAATTTCAACAGCCAGTCAATTTTGGTACCTGTAAGCAAGTGGCGAGGCAACATGTATATCACCAGAAAAATTTTGTTAAGGTGAGCTAACCCCGCTACTTTACCAGTGTGCAGCAAAAGCGAACAACACTCTTGGCCAGATTACATATGTGACACCTATTTAAGTAAGCACTAGATTAAAAGTGTATCAACAAAGCTCAACACTTAACTCCAACACTGAAATGCTATGTCTAATGCACAATGGATGTAGAGGCAAGGTGAAGGGTGCACAGGAGGGATACTTTTATACACTTGCTTACATTCCTACCTGTATCTAACTTTTTGTATTCCTAGTATGTACATAATTCTCCATCTCTATAGCAAGCTGTTTTAAGTCATTTTTTCTGTCATTTCCCTAAAACATCTCATGGTGATTAAACATAATTTTGGAGCACATACAAGATGAAAAAAAAAATATATATACAAGTAGGTATGGTAAAGTCCTGCATCTCCCTCTCCTCTAGACAGGTGTAAATCTCTTCACTCTCATAAGTGTACAAATTTTGATCCTCCTAATTTGCCAACAGCTAATGACAGTCAATTATCCTCCTTCTTTCTGTTTATTTCTTGCCTCTTGATGCCCCACTCCCCTCTTCCTCTGCTCCTATGATAATCCTATCTCTATATTACTTTAGCAAAATAATTACCAATACTCTAGCCTCATACCTCATACCAATCTTATCCCCTTCAACATGTGATCAGTCAGTTATCCTGTTTTCTTCCTTTTATTCCTTCCCCTGCCTACCCTTCTGTTGTCAGTCTCCTAAACATTCCACCCTTCCTCTGCCATTAATCTTACTATTGAACTTTATTCTGCAGCTGGCTTCCTATCCTCCTTTCATCTACCATCTGTCAACTTCCTTTACATCATTAATCTACAACCTTTTCACCCTTTTGAACTACCATCTACTGCTAGTCTTTCATTTCCTTCCTTCCCTGGTACCCCTTAAATCATCAATCCCATTCATTATTGCCTCTACAGTGGCTGGTTCCCACACCATACCATAATCATCATGTTTTTCTGCTTTCCAACCTATATCATCTAGTAATATGTATACTGTACTATAGAAATGCTACATAGCAATATGATCCTTCTCATTAAAATCATTCACACAACGATTCTGTAATGATGTAGTCTATTATGTTTCCCCTTGCTTTCTTTCTACATGCATGGGTAAGACTAGATAGCATTCCTAAGAACATCACAAGTGCCTTCAAGCCAACACAACACTATCACGAATGAGCACGGGTGACTACACAACACCACCACTTCTCCGCCACCAACAGCGCATTGTCACCTGCTGTGCCTCAGCCTTCTCCTCCTCCTTTTCCACCTCCTCCTGGGCTGAAGGGGGAGGCGGGAGGGGCTCCATGGTGGTCTCTTCGAGGCTGGGTGGTGGAAAATCAGGCACATCCTCCATGGAGGGTGGTGGGCCCCCCTCACTCTCCTTAACACGCACGCAGGTAGAGTGAGAAAAAGGTAAGGGAAGGAGAGAGAGACAAGAAAAGGTAAGATGTAAGATGAAGTAGTGTAATGTAAGAGGTGATGGAACCCAGAAACTGTGAAGGTGAGGCTTATGAATATATTCTTGAAGCATGTTTGTGTGTGTAATGATGAATGTGTGCCTGTGTGTGTGTGTACATATGCATGTGTGCGTATGTGTGTATGATGAAATTCAATAAACACAACACTTCCCCTCCCATACCAATAGCAATATATTACCCTCCAAGTTAATTTTATCATTTTATATCAAAGTATTATTACAACAGCCAACCCTCCCAACATGGTATTCCATTATGCAAAGGCTTATTTATAAACTCCTTTACTCACAATATCAGTACAACAGTGCTAATACCACTACAACTATTACTTCTACTACTACTACTATACTATTACTACTTTATACTCTATTTTCTGAGTAGCGACACTAAGCTCTGCCCAATGGGAGGGACAAGACATGAGTGTTATCTTTCTTGGAGTGTACTGACCGACAAAAAATCATGGAAAGAGGAAATGTTACAGTTCTCTCTCTCTCTCTCTCTCTCTCTCTCTCTCTCTCTCTCTCTCTCTCTCTCTCTCTCTCTCTCTCTCTCTCTCTCTCTCTCTCTCTCTCTCTCTCTCTCTCTCTCTCTCAAGAGAGAAGGTTGAGGTGGGCAAGTCTCTCAAGACTCAATTCATGGTGTCAAATGTATGAAGTCCTTCCACACCTAGTCTTAAGATGAATGGACAAAGAGAGAGAGAGAGATGTCGTCACCAATTTGAATCCATCACACCCACTTTACTAAACAACCAACAGTGTAGCTTCATGAAGCTTATGAAGAGTTGACTTACGACACCCCAAGGGTGGGGCTGCATATTGTTCCTCAGAAATCAGTATACTGCAAGTCTACTACTACTACTACTACTACTACTACTACTACTACTACTACTACTACTACTACTACTACTACTACTACTGCTACTACTTCTACTACTACTACTACTACACTACTACTACTACTATTGATAATAATAATAATAATGATACTACAACTACTACTACTAATAATAATAATAATATAAAAAAAATGCTGTAAAAAAATCATTAATGTTAAAAGGGACATCTCCCTTGAAAAAATTACCTAATTATATTTTATCCAAGCATAAATTTGATTATAAAACACACATCAAGAAGTGACTTTCATCAAGGATGTCAAGGTAAAGTAAAAATTATTCTAAGCTAATAAAGCTGAGCACAACACAATTGTTTTCATTTCAAATGACCTTGAGGAAATAAAGCGCCAAATACACGTTGCAAAGGTGGTACAGAAACACACAGATGCATTATGAAGCTTTTAAATAATGCCACTGTCACAAACCAATAAAGTGCACATGGGACAAAACCATGAAAATGGTGCCAAACTCATTCACACATAAAATGAAGTGCATTGGAAGCAAAAGTGAATAATAGTAGTATATACATTCCCACCCACACCCACACATAAAGAAGCAAAATGACCCTCATAATACACTTATGGCAATTTCTGTCAAGCTGCAGGAACCATAGCAAATGTTCACTCAATGACCAGAGCTATGTTACTGCCTGCAACTCTTCTAATGCGGAGATATAAAAATTAAATAGGAGCCAAGAAGTGTGGAAAGAAAAGCAAGTAAGGTCGGTATTCACTGGTAGGAATAGCAAGTGGAGATTCAGAAAGATTATAAATTGAATAGTTGAATAGAGAATAGCTGAATGTTTAAAAAATAAGTAGGAATTGAAACTTAACTAATAAAAATGAAAATAATTTACAGATACTGGATGGTTTCATGCAGAAAGTACATAGGTTATTGAGGCATAAGACAAAGTCAAGACAAGTTAAGTAAAATCACATGGCAGTGATGCTAAAAAATAACCTTGAAGAGTTTACTTTGTGTCTGACTTCTAGCTGCTTAGAGAGTTGTGCAGATAAAGCTGGCTTCATTAGAAAACAAGAAGTATTAATAGGATGAGTCCTATCTTATGAGAGCTTATAGGAGGTAAGGATGCAAGATAGCTTAGTGTGTTCAATTTTCAGTGAGATGTGGGGAATTTGTTAGCCTGCAATTCTTCCCCATAGAAGAACATTGTAAGCTACAGCATGTGATCATAAACAATTTCATACTGTAAAAAATAATGAAATGTTTAAAAGTGGCATACACACAAACACAAAATGAAAAATTCTTGCTGGTAAATCCTTTGGCCTCAAGTGATGCCTTGCTGCTAGTGTGGTTTGTTCTGGTCGGCACTTTTCTAGTGTCCATCTTCTCCACCATTTCAGTCCTAATGTTTTCCAACCTTTCTCAATCTATCAGGGTTATTTATTAATCTCTAATGCATCCCTGGTGTATTTTAATCATTTATAGAACCTGAATCACTTGAGGCAAAACTGAATATATGTTCTATACACACTAGAACGGGCTGGGCACACATAAACACATATGTATGCATAAAATTAAAACGTGAAGTGTGCAGAGGCAGGGCATACTTTTGGCCTAGTTCAAGCTTATATCACCTAATTTAAATTCACACAAAGCTGACAGTTAGGGATGTTTTTAGTTTCACATGAAGCTGACAATAGCAGTGTGATACGAACTTAATAATTATAGCATTGGTAGTGAGGTGAAGCTCCATCAACGACTCAATCAAGTGGACAGTGGTGAGAAGCTTTTTTATCTGGCTCAAACAAGGCAAACTAAAGCAGTTTAAAATGGACATGTCCAGGAGGCTTAGTACAGGTTTACATGTGGGGCTGTTTATACGGATAGACAGAGGTTGCTGCAAGTCCATAGGCAGAAAAGAGAGAGAGAGAGAGAGAGAGAGTGTCATTCACAAAAAGCACAGAAAGGATGAGTTAATTCAAGGTTCACCTCAATAGTAGTGGTAGTAGTATCAGTAGTAGTAGTAGTAGTAGTGGCAGCAGCAGTAGTAGTAGTAGTAGTAGTGGTAGTGGTAGTAGTGGTTTTAGTAGGGGCAGTAGTAGTAGTAGTAATGGTTGGAGGAGGGGGAGGTGAAGAAGGAGCAGCAGGATCATCGGTAATGGTGGTAGGAGGGAAGGAGGTCGTGGTAGGATGAAGGTCAGAGGATGAGGGAGTCTGCTGGGTAGGTTCGGAGGGTTGTGTAGCAGAAGACATAGTAGGTTGGCTGGTGACAGTTTTCCCTGCTGAGACCTCTACTGCTGAATCCTGCACGCACACACACACACACACACACACACACACACACAGAAAAAATAAAGATCAGGGTCCACTCACTGACTCTTGGGCATATGGTCCTATTACCTGAATACAAAATTAAAAGGATAATTAGAAGAAAAAAAAATGTTTGGTGTGTTTAGAGAACTGATACTATCTTGGTAGCTCATCTAAATCTCCACAGCCACCATAAAAATATGTAAACAAATTGAATTGATTGTCATGATGTCATGGAGAAAAATTAACTACTTCAATTAATATTTGGTATGATCACAATTTTCTGACACTAATTGCAAGACTGTATTAAACAAAAAGCTACATGGTTTACTGCTATTCTACTGGCTGCCATCAAGCTAAAAACTACTAAACAGTGTGGGTTTGTAATCATCTCATTGCAGGATACAGGAAGTGGGCTTGTGGGGTCCTGTCTCTATGTCTTGATCAAACAAATTTAGCTTTAAACTCGTTAAAGGTTTTGCATTGGATGATCTCCCTATCCAGGCTACTCCATGGTTCTTATAAATGTTTTTCCTTAGGACCACCACTTACACACTCATTTTCCTTTACTATATATAGGTGGGTTTCTTCTTTACTACTGGTTCAGTAAATTTCCTGTCAATTGCTGCTGCCGCACAACTTTGTTTTGTGTGTGTGTATGTGTGTGTGTGTGTGTGTGTGCATGCACACTTATGTGTGTCTAGTGCCAATATAAGAGTGTAAGGATATGGACACTTAGAAAGGAAACCTATGGAAGAGGAGAGAGAGAGAGAGAGAGAGAGAGAGAGAGAGAGAGAGAGAGAGAGAGAGAGAGAGAGAGAGAGAGAGAGAGAGAGAGAGAGAATGTCAATAATCTAAAGAAAATATAAGGAAAAAGTAAACAGGGAATAAAGTGGTGTTACAGCTAAAGAGGCCTAAACAAGACTTACAGGGCAAGGACCGAAAGACAGATAGATGAAGACAGAATGGGTGCATAGCAGATGGTTTGGTAGGTGAAGGAACTATATACCAGGAGAGCAGGAAAGTAAAACCAAGAGGAAAAGAGACCTCAGAAATAGTGTGGGAGAGTAAGTGAGCAGAGGAATGGGTGAGGGACAGCCATAAGCATTCACCTGTTGCTCAGGAGGCTGAGGTGGGAGGGGCGGGGACTCTGGCGGCTCACACACCTCCACCACCCGTGCCTCCGACAGAGGGCTGACCAAACCACCCGCCTGTTACCACCCCCGAAGCGAGGATGAGGAGGAGGGCAACGAGAGAAAAAAAGAAGGGGCACAGGCAGAGTAAAGATTGGGAATGAGAAAGTGATTAACAAGAAAAATCACTTTGGATGAAACAAAATAAATGAAAATTCAAGATATCAAATTAAATAGATGTAGAAACCATACCCAAGAAAAAGTATTGAAAGCAGAAACATGTTAAAGCCACAATTGAAACATAGCAAAGAACAAATATGGGAAAAGTGTAATAAGAAGGGATAAAACAGAGAGTACACAATGAAAATTTATCATACAGTAGAAACATCTTAAAGGTAAAAGAACAATCTCTTAGAGCACGTAACTCTCAAGATAAAGCAAAGAATAGGAATTGTGACACAAAATAACTGATAAAGGAACATTGCACATGAAACTCTAAGAATTAATTTGTAGAATATGGTGAGCAGTTTCCAGTTTAACACAAAAATGAAATTATATTAGAAAAAAAAAACAGATACCGTACATAAGTAAATAATTTTTTATTTATTTATTGTGCATTGATATGTTTTTACTAGATATTATTATGTCTGTCAATATGACAAAAATGCAAGGCTATTTTCTGTGGTTTGTAATTAATATTATTTTATCTACTTTGGAAATTGGGTTATCTATTTTCAATGTACACTACATACTGATTTTGTAGCTGTTGTCCTTGCTCACCTTCACTCACCTAAGTGCTTATCCTATTTTGTAAACTAAAAGATTACCATTTTTATATGTTCAGCACATCCATATTATTTAATTTCTATCTTTTCAATACACCCATATTATTCTTTTAGATATTGCAACAAGGCTTTTCTTTATTAGCCACCTAAAATGTAAATATTAGATCGAAAATAAGTAATGTAGTACTTCTATGAACTTTCTCAAAATGTTAAACAATTCCATATTTTCTTTGTGCACAAAAGTTCTGTATACACTTTATAAAAGCTTTGGAATAAACGGGCTTGGGAATGCCAAATGTTCTGCCAAACATTTGATAAATTCCACATGTAGGTAGAATGCATATCAACTCCACATAATGAATCTTTTCATTTGTTTATTCTGACTATAAAATCAAAACATCCATTCATCCTTTCACAACTTGGCATTCATTATGACTATGTGAAAAAAATACTTGCCTACAGCTGCTTATCAAAATTGTAAAATATATACTTAAAAGCTGTACTATTCGTACTGTTGTCAATAGATATGGACAGTAAACTGCTTGAGTGTGACGGGTGGATGAGAGGAAAAGTGCATGGGTGAAGTGTTTGAATAATATTGTGCAACTGATCCAATTTTCAATTATTTACTGCTGTTTCTTTTATGTTCATCTCATTATGCTCTCTGACATTCTAAATGGGCTGTGTTAAAAAACTACTTACACTTCAACATTCCCCGATTCTAACTAAGATTAACTGTTGCACTAAATATAAACATATATTACAGCATGATTGGAAGTAAACTATAAACAGCTTTGCTATTCACCTCAACTGTAATTGATAAGTTACCTCTGGTAAGTGTGGACTAAAGAGAGACAGGACATTTAGAGGTAACTTAAAGAAAACAACTACTGTATACTCCTAGTATGTATCTAGAGCTAATAGTCATATTACTGCAGACTTTCAGAATACCAAACATGTTTTTGCTTCCTTCCTCCAAACCCTTTTCTGTCATTTTGTCACATAATCGCATCCACTGATTCAACTATTCCCATGCTCTGAATTTCCTTTTCATGCAAATCCCCCGGTATGTAGGTTCACTGTCCCTCATCTGCCTTCTCTGCTTTCCCCTGTTTTCCATGTTCCTCTCTAAATGTATTTTCAACCTATTACTCCTTTGTTTAGTCTGTGTACCACACACGATAATTTCAGTGCATGTGGAAAGTTAGGCAGATGTGATGAGTGAAAATGATTTAGTACTTTAAGAGATGCTCCAGTATTGCTTAGGACATTGCAGATACGTATTTACAGACAGGGCAGACCAGGATGGAGTTGTTTATAATGGACAGACAAGACAGGGTGACAGTATTAACTGGGTGGGCTACTGGTAAGCTGGTACATAGCTAAACTGGGAATACTTTTTAAGCAACAGGGGCAGCCAATATCTTAGTTTAATTAGACATGTAGAGGTTGAAATCAGTTCCTTTCAAAGAGGAACTAAAGGGAAAGCTTTTAAGATTTTAACACTTGCTTTTTATGAACAAAGATGTGTAGATAACAGGTGAAGGAAATGACTACAAAGGGTTCAGCCAGCATTTTCAGTTCACACTGAACGCAATATTTAAATATTTTGTCAAAGAAATTATTCAATTAGAATTAATGAGTTAAGCACTTGAGGTATTCTAGTCTGACTAAGAACTTTAGCGTGATCAATCAGTTGCTCCATAAATGTTACAAATTGTGTAAGTGCTTAATTTGGTAGCAAGAATGAGTGACATCAAAAATGCATTATCAATTCAATTCAGTTAATTTCAAATAAATGTTCATAACTTTAAAATTTATTTATTTGGTTTTGACGAATTTTCATTTTAGGTGCAAAAACACCAAATTTTAAAATCAAATTAAGAAACAAACTTAATCAAATCACCCGGTACCTACAGGCACTCGTAGAAACTACTAAAAAGTTACATAGTGTTCTTAGTTTAGAGAGCAAGTTATTAAAGAGACAATTACGAAAGTACTTTTGAACTATCTATTTAAAAAAAAAAGCAACATCTGGCAGCCCTTGCCATGCTTTCTGTCTTTCTAGCAAATATAAGGGCCAGGAGGGAGATGAGGCCCCCAGTGCTGTTTCACCTCATCAAGGGAGATGGTGGTGGTGGTGGCGGACGAGGGATCCATTGCCTCATCGTGCCATGGCTCTAGCTCGAAGGCCTGACAAGTGTGTCCGGTGGGGCCGGGAGGATGAGGGAGGGCCGGGTGAGGGGAGGTGAGGGGAGTGACAGAGGCTGGTTAGTTGGTTAGTTAGTTTTTCCTTTTCCTTGTTGTGTTTTTACTGAGACATCATCGCTGTGGATTATTTATGGAGTTTATTCCATCCAGAAATTTGACTTATCTGTTGTAAGTGTGTCTTGAAACAATCTAGCTAATCTCTCTCTCTCTCTCTCTCTCAATTCCCTTGAATATCTCCATCATACTGCTTTTTTGCATGAATGGTTCATCATCATTTGGATATATAGGTTGCTGCCTGCAGAGGAATACTTCTTTTAGATTAATTTCAGAACATGTCCTTGTCCCTTGCCCTGAGTTATCATTAATCCACAGGTGTTGATTATACGATGGCAATAACCAAAGTATGGGGCAATTTGCTTTTTTCTTATTTTTTTTTCTGAAATCTGAGATAATGAAGAAAAAAGGTAAAGAACAAGCAGATAACTAAAACAATGACGAGATCACTTGAATATTTAGCATTAATGAGGTGTCAAAGATCACAATCAATAAACCAATGAAAAAATACTCCATAAATAGCAATAAATAAGTTACCAACAGAGTGAGAACCCAACAGAGAGGAATCAGGATGAGATATCAGAAAATGAAGATGCCTGCAAGAGAACATATTCAATAATTTCACCAACTTTCACATTATCTACTGAGAAGTGGAGTTGATATATTTCTTTAGCTACATAACTATGAAAAATATGCTAGAGGATATGACTTGTAAAGAGCCAATAAATAACTGAGAGAGAAATTAAGTAAGGCAAACCATGTACATGATCAGACAGAAAATGCTCAGTACGTAATGGAATATAAACTTTGCTCTCCATACAAATACCAGAAATTTTGAAAGGAATATGTGCTATCAAGAAGGCAGAAAAAGAGATTCATGAAGCCATCAACATCATAAAAAACATTCAAGACTATCAAATGAGAAACTACAGCAAACACGAGCATGATAATAGCTAGAGAATTATTCATTATAAAGAATAACCATCCTGAACTATAGTCTATCGGTTTTAAATTGACCCCTTTGGCGCAACTCAGGGATTCCCCACAAGACCGCGCTGGTGACATATCACTCCATTATTAACCTCAGATAGGGTCGCTACCTCTCTTTCTCTCTCTCTACTACTTGAGTTGTCCATTGTGAGTCGCGTCCAAGGGCTCGTTAACATCAATAGACTATAGGTTACTAAGATGCAGATTGGAGAAAATTGATCATACATGCATTGAAACCATAGAATTTATCAAAGAATAATTTTGTAGCTGTAAATAGAAGCAGCGAGTAGCTATGTAGTGTTTGAATCTAATGGGGGAACAAAAAGGGCCAAGAAGATAATCTAGAAGTCTATTTACAAATATAGACTCTACAGGAAGATTAGAAATTAGTATGTCAAGGCAGGATGATTGAGAGGAAGGAGATGGGGGTGGTAAATGTACAGAAGAGAGAGAGAGAGAGAGAGAGAGAGAGAGAGAGAGAGAGAGAGAGAGAGAGAGAGAGAGAGAGAGAGAGAGAGAGAGAGAGAGAGAGAGAAAACAAGAAAAACAACCATAATCAAGAAAGAGGAAATATAAACAGAAAAAGAATACAGAAAGAAAAAAATATCAGTAAGATGATAAACGATAACATGACAGAAAAGTAAGAAATATTAAAAGAAAGAGACAGTAATAGAGAAAGAAAGCAGGAAAATAATAATGAAAGTGATATAGTGACAGAGGAGAAAAAGGAAACTGACAAAGGGGCAGAAAGGCGCAGTTCATTTCACCTCTTCCTGCAGGGTGTCCGGAGAGGTGGCTGAAGAAGGCTCCTGTTCCCTCTGCTGCCTCGCTTGCTGCAGCCACAGGAGGGAAGGGGAGGGAGAGAGACAGTGTGACAGGGATGGAGGCAGGAAGGGAGGGAGAAAACATCAAATAAGTGTGAGCTGTAGTGGGGGAGGAGGAAGTGGGTATTAGGAGGGGAGGAGTACGAGATATGACACACATATGGCCAGAAATGACAAAATCCAGGTGTAGTAAACAGCTTGACCAGAAAAAAAGTGCATAGTGGTCTCAGCTGTCCCACTGTCACCTTTCCTCTCTTAGAAAAAGGTGCAAAAATTGCTGTATTCTGTTCATTTTATCTGCCAGATATGCAACACCCATTTTCCATTCAGTGAGCCACTAGTGAAATGCATCTTTCACCAAATAGTCGCTCTTTCACGTGCATAAAAAAAAAAGGTGTGTGGCTTGACCATTGAGCTGTATGATATGAACATCAATGTGAATGGAAAATAGGCCAATATGCTAAATCAATGAGCAGACTACAGTGTGCACTGCATGAACATTTCTGGAGTGAGGGACTGCATGAGAATAAAAAGTAAAGGGTGGAAGGATTGATGAATTAATCAATAAAAAAATAAATCTTGCATTGCACTGCATGACACACAAATTGACATAAAAATATAAGCATGAGAGATCAGTGTATGTAAATCAGAGATTTAAAGGCATGATAAAAAACAGAAAGACAGCAATTGTAAGATGGAGGACAGTAATGATATATGGTGAATATTGTCTCGTTGAAAACAGAGCATACGCATCACATATCATGATATGCCAGGATGTACACTCATGATAAACACTATGTCTATGTTAAAAACACTAGCTCCAGCAAGACACTCCCCCTCAGAAAACGTGTTAATTTTGGACTAAGTTGAGAAATACTGCTATTTTAAAATGTAAATAATAAAATACTCATATGTAGCAGAACACCATAAGTAACCCCCAACATTGTACATTATGCACTGTACAGAGGGTAAATCACAATAATAATAATAATAATAATAATAATAATAATAATAATAATAATAATAATAATAATAGTAATAGTAATAATAATAATAATAATAATAATAATAATAATAATAATAATAATAATCACAAAACAACAATAATAATTATGATGTTGTTCAGTGCTTATTAGATCTTCATAAGAATTGTCATTTTGGAGAAATAAGCAACATGATGATTATTATTATTGATGTTACTACTTATTTCTCCAATCAGTGTAAATTTTTCTAAAGAATTCATTGGTGCTTAATAAAAAAAACTTATCTAATTACATTACACCTACAATTCATACACATCAAATATCACTCAAGTCAATAATAGTGACAAATTAAGTCTTTAATCATCCACCACAACAGATCACAGCCTCTCTCAAAAAGAAAGGCCTGAAGTTGCCTCTTGAGGCATTCAACAGAATTTGGCTGCCTCAAGGACAGTGGCAGTGTTATGAAGCCTAGGAGTCATAGAAAAAAATGACCCCCAAGAAAGATGCAAACAGCACCTGGCTCATCAAGACAAAACAAAAAGAGGCTGGGGGGCCATTACCCCCTCAATGCAGGGGTTCTGTAGGATTTGTGCTACACCCGTCATGGGTGGCAGGCTCGCCTGATGCTGATGCATCATGGGAGCCTACTACTAATGTCAATCAACTAATATCAATTCAAAAATAATATGTTCTTTCCACTTCATGGGCCTTTGTAATCATGTCTTTCTATTTTTTTTTGTAACACCATTTTTCATGAAATGCTTTCTGTATCTAAAAATAAAAAGCCCAATAATTTCCTTAAGTTACAAGAAGCATTCTAAATGCCACACAACCTACGTAGACAAGTGAAAAGCTGTTTTCCCAAAAACTGTTTAGTAGTATATTTGATGGATTCCAAGATCTTTTCAAATTTGAAATCTAGATATTTAATGTTCAATTTGAATTATATCTTGCCTATCAGCCATGTAGGAAGACTCACACAATCGAAAAGGATGATAATAATTTCTGCTTCACCTAAACACAACCTCCTTCAGCACACTTATTAAACAATTCATTCACTCTGCGAGTAGCTACCATCCCTTCATATTCCTTTCCCATCCTTTCTTCTTCGACTGTCTTTTCTCCTCCCTTTCTTCTCTCTGCCTTCCAGGATGGACCCATAAAACTGGAAAGAAGCTTGCATGGTGTTGGTTCCTGTTTGTAATGCTCCCCCTCTTATCCATGTCTTACTCACCTCCTGGTTGGATACATCAGGGCTAGAGACGAGTTCTGCATACTGCTGGTCCTTGTCTGTGGCCTCACTTTCTGGGGATGAGCTGAACTGGCGCGAGTACTTGTTTTGGTGCTGCCCACTCAACTCCAACTCAAAGGCAGAAGCGTCATAGCCTCCACTAGGAGCTGGAGGGATTGAACAAGTGCCATAGACTTATATTTATGGTGGCACAACATCAAAGGAGAAGAGGACCAGAGATGAGAACCAAAGAAGGATGATGAAAGAAAATAAGAGATAAAAAGAAAAGTTGAATATATCTAAGGCTCAGTTTCAAGAATTTATTGTTGTGCACTTGAAAAGCCATTAACCTAGTAGCAGCAGGGATCATGTTTCTTAATGGTCCCTCTATGCGAGAAAAATGAGAAAAAATCATCACTCACACAAACCATTTCATAATATATATCAAAGCATTTGTGATCAGTTTATGTATCATCTATTTTGGCGGGTTTATATCATGGCATAAATTTGGCCCGTTGCTACTACACGGTAAAGCCACAAATTTGGCCTGTCGCTGCTACCGGGTTAAAGTGGTATGTTACAGGCAAACGTGAGTGTGGATAATGTGGAACAGGCAATAAACCTGAAAATAACAACCAAGGGAGAGGCAAGGGAAACATCAGAGTGGCATATGTCCCCCCTAAAATGAGGGTAAGGAATATAGCTGAATATCAAGAGATGCTGGCTAAGTGAAAGGCCTACATTAACCTCTTTCTGATGTATTAAAGAGTTTGTATTATTTGTTGTCTCAAGCATCATATCTGACTTGGTATCTTGAGCAATGTGTCAAGGTAGATAATCATAGTTAAAAGCTTGTTTAATACCTAGACCTACACCAAAGATTCTAGTGAACCAAAACGCTGTAAGCAATATCTCACCCGTAGCAGCAGTGTTATTAGCGGTTGTGGTAGTGGTGGCAGCAGTGGTAGCAGGTGTTGGCTCTGTTGGTACCATAATGTTCTGTGATTCCTCCACTGTCTCCACCATGGGGGTTGGCTGTGTGATGATGACTCTCTCAGGAGGCAGAAGGAAGCCGGGGACCTCTGGGGGCGTGTGGGGAGGCGGCGTGGTGCAGGGTGAAGCTCCAGAAACGGCCTGGAAGGTGAATACCTGGAGAGTGCATGGGCAGCTCTAGTCAGTCTCTGTCCACTGTCATTTAACTTATACTTAGCTTCCTTTTTCCTCTTTTACTTCCTCCATTTACCTCTCTCCATTTGTCCTTGCCTGTCTGTTCGTAAGGTGTTCGGGGGCAATTTCTTGTTTACACCAACCAACTAACCTTCTCCAAAACAAGTACATGGCATAATTTTCTACAATAAAGGTGAAGTTGGGGGCATACGCTTAAGCTGTGCATGACCTCAGTGCTCATCTCTGTCACATTGGCCCCTGAGCACCTATTTCTGTGGCAATTTCCACTCACCATCTTTATCTAAAGGGAGCACATGCCATGGGGTGCATTACCTTGCCCACTCACACAACTTCACTCCAAGGGCTTCAGGCAAGCACATCTGGATGCAGGCCCACTTCCTATCATATCATGCCATATTCATGGCAGGACCCAATGACTTGCACCAGGCATACTTTGTGGGCCTCCCCTTGGCCTCCCATACTTAAGGAAGTCTCTTACAGATGCAACCTGATAAACAGGATAGACTTCTGGGAAGCCTGACACATGCCTATATATAGCCTCAGTTGGCATTCACGAATTGTGCAGGTGATGGACCTCAATTCAGTCTCATGACAGTAATCACTAATTTGCAGAGGTGGGCAAGTGCGGTACTTAGTGCGGTAGTGTGGTAGTACCGCATCACAAAAAAAGTACCGCACTACTGCAAAATTTATGAAAATACCGCACTACTGTGGACCGCACTAAAAAATCCTGCGGTACTTTTTTGTGGTACTTTGAAAACTATCAAAGATGACATTTGCAGCGCGGCATGCTCACAGAATTTTTTTTTACAGTGAATTGGACTCAATCAGTCAATCGGTATCAGCCACCAGAATCAGTGATTCAATCATTCTGACTTTTCAGTTATTGTTCAAAATTAAATACAAAATAGACAGATTAACTACTACACTACGAGTCTTCTTTAATCTGCATGGTGCCGGCCATTTCAACCCCGGACCCGTCTGTGGTGCCGGCCGATTTTTAATTTTTTGACTACCGCTACCACAGTACTGCACACCGCGTACCGCACTGGGAAAGAAAAAAATGGGACCGCACTACCGCAACCGCACTACTCCGGAAAAAGTACTGCACTACCGCAATTGCACTACTGATTTTTCAGTACCGCACCACCTCTGCTAATTTGACAAAGTTATTTCAACAATACCTCATGATTCTGTGAGGAAACTTACCAAAGGCATCTATTATGGAAAGTAAATGGAAAAAAGCTGACAAAAAATAAATACTCAAATGTATATAGAATAAGGTGCCGATGGTTGGTGTAAACTAGAAATATACCTTTTTCCAACCCTTTCACCTTTGTCTCGCACTTGTTTCGGTGTTCACCTTTGTGAACTTTGTCTCATCTGTCGGTGGAGGAGGAAGAGGGACGGGGAGGGGGGGGGGGGGATAAGGATGAGAGAGAGAGAGAGAGAGAGAGAGAGAGAGAGAGAGAGAGAGAGAGAGAGAGAGAGAGAGAGAGAGAGAGAGAGAGAGAGAGAGAGAGAGAGAGAGAGAGAGAGAGAGAGAGAGAGAGAGAGAGAGGTAAAAAAAGCTGGTTCAGCATGACAGTAGTAAAAGGAACAGTTACAGGAACTGGAAAATGTCTGTAAATATAAAAAGGAGAAAAATGTGACAGGTTGCAAAATATAAAAGTAATGAGAATTAAGCCAGTGTCAAATGTTAAATACGAAAACCATACTAAAAGCTACAGAAAAAATCAAGAATTTAGTGTTATTAAACAAAGCAACATAAATGGTATGTAACTTGGAGGCAAATGAGAGCAGCAAGGAATGTTGTGTTAAGGAATCTAAAATGAGGGAAATGAAAGATAGATAGACTGGCAGGCAATAAGGAATGAAGAAAAGAATATGTGGGAGGAAGGAATGAAGAAGAAAGAAGGAAAGGAAGGGCTGAAGGAAAAAAGGAGAGGTGGAAGTGGAAGAGTGGTGCTAAGTGCAACAGCCATACATAGTGCTGATTGAAACTTATTACATAGCATTGAGGCAGTGAATGCATAAAATGTGCAAGAAAGAATTATTACTTATTTGATTTCTCAGTGCTTCAGTGCAAGTGATCATAGAGGAAAAGATAAAGTGCTACAAGTACATAGTGCTGAACTGCTGCAAAAATGAGAGGTGCATAAATGGATACTTTTTGTGCTCGGTATACCCGGAAACGTATGAAAACTGACTTACTCCTCTGCATGCTAAGAACACCCTGCAACCTTTCCTGACATAAAATTATTCATATACAAATAATCAAAATTCTTGTGAGTAATGGGAAACATAGTGAATTATAAGCTTTAACCCGGTAGCAGCGGGGATCATATATTTCTTAATGGTCCCTCCAAGCGAGAAAAATGAGAAAAAATCACCGCTCACACAAACCATTTCATTATATATATCAAGGCATTTGTGATCAGATTATGTATCATCTATTTTTTGGGGTTTAAATCATGGCACAAATTTGGCCCGTCGCTGCTACATGGTAAAGCCACAAATTTGGCCCGTCGCTGCTACATGGTAAAGCCACAAATTTGGCCCGTCGCTGCTACATGGTAAAGCCACAAATTTGGCCTGTCGCTGCTACCGGGTTAATTATAATGATTATGGCAAAGTGAAAGGAGTCTCAAGAAATCAGAAAAGACTTATCATCCTGTAAAATGACACATTCCTTCACGTTGTGAGAAGCAGGGGAAGTGTGTCTTCAACCTTTGGTGATTCTTATTATTTGACTTTTTTCATTCCTGAATTCTACTTGAATGCATGGTAAAGGGCAGGTCCTAAAACAAAAATAAACATATAACTTTGCATAGTGCTTCTATATTTGGAAAATTAGATGGATTACTTGGTTCCTTATATGTATACTAATGGAAAAACTTCAATAGGATATCCACACATTGCTTTTAGCCAGGAAGACTCTAAAAATGTCCAAGCCAGTAGTACAATCACTACTCTATTACTTCTATTGTAAAGCCTGCTCCTTGTAACTCCCTCAAGGGATTGGCCTTAGAAAAAGACTGCATTAGGTTGTTTACATAAACCCCACCAATGCAGACTCCCATCCTCTCATTCCTCCGTCCTCTCTCTTTCACACATATTTCAATTTTCTTCTTTCTGAAGTTGTCTTGTCCAAATGTTCCCTCCAGTGCAATATTTCAAAAGAAATGAAATGGCTAACAACTGTGTGGATGAACCCTTGAATTTGTTTAAGGGGACACTGAAGGAGGTGCAAAATCCACATAATTCATGCTACAAGGCTATAATATATGGAAAGGTGGAGAACTGCTCTGTAACTGAGTGTGTGTTTGTGTGTATGTGTGTGTGTGTGTGTGTGTGTGTGTGTGTGTGTGTTTGTGTGTGTGTGTGTGTGTGTGTGAGAGATATATTATATAGATATAGATAGATAGATAGATAGATAGATAGATAGATAGACAGCTAGAGACAGAGTACAGTTAGCAGTAATTGTACAGTTAGTACATTTCACTACACAGCACATTAGGAGAAAAAAGCATATTACCTATCATGATAATAATATTTACACACACACACACACACACACACACATCTTCTTTCACGTGTAGCCTCTGTTCACCTAGCAGTGAGTAGGTACGCGACGTAAGGCAAGGAGTTGTGACCCCATTGTCACGGTGTGTTGTGTGTGAGTGGTCTCAGTCCTACCCAAAGATCGGTACTATGAGCTCTGTGCTCTTCCATAGGGGAACGGCTGGCTGTCTCAAGAGAGACCCGCAGCAGACCAAGAGGTGAATTACATGCGCACACACGCACACGTGCCTGCATGCAGCCACACACGTATGCACAGCTCACAACCGAGGGACCTGGGTTCGATTCCCAGAAGGATGGATGGGCAATCTTCTTTAATGGGGAGGCGGTGGCTGAGTGGTTAGTATGCTGGCACTGCATCCAGGAGGATGTGGGTTGAGTCCTGCCCGCTGCAACAGCTTGGATTTTTCAGTCACCGCCAAGTGGTCTGAGACTTCCCACAATGCTGTCCTGAAGACCACCTATCAACCCAGACCCTAGATTCTCTATCTAAAGAGAGGCTCAAAGATAAGTTCTGAGTGGGCAGCATGAGCCAAGAAAGATGGTGGCACTATAAACACTTGCCTGTGCCACAACGTCCTGGGGCTGACCATCAGGCCCCACCAAGAAAGTCTACTGGCGCCACAGGCCGAGAAAAAAAAAAAGTTTCCCCTGTCCCCCCTTGCTGTGAGAGAGTGTCAGTCAGGAATTGGCCTCACCTCCTGGGTGTGTTTAAGTGTGATGTGAGGTTCCACCTGATCCTAAAGATCGGTCATTTGAGCTCCTAGCTCATTCAAGGAGGGTAGTGACTGGTGATTGTGCACCACTGATGTGATTAGACTATGGTGAATGACACTCCCATGCACCCAACAACCTAGCCACACACCCACACTCACAAACAGACACATAATAAACAATATTAACAGCCCTCTACAGCAGTGACAAATAACACTTACACACATATACACCAACCCACAGACACAGAGATGAATGAATGCTGAACATCCTGACAGCAATGGTAACAATACATATTGACAATAGGAATGAATCAAAACTACGATGATAATAAATAAAGATGGTAATAATAATAATAATAATAATAATAATGATAATAATAGTAATAATAATGATATTACTGATAACAAATGTTGTCAGCCAATAGCGCAAGATGAGGTCAGACCCAAAACAATGAGTGAAAAATAAAAATGCACAAATAAATGCCCTTTCAGTTTTAGCTCAAAGGTTTTACTCAAGATGTACAGTCACAGCCACACAGAGCCAAAATAACACAGTACACCCACACATGTGTATGAACACAAACACAAAGCACTGCAGTACTGACAACACAGCAAATATGTAAATAGGCTCATACGAAGGGGGAAAGACATCTTACAAATAAGACAGAGGCAAGGGCTGACTGGAAGGAAGGAGGAACGGCAGGAAGTAAGACTGGACATAATGCCAAAAGGAAAACAGATGAGAGAGGAAAGATATAGGTCAGTATTATAAGACACTTTCGTTTCTCACATCAGCTATTTCTAAAGGACAAAGAGGGGGTCAGTCGGGTTCTAATGAGTGTTTCTTTAGATTCATGGTACAGAAGAAGGGTCAAACTACCACCAGGGTCATACAACTACTCATGAAAATGCACACAACTCCTATGAAAGCCATGTCAAATATGTGTTATTGGGCAACGAAATGTCTTATAATATGACCCATAGCAAGAACAGTTGGGAGGAAATCAGACAAAAAGAAAGAATAACAATGCCTAGGAAAGGGAAAGGGATGGTGAGGCATGGAAAGCAAAAGAAAACAAAGGCAAGAAAGATGTAGAAATAGAAGATAAATAAAACTAGAAAAGGATCAAGAAATCAAGGGAAAATGCAGAAAAAAGAAAGGAAGGGAAGGGAAAGAAAGGAGATGGAGAGAAAAAGGAATAAAGGATAAAGGGAAAGTATGGGCATGAAAGGACAGGGGTGGGAAGGGAAAGGAGAGGTAACGTCCACACCCACACCCACACTTACATCAGGCGTCAGAGGTTCCCCGTCAGAGCGACATTCCTCCACTACCAGTGAAGGGAACAGCCCCACCTGGCCATCCACCTCTCCCTCCCACCAACCATCATCCACGTCATGCACTGCCCGCTTCAAGATGTGGATAATCTGCCCCTCACAGAAGGTTATTTCCTCAGGGCATGTTGCCTCATAGTCGTACATTGCCCGGCAGTAGTCACCATCTGTAGGAAAGAATGGAAGAGATTTGTGATCACCATGTAGTATGTTCTTTGTAATACAATCAGTTCATCATCAATGCAGTTTCTACAATCATGAGTTTCACAACTGTGAATCCCTAAAAATATCCAAATTAAAAACCTACCGTGTAAATTAGTGCTACAATGCCCCTTTTCAGTGCTAGAACAGATGGCCGTACCATCTTAGTATGCCCTGATGTCCAGATCCTCTTTGGGGCTTCCCATCTCCGTGACCAATGATTTATCAAACATTCAGGTTTGAATCAGGTTGATGGTAAAAAATATTTCTCTTGAGAAGATAAATTTTAATGTCTTTCAAGAAAAGGCAAATCCCCCATGATTGTGATGACACTGCAGTGGACATCCTTTCCTGTGTTGTGTTTCTCCTAAAGTAAGGGCAGGAAAATGGATGGTTCATGTACTCTTCATGGCACCTTTTCAAGTTGTGCTACCGTGGAAAATATGAAGCTGAGTAACAAAGACAATTAAAGCATAATGAAACTAATTCAAATGAAAAAGGTAGCCATGTAGTGGTCCAAAACTTGGATAAGGACTTTGAAAGCCTTGAGCCACCATTACTTTATTGACTTGATGTTCAGAGTCTGCCTCACATCTTCAGGGCTTCTGGACTGGTGGTTGGAATTTTTTTTTCCTTCAAAGTAGAAAATTTCTTATAAACTTCAAGAAGTGGTATTGACCCCCTAACAGAAGGTGTACCATCTGCTACTTATCTTGCCAATGCCAGGCCTTCTTGTCTCAAGAGTTCTACTATATCCCACTTAACTTTTGTAAACTCATTGGAAAATTGAATCAGATGGTAATTCTCTGAAAAGCTCAGGATGTTATGAGCATCCACATGCAGAATCTTCTGAAGATTCACTCAACCTGGCACTGCTTTTTTGAGTGACCGCCACAACTGTACCACCCAGGCAGCCTCTAAAACAAAGAGTGGGGCTGGCAGAGGCCTCCCTTCGCATGGAAGGTAGAGGGGTGACAGTGTCTCACGCAATGGGTTACAAATGACAAAAAATAAATGGATCCAAAACACTTACAATGGAGCTGATCACTTTCAACTGGCAGGGAGAACGATGGTGGCACAGCAGAAGGAGGAGGAGCAGTGGTGGTGATTGGCGGTGGTGGTGGAGGCAAGTCTGGTGGTGGCTCGGCGGAGTACTCCTCCACACCATCATACTCCCCGCCCCCCTGCTGCTGCTGTGAGGAAATAATTTGTAGAGGGAGATCAAAGGTTGGTGTGTGTGATGGAGAGGCTGTTGATTAGAGCAAGACAAAAGTTAAAAGTTGGGTCACTAGTGTTACAAGGAAAAAATAACCCTGTTAACGGGCTCATTAAAACAAAAATAGAATTATGTAGCTTAATGGAGATAAGTCTGCTAAACTATTAAAAAAAAAAATATATATATATATATATATATATATATATATATATATATATATATATATATATATATATATATATATATATATATATATATATATATATATATATATATATATATATATATATATATATATATATATATATATATATATATGGGACAAAATAATAAATTTTTAGTTACTATAACTACTAAGTTTCTGATTAAAATATTTTTTGGATAACACAAAAATACACAAAGCTTCTCTAATTCTAACAAAAGCATTGAGAGAATATGATGGGATTTTTTAAATATACATCATTTTGCAAGAATTATTAGACAAAACATATGATTGCTGGGTGGGAAGGAGAATGGTAAAGGCATACCTTAAACGGGATAAACATGGAGTTAGTTCAAGATGAATAAAAAAAAAAGTGTTCTCAAAAAATTCTGGCGAGGCATCCCTGAGGCTGGATTTAAGTGATGAGTGTATACATTATCCCTTATCAGTTTCCCATACAAAAATATTGCTTTGTAAAAACATATTTTGTAGCAGCTTCAAAGGTTTTAAATTAATTAAAATTAAAATGAATGCATTGTTTTAGTACTATTACAATTTTGTTTGATAATCAAAATATTGATAATATGGTGAGCATGGCAGTGTTACTTTCTCGACCTGTAAACAATAGAAGACTTGGGAGCCATCCCTTTGTGATGTTAGTGCAGAATTCACTCATAAATGGTGCAAACAATTATAAAGAACAAGCAGCACACTCCACAGTTATAACAATAACAATAATAATAATAATAATAATAATAATAATAATAATAATAATAATAATAGTAATAACAATAAAACATGCCGTAGGGTTTCTTCCTTTTTTCCCTTCAGCAAAGTACATTAACACACCTGGGGAGAAAATTACATTAAAGTGACATGATGAGCGGTGAAGACAAAATCAAGTGCATCATGTTATGTTGTGGGTGACTGAAGTGCAACTGAAAACAGAAACCCTGATAATGGGTGTCAGGCACTTCTTGATGAAATTTCAACGACTGCACATTGATAAGGCTGCTGTTGTGTGTGAACTATGAAACAAAAATGTCCAAGGGAGGAGGATGCACTGTGGGAATAAACTTTTCTGTGAAGTAAATGAACATTTATAAACCCCTCATCACAGTATATGTATTTCACAACACTGACTGGAATGCACAAACTACAAGGTTTATGCTGCGAGGATGGATTTATCAAATTCAGTAACATTAATGGCTGGCAGGACTGTATATTTTAATTTTGTTTCTGTAAAAAATTAGCTCCATGTTTCCATATCTACAAAAAAGTTAATATTGGAAAAAAATGTATTCATAAGAAAAATAAGTAGAGAGCCAATCAAAACTAAACAAATACACCATCCAAGTGTAAAATAAGACCTAAGTAAGCATGAACTAAATCAACAGAAAGAATAAAATATAACATCTAATACATACAACTGAACTTTCAAAACAATACAACTGTGACATACTGAAAGGACATGAATGTGTTCAGAGAATGCTTCACTGATACAATAATTTTTCACTTGAAGACTTTACTTTTGTGTATGTGGACTTGGCTGAAGTTGTAAGTGCATATGCATACACACACACAATAAATAAAATAAGAAACTATTTGAATCTGTGTTTTTGCATTAACTGTGATACAGTTCCCTTGAGCACTCCTTGACTCACAACTACAGTCAACAAGTGGTAAGGAGACGGGGGAGGGAAATAAAAAAACTAAACTTTACCTACCATACAAACAGACTGAAAGGAAAACAACTAAAATAAATCACAATGAAATGAAAAAAAGGTTTATGGCCCAATCAGTGTGCAAAAATGTTGAGGAAGAAGGTATGTAAACAACTCTAGTAAAGATAAAACATTAAAAAAATTAGCAATGATGATAATGAAATATACAATAATAATATTAACAAGAACAATGACAACAATAATAATAATAATAATAATAATAATAATAATAATAATAATAATAATAATAATAGTAATAATAAAACATTGTACGAGCACTCCACAGGCAGGGTTCGGTGAGGGTGACCTAAGAGGAGAGTGTGGTGGAAAGGGTGTGTGCTGAGGAGACACCACAGCGAGACACAGGGCCAACCAACGAAGCCACAGAGTTTGGTGTGTGTGTGTGTGTGTGTGTGTGTGTGTGTGTGTGTGTGTGTGTGTGTGTGTCTGTGTGTGTGTGTGTTTACCTCGTTGTAGTTTTACAGGGCCTGGGCTTACGCTCGAGTGGTCCCGTCTCCACATCTGTATTTGTGTGTGTGTGTGTGTGTGTGTGTGTGTGTGTGTGTGTGTGTAGCAAGTGTGTGGTGTAAATGTGGCCATCAAACCATGCTCAAGGTATTCAAACACATTGCAAAACTGCTTGTAGATAAATGTAAGAACACACACACACACACACACACACACACACACACAAAGACACACACACACACACGCACACACACACACGAAGAGACAATCACACAGACACACACACACAGACACTGATAATCATTATGGTTGACTTGTGGATATCAAACATGTACTCATATTAACTCCGTAAGACTACACACACACACACAAAATCAACTATGGCACAGGGAATCTACAGGGGATGGATCGGGGCAGCGACAGGCCATAACCCTTGGAATAGTTAATGCACTATAAGGGGCTGCAAGATTCTCAGCAAGGGCAAGGCACTATACAGGATGTGACCAAGGAACAAAGGACTATGGACAAGGCAATAAACAGGAGGGACTGATTCGTAGCTCAAGCAACTACAACTCGCAATTTCTACATCTGTAATTCTAGAGGAAAGCTGAGGGACGGAATAGAGTAAACTGATAAAGAGCTGCTCTCTCTCTCTCTCTCTCTCTCTCTCTCTCTCTCTCTCTCTCTCTCTCTCTCTCTCTCTCTCTCTCTCTCTCTCTCTCTCTCTCTCTCTCTCTCTCTCTCTCCTGGTGTGGTGTACAAACAGGTGCTCAAATGACTGGTTTCCGTGCAGCACTGGCGCCTGGGAGCAAGGGAGGAAGGGCCTTGGGGCGCGGGGCGGGAGGGCCAGGGAGGTGATGCACAAGACACACGACTAAAACAGCTGCATGGATGGGATGACCTTTTCCCCTATTTTGGTCTGCGTTGGGCAGATGTAGATTTTGTAGATTTTTTTGTTCTCTGTTTTTTCAGTCTCAAGGAAGTTTGGAAGTTTGAAACACATCTATGACAATAGCAAATGGTAATGATATTTTGGCAGATTTGTACTGACGCACTGAATTATTTTAGTCCATTCTAAGGATGAAAAATAGTTTCAGGCATTTTTTAAGCTTCAATTTTTTTTTTTTTTTTTTGGGGAAGGCAGGTCTCATCAATGATGTCAGTAGCTCACATTATATATATATAGTTTTATATATATATATATATATATATATATATATATATATATATATATATATATATATATATATATATATATATATATATATATATATATATATATATATATATATATATATATATATAGATATATATATATATATATATATATATATATATATATATATATGAATATTTCTGGTGCCTCTTTGTGATGGCATGGCTGCTTCTGGATAAGTGACAAATTATTTTAAGTATCTTCTTGTGGTGAATGTAAGTTGAGATATACAGTCATGGGGAAATTACAATTTTGATGTCAATACAAACTCAGTTCACTGGAAGAGGCATTTTTGCCTTTTTTTCAGAGATGGACTACTCACATCATTTCCACTGCTTGATTAGTATTTCATCCATGTCCACGGTACATTTTGCCAGGCACAATGATGGTTTCAACCAGCCAAGCCTTTGGGGTGGCCAGGTCATTTCTGATGCAGAACTAGACTGAACAAAACATCCCAGCCAACACAGGACACTTGGAGACCATGACAGGTGTGTTCTAGACCACTGTATGGCAGTTCAATGTGACATTCAAGGAGGAAGATAATAAGAAAAATAAGTTTTTACAAGTCAATAACACCTGCAGTGATGAGTAAATGCCAATAGTTTCTTTCTAGACACTTGGTGTAACAAGACATCAGCAGTGCTAACCACTGGAACAGGCAAGACCTCATTCCTGCAAAATGTCTGGCCAGATGGTTTGAACTCAGTGGTAAAAGGTTTTCTTGGAATTTACAAGATCCCTGGATAGCCCGGGACTGTAATACATATCTCATTTCCAAGTGTGCTTAGGCTTTACAAAGATGGCATTAAAAGTTTTCATTGGGATTACATATAGGTATGGCTGTTCTACATATCTCAGTTGGCAGGAAGGCAGAGGACTGAAGCTAAGGCCAAGTGGCTGGAACAGGGTGCAACAGGCTGCATTAAGGTGACATCAGAGGGACATAGGTTACTGGGGTGGGGTAGGGGAGGAAAGTGGGGTGAGCTGCAGCAGGGAGCATATGATGACCAATGCCCACCTCGAAACTGTAATCCATGGAGGAGAAAGAGACGGGAGCTGCCATCTCCTCATCCAGCTTGAGTGTTGGGGGAGGGAGGAAAAAAAGAAAAAGGGATGGGGTTGTAGAGACATGGGTAGTAGGGAAACAGGCAGGAGGAGAAATGAAGAAAAATGGACGAATTTTGTTAATATGTACGTCATTCTCTCTCTTTCTCATTCTCACTCTCTCTTTCTCTCGCTCTCTCAACAGAAAATTAATTAATGAGTCCTCTTTAGAGAAATCCAAAACAGAAGGCGAGTCAAATTTGGGGCAAGGAGGGGGGCAAGAATTAACTTTTGGTTTGTGGGGATAAATGGTGAAGATACAAACCTTTCAAAATGCATACATAAAAAGATTTACTACAGAATAATAATAATGATAGAAATAATGCTTGTAATAATAATTTAACAGGTTACTGTGTTTGTACATATGCATTCATGATATTGGTATGCTAATGGCTTGCTTGCACTTTTTTAGATCAAAATATACTTAATGAATGATATGGCTGTTCATGAGCATAATGCAAGAACCAGCTCTCAGTGGTGTCCCTTTCAGTCCTGTGGAGTGTTGTGCTTAGTCAGTCATTAAGTCCATGGTTCAATCCAAGGTATGAACAACCAAGAAGACTCTAATGACTTCTCTTTTACATTAATACATCATGACTTGAAAACAGAGGGTGTGGGGTCCTATGGTATATTATCATTATGGCTATTCTGATTTCTGCTTGTTGAGGACATAAAGGAGTTTGGTTTCAGCAAGACTGAAGAAATATCTTTGTATTTGGAGTTGTAATGATCTTATCAAAAACTATAAATAAAGCTACGACCTATAAAGAGACAAAAATGTAATAAAATGCAAGTAAACCATGAATATCAAAGAATCAGCATACATAACAAATCAACTGGAGACGGGGAATATGGGACTGGAGTTTTGCTTGTGGTTTGTTGAAATGCATCAAAATGCACCACAGTGAGTGAGACGGAAGATTTCAATCCAATACTATGGGGTTGCACACATTACACGGGAGTATAAAGAAGGGAGGGACCTTGGAAGACACTTGTTATGTGGATAAGGTGGAGGATGGATTCAACCAATCCATTCCCTTTTACAGTGGTCAACTCAGGCAGACACAAACTCTCTACAATGATGATGATACTGCAAAGACAAACATACTGAAAAACAATGTTTTATATATTTACATATATGCTAAATTTATACACATATGTAAATAATGCACCAAAGGAAAAAAATATGCATGAATGACTGTAATAAAAACATTTGAATGTTTTTGGTGTGGGATGAAAATACTGAGAATGCAGAAACTTAGTTGAGCATAAATTCACTTTTATTGTGTAACATTACTGTTAATTGTGTACTATTTCTGTACTTCTGTCACTTCTTACTTATCTGACTAACATAAAACACATTTTCTGAAACCTAACGTTAATAGCAATTATATGAAGTAAGCTTCTATCTAATGATGCTCATCAACAAATGACCAATGAAAATCAAAAACTCAATATTGAAAAGATATTTCATCATAACTTCTCTGGAGATAAATAAAATGTTACGGATTGGCCTATAGTGGAGGGTACTTTTTCCAAGAAAAATACCATGGTCTAAAAACAATTTCCAAAAACAGTCTTGTTACTACATCTTCAATAACAAATTTGACCAAATGCCAGATTCAAATGCCAATGAAGCTCTTGGAGTGTTTCTTTCGATGCCCCAGCCTTCATGGCAGATTTCTTGGAGTTCATGAGATGATACAAATAATTTAAGTTTAAACTGCATCCAATCAGAAGGGGAATATAGCAGTTTGTTAGCTTGTAAAAATTATCATCATACTATTAAACAAAGAACATACAAAAGTCAATTTCATAAAAAAAAAAAATAAAAAAAAAAATAAAAAATAAAAAATCAAGAAACTCAAGCCTTTAAAGCATAAAAAAATCTTCATAATATCAGAAAAATTATACAAAATTTCATCTGGGAAAATGTAAAACTGAGATAAGAAAAATCACAAAGAGTGAAGTAAAATGCATTCATAATAATTAATGGCTGATAACATAAATTATCATGAGTAGTAATCTAAAAAGTAAAATAGTTATAAAACAATAATAATAATAATAATAATAATAATAATAATAATAATAATAATAATAAAAAAATTATAATAACAATAATCTTAAAATATAAATATTGCTAACTGTCTGACTCACTTCCAGGTTGTACTCTATTGAGGAGAAGGAAATGGCGGCTGCATCCCCAGCCTCTGATGGCGGCTGGGCGACGGTGGGCTCGGGAGGAGGAGCAGCAGCAGCGGCAGCTGTGGCAGCGCTGTCTTCCATTTCTATGTAGTTCTGAGGGATGTATCCAACCTGAAGGAAGGCGAGGAAAAGGAAAAAGATTATTTTCATCGTTTAGACACATAAAAAAATGGTACAAGTGTATCGCCTGATGTGAGAATCTGAGCGATAGAAACCCTTGCATATGAGAAATTCTCTGACTCACCAATGGGCTGTAACTTTCAAGTATTTTGTAACACTGAAAATTTTACTTTATTTACCTCTCCTTTGTAGTTGCGTGCCTGTACCCAACCATCTCCATCTCCCTCGGCCATTAGTTCCAGCTCTTCATTCTCCACTATGGAGAGTTCATCAGGGTTTTGAGCCTGTGGTGGATGAATGGAGATGAGACAGTAGATAAGCAAGAAGAATAGAAGGCATCCCAATCAGTGAAACTCTAAAAACAATTTATAACTGTTTAAGGACCCCATGAGCCTAGCTGCTATCCAATATATCACAATTAGGTAGCTAAACACACACATAAACACTCACTGTATACACTGTATCACAATTAGATAGTTAAACACACACATAAACACTCACTGTATAATTATAAAGCACGGTACACTTGGGGAAGGTTCCCACATCCTCCGGCGGTCCATTGGTGACAGGTGGGAGAGGTGAGACTGGGACATCCCCCCAGTCCACAATTGTAGGGTCCCACATCCCTGTGTCTAGCTTCCCTGGGGGGAGGGCAGCAATGGAGAGAAGAGGAAGGAAAGGGGAAAGGAAAGGAGATAAAAGAAGACAAGAGAGGAGTGGAGAGAGAGAGAAAAAGAGAGGGAGGTGCAGAAAACAAAGATGGAGACAAACAGCAGTGCACAGAGAAGAGTGAGCAATAGACCAGAGAAGACAGATTTTGTTGCTTTAGTATGATATTTTTGTGGGTGGAAAATGGTCTGTCATCACCATGACCTTGACTCACCAATCAAACTTACTAAAATCTTGCTAATGACTTATAAATGAATGGGCATACTGGATTAACAAGGCAATTATTATTACTATTACTAAGCTTTTAAGCATAATGCCAATATGTCTGGTAAACATATGCATTCTTGCCATTGCTATGAAATCTATTTTTCCTTTTCTCATTGAATTACTACCACAACTGAATGACACACACACTACCTATAAAAACATCCTTACTAATCAATGTGAATATTGCTTTCTGGGGTCAAGTGCAGCAGTGAATAGATAGAACTGATAAGTGAAACTTTGAAAATTAACTGATAATATATACAGGAAATTATAATGTTAAGAATTTGTTTCAGTATTATAAACTGTCTGAAAATCTAAGATGTTACATGCAATGGTCCCACTGAGGACTGAGTCCTCATAACCTTATAATATACTCAGGAATTATGAAGATTAATGATGAAAATCCAATGTTTTACTATATACTTTCCTATACAGCTACTCAAATGGGAAAGTGATTCCAGGGTGCAAAGGGAAAAGAAATGTGGCAATGCCCATACATTTTACCGTAACAGAAAATACAAGAGACTTGTTTTTGCTGATATACAAGGCTATCAAGTAGTCACAAAAATTGTAGCAAGGCTGCTTGACCCACATTTGGCTGTTAGATTGAGTGACTGAATCAAAAAGAGCATTCAGAGACCACAGACCTCTGCAACACACAACAGTCCCACAGTGACAGTTCTGCTTATCAAAAACCTCATGGTAAGGGGACAGACCATCTCCCAACATTTCCAGTACCCACTGGATGGACTTGTGGCCCTAAGTCATTGATTCCTTCATTTATTAGCATTAGCATTCCTAATAATTAGTCAATGTCTATCAAATGTTTCAAATATTATAGGATTCTTCCTTGGCCCATACTACATCTTTACATCAAGTTTTATGAAAATAGAGTCAGCATATTTTGTGTTGTACTTTCAACAGACATACAAGCAAACAAAGAAACAAAGTGAATCCAAAACAACTACTACTACTCTGACTACTATTGTGGCTGCTGCTACTTTTTCTACTAATTCTACTACTAATAATAATAAAGTTTAGAAAATTGCACCAACAAATAAAGTATGACAAGCAAACAGCCCTATTTCAGCCCTCCAACCCACCATCATCCTGAGTCTGTGCTGAGTCGCCACGCTCAAACTCTGCCGTGCTTGACTCAGCACCGGAGGAGACAACGACGGCATTGCTCTCCACCTCCTCCTTCTCGTACTCACTGGGCGGTGCCTCTCCCTGCCAAGGCACAATTTCATTTTCAGTGTTTAATGGCTAAAAGAATAGAAGGAAATCTTATTACAAAGGGGTTCTCATAGGGATTTTCATTTGCTGTAGAAAATGTGTGAACAGTATACCAAAGGAGAGAAATGCTTAAAAGAGTTAACAAGACAATGAGGAACTGTAAACTGTAAACCATAATAATGTGCAGCCACTCTCACCTCCTCCCTGACGGACAAAGTGGACTCAGAGCGGCTGAGGCTAGTTTCCGCGTCCACTCCAAGGCTGTCGCTGTCCAGGCTCTTCGTGTAGTCCTCAATCTCAACTGGAAAGAAATAATAACAGAACTGTCATCATTCTTTTCTTTTCTCTTTATTTTTGCACTGTCTTCCTTTTTTATTTGTCTTTTTGTGATTATTTTACACTTTTTATCTCCCTTCTCATACTATCATTGTTATTATTATTGTTATGCATCTAGAGTACACGTAATTTGGATGTAAATACCTGTAAGAAAAAGGACCTCAAGAGAGTCTACCGGCACTACAAGCAGCATCAAAATAAAAATAAGAAATATAAAAAAAAAAGAAAAAAAAAAAATGCAATAATTTGGAAAGGGCATGGGGGCCAGAGTCGGAGTCGCAACTTTAAAATTTCCCGGAGTCGGAGTCGGAAAATTTTAACCCTGACTCCACACCCCTGATACAGACTTTATAATCCTCCACTCCTCACCTCCTCCTTCTTTCAGCAGCTCAATTCTGGCCTCCATCTTCGCCTTGGATGTCTCGGCACGTCGGATGATGAGCCTCTGCTCGTCAAGCTTCGCCTCGATGTCTGGTGGCAAGTCACACTCGTGCTTCCCTGCCACTCCAAGTTTTTGTATCTTACGTGATGCTTCTCGGATGGTCTGGGGAATAAAAGGTGAGATGGTTTCATAATCAGGCTATAGATATTTATTTTCCCTGTTATCTCTTATGTGGTCTTATAAGAGGAGGCTGATTGCCCTAGTGACAGCCTACACTCAAGTTTAGCAAGCAAATGTTCCACACTGCCCAAAAGTTAGTCAAAGGAAGATATAAATAAATAAATAAATAAGTAGATAAATAATTAAATAAACAGGAAAAGTTGGAAAGTTTCATTTAGTCGGCGCAACATCTGTGGTCATATGTCGCCGGAGAGAGACAGAAGGGGAAGGAATTATAGAAGGGAACAGATACCAGGAGATGGGACACAAGCCCCGATTAATACCTGGTACCCATTCACTGCTGGGTGGACAGGGGCATAGGGTATCAGAAAAATAAACAGGAACAAGCAAGGACTTCTATCATGGCCACCATATAAGGGAGTTCAAGAGAGCAGGTATGAAAATAGAAAACAGAATAGATATGAGCCAAAAACTTCACCGTGAGCCACCAAACAAGATGCAAGTAAGGCGTCTCACCTTGACATCTTTCTGCACCATGGCAACACATTTCTTGCCCTCGTTGTCCAGGATACCCTGAGTGCTTTCATCGTGCACTGTTATCATCTCCACAGAGTCCCCTTCACACGGCTCAAACTCGTACTGAATGTTCTGACCCAGCATGGGGTAGAAGGTCAGGTAGCAGCGCAAGTTGTAGCCTCGGGTAATCTGTGTCAGGGAGAGGATTAGTTAACCCGGTAGCAGCGACGGGCCAAATTTTTGCCATGATATAAACCCCAAAAGATAGATGATGCATAAACTGATCACAAATGCATTGATATATATTATGAAATGGTTTGTGTGGATCATGATTTTTTTCTCATTTTTCTTGCTTAGAGGGGGCTTTAAGAAACACAATCCTCGCAGCTACCAGGTTAAAGGGGTGTGAAGCCGGAATCAGAGTCACCTACTTTTGGATTGAATCGGAATCAGTAAATATATCTCTGACTCTGATTCCTTTATGATAAGTGTTATGTTGTGTGGCTGGGTGTGGTGTGGCTGGGTTTAATATGCCTACACTGTACTGAAGAAGGAGAAAGTGGAAGGAGGTGGAGTTGGATTCAGAGTCACAACCTGAAAATCTCCTGGAGTTAAGTGTCGGGGTCGGAGTAGAATTTTTTAACGTATATACGACTCCACACCCCTGGTTAAATCGGTTCAGGTTGTCGGGTCAACTCACCTTTAGTGCAACACAACCAATGAGTGTCTCCAAAAAGTCTCACAGTCTCCAAGAAACTGAGAGCCAATCAGAGACCATGTTGCTTTGTATTTAGCTAACCAGAGACCGGGAAGGACTGAGTCTCACCCGCCACACCTTTGTTGGTATTACTTCACACATTACTGCACTTATTTTACATTTTCAACACTTGTTTCTCAGTGTTTTGTTAGACTGATTTCCCTCACTGACACATGTAGTTATTTTCTTATTGCAACTCTGATTTGATTCACATGATGTATTAGATAATTGTGTTGTATGGAAAATGCATCCCAAATTCAGGTCTCATGCAATATATACATTCTTAAATTTAATTATAATAAATGTAGGGTGTAACGACCCTTCAAGGCATACGCTCGAGGGTCGTTCTCGGGTGTAATTTAAGTATAATTAAGCATAAGTCTTTAATTCAACTGTTGTTTTACTTAAGAGTTGTTATTCACTAAAAGCTGTCACCCCTTCTCTTGGTGACGTAACAAGGGTCAACTGTACCAATGCGTATGCAAAAGTGTAGTAAATTAATATATGTATCTGAAGAGGAGCAAATGAGTGGGTTGGGGAAGCTGTCACTCACTGTCGTGGCCTGTTCCTTGATCTTGTTGAAGGAGGACTGTGAGGCTGAGCAGGTGAGGAGTTCTGCGCGGCTCATGAGCGTCAGGTACTCAGCCACTTTATCGAACATCTCACATTCCATTGTCTGCACACACAAAAAGAACAAAAGAAAAAGAGAAAAGTACATAAGGAGGTGTAGTCACAGTTCCATGTCATTGTCATTCTTGAAGTCTAGTATCCTATGTAAGGACTTTTATTGGTTTCCTCAGCAACTCATTTCCAATCTCAGACAGCATTTTTTTTATAGTTTTAATTATATCAAACTGTATTAATCTTTTCCTGACTTCACAACACTAGGAATGGATTTCGAGCATGATTTTTTTTTTTTTTTTTTTTTAACAACAAAGGAGGCAGCTCAAGGGCACACACAAAAAGAAAACAATAATAAAAAAAAAGCCCGCTACTCGCTGCTCCTAAAAAAGAAACAAAAGAGGTGGCCAAAAGTAAGATCAAATACGGGAGGATTATATATCCGATGAACAGCATCATCATAATCATAAAATACTATTTAAAAAATGGCAAAAAAAAAGTATAAGAATATCATCTAAAACACTACAAACTATAAAAGATGTGTGTGTAGATTTCTGAAAAAAAATAAATAAATAAGTAAATAAATAAATAAATAAAAAAAAAATAAATAAATAAAAAATAAAAAATAAATAAATAAACAATTAAAATACAAATTAAACACTCACTTTACCTCCTAATTATGCCCACTTTTCTCCCTACCCACCCACAATATCACTCTAATTCCTCTTCTATTCCCTTTATCCTACATTCACTATCTCTTCCTCTTTCATGGCCTAATCTTCCTCTTCCCACAGTCTTTATTTCCTTACTCCCTTTCCCTTCTATCTATGAGATACACTGTTCTCTCTCCCTCTGCCTCCTGCCACACTTACCCTCAGGATTCGCTCAAAGTCCACCTCATAGTAGCGCCGCTGGTGAGCATTGCTGGACACAAGAGAGAGGAGGTACTCGTTGCGGGCACCAGCAGACTTCTCATCGCACAATTCACGCTTGGCTGAGAACTGAGAGGGAAGGAGAGGGAGAAGGAGTAGGCTTTTTGGTTAGGTAATGCTTTTTCATAATAGAGCGTTTTCCATTTTAGGGCCTCTGTAATAGATGAAGCTTTATTTTATGATAATTTACATTTTTCACCATCTTTGGATAATCTACAGTGTGGACTCGATCTGCAGTTACATTTCAGTCAGTGACTTAGGCTTACTAAGCATGATGTATGAGGTGAATCAATTAGTTCAATAATCATTTACAAAACTGTACATTAATAAATATAATTAATCAGTCTGTCTCTTACCTTTGCACTGTTCTTCTGTAATGATGAAATGGACTGAAAGATTGAGCCTTTCTTCCTCTTGAGTCTGTGAAAATGCATTGAAAAAAATGAAAGGAAGCTCCTTTCAAGCAAGGAGAAAATACAAAATGAGATCACAGAGAAATGAATAAAATATACAACAAAAGCTTTGGGAATAAAATTCAATCAATAAATAATAGAGTAAAAGCCAAAGTACAATTTGACTCAGAGAATCCATACTGTTTGTGGATTTATCATACATTTTTCTAATGCCACCACAACTAACACAAAATTGTCACAAACAAACTTTACCAGTTACTAAACAAGTTAAACTCTTACACTAGATATAAATACACATTATGTTATAAAGTTTTTATCTACTTTATTCTTGCTTTTATAAAAAAAGTCCAATCATTTTTGAACTTCCAATTTTCTAGTAACAACCAAACATATTTCAGCCAAACAGCACATCCTCTGTAAGCTATTGGTGAATGGAAGCTCAGTGCACTAGGTATTAAGCCCTAGTGCTGGAGATGAATGATTGGTGAAGTTTTCTGAATGACTGATGTATTAGATATTGGGTCTGTGTTCACTCCATCCAGGTAATTTCCTTTAAGCCTTGAACACTAAAACATTCACAGAGGGTAGCAAACAAATATTATACTTGTTCCTGATTAGACACTACTTTTGTGCATGCCAGATTAATTTCTCTCTCTCTCTCTCTCTCTCTCTCTCTCTCTCTCTCTCTCTCTCTCTCTCTCTCTCTCTCTCTCTCTCTCTCACAACTATAGTCTACATATTTGTTACACATTCATATGAAGTAACACAATACCAAGCACTCAAAAAATCATAATAAAATTCAAGAAAAATTTGCTTCTATGTTGATGAGTAACACACGCCCGCACCTCTACATGTACGCCTACCCACACCCACACACGCACCCACACACAAACACGCACACACACATGCACCCCCACCCACACATCTTATTTCAGAAAGTTCTTTACTAAATTTTCCGTACGCCTCAAAATTCAAATTATCCACACTGAACCAACAAGAAAATGCACTCATACAATTTTCCTTTCTGCATTTAAAATTTTCAGTTTATTTCTGTTGGTAAAAGGAAAATATCCATGTTGTGGAAAGTGATATCATGGGTACAGTACAAAAAAATGTGTGCTGCTAGGCATGAAGCAAAAATTGTGGTGATGTGGTGTTCAGGAAAGCACACTACCTCCGTTAACCCGGTAGCAGCAGGGATCATGTTTCTTAATGGTCCCTCCAAGCGAGAAAATTGAGAAAAAAATCACCCCTCACACAAACCATTTCATAATACATATCAAAGCATTTGTGATCAGATTATGTATCATCTATTTTTTGGGGTTTATATCATGGCACAAATTTGGCTCGTCACTGCTACACGGTAAAGCCACAAATTTGGCCCGTCGCTGCTACACGGTAAAGCCACAAATTTGGCTCGTCGCTGCTACACGGTAAAGCCACAAATTTGGCCCGTCGTTGCTACCGGGTTAATAATAAAAAGGGAGTGTCATTGCAATACATGTGCCAAAAAATTCACACACACATAAAATATGCAAAATACATAAGCTTGTGATAGAGGTAGTGGTAGTGGTGGTGGTGGTGGTGGTGACGATGGTAGAGGCAGCAGCTTGCAGAATTGAAAAATATCCATAACAGAAGTGCTAAAGGAAAAATAAATGTGTATGATAAAATGGGAACGAGGGTGCATATACATGATGGATTAACTCAAACACACACACACAAATAAGAAACTTTCACTTATGAGAGAAACCACAGGGAAAAAAAAAGAGGTTGATGAAAATATAATGGAACATAGAATTCATGTGTAAAATAAAATAAAAATATATGGGCGATGATAACATACGACTAGTTTTAAAGAAGTAACTCAATGCTGATATAACGAAAACATTTTCCAGTTAAGAATGAAAGAAATAAAAGCATGAAAGGGTCTGAGGAACCATGATACATATTCTGAAAAAAATAAAGCAAAATAATGGGAAAAAAAAGAGAAAATAAAAGAGTTCCTGAAAACACACAATATACACTTAAAAATGTGTATACATATAGAGATAGAAAGAAAATAGACAAAATCAGTTAACTCATGAATGCAAATGTAAAATGATTAAGACATAATAAAGAGAATGGAATGGACTGATGGAAAGTATATAAAAAAAAGGGTTGAAGAGAAGGTATGTACACAGTGTATTCCGCCTTCCATTATGAAAACGTATCCATAAATTTGTAAAGGAAAGAAGTAAGGCAAACAGTGACGGATGAATAATATTTTTTTTCTTTTTACAGCACAGAGAGCAACTCCACGGGAAAAAAAAAAAAAAACAAACAAAAAAAAGCCCGCTACCTGTTGCTCTCATACAGTGATAAGTATAGAATGGCCAAAAGAGAGGTCAATTTCAGATGGAGAGGTGTCTTGATACACTCTTCTTGAAAGAGGTCAAGTCATAGGCAGGAGGAAATACAGACAAAGGTTCCACAGTTTACCAGTGAAGGGGATGAAAGAATGGAGATGCTGGTTAACTCTTGCATAAGGGGTTTGGACAGTATAGGGATGAGCATGAGTAGAAAGTCGTGTGCAGCATGGCCACGGGAGGGGGGGTAGGCATGCAGTTAGCAAGTTCAGAAGAGCAGTCAGCATGAAAATATCGATAGAAGATAGAAAGAAATGCAACATGGCAGTGGAATTTAAGAGGAAGAAGGCTGTCAGTAAGAGGAGGAGAGCTGATGAGACGAAGAGCCTTAGACTCCACTCTGTCCAGAAGAGCTGTGTGAGTGGAGCTCCCCCCCGCACATGAGATGCATACTCCATACTTTTCCTCTCTTAAGATGTCTTCCTAGAATCAAGGGCCGACACATTTTAGCGTTATTATTTTAAGCGTAAGATCGGATGCCCTTCCTAGCCTAACCCAAAGCCAATGAGATTCAAACTGGAGGGAGGAGGCAGAGGAGCTTAAGAAGAAAGAACAGAGAGCAGAGTGAGGGAGAAAAAAAAATGGGGGAGGAGAGAGCGATAATGGTTGAAGAAGAAACAGGAAAAAAAGAAAGAAAGATGAATATTATATGAATGATAATGGATGAAAAGAAATGACATGGAGCTGGAAAACAGAATACCAAAAGAAAAAGATAAAGGGAAGAATGAACTCCAAGAAAGAGGATTGAGGTAAGATTAAAGAAAAAAGGAAAACTGGAGGAGGGAGGAAACGAAAAGAGCAGGAAAATAAATGGAGATAAAACATGAAAGAAAGTAGGAAAAGAAAGTTGGTGTAGAGAGACATAATGATGAGGATGTGAAAAGGAAAGGATAATAAAAGGAGATGAAACTAAAGAGAATATAAGAAGATGAAAGGAAAATAAATGGAGAAAAGAATGTAAAAGAAGGAAATGGAAACAAAGAGGATACTAAGGGAAAGAACAGAAAAAAAAGAAAAGGAAAGAAATGAATATAATGAAAAACAGAAAAGATGAGGGAACAAAAAAAGAAAAGGAATCTGATAGGAAGAAAAGACTAAAAATATGGAAGAAAAATGAAACCAGGTGAGAGAGAAAAGGATGTGGAGGGAGGGAAGAGGAAACAACAGGGGAGGGAGGTAAGAGAGGAGTTAGGGGTGGCGAGAATGGCGTTGAGAGCTCTCTGGTGAAAAATTCCATCTTGTTAGGGAGAGTTCTTACGTCTCTCTCTCCTTTTCTTCCTCGTTCCTCCCTTTCCTTCTATTTTGCATTTCTCTCCTCATTTCTCTCTCTCTCTCTCTCTCTCTCTCTCTCTCTCTCTCTCCTTTTTCTTCCCCTCGTTCCTCCCTTTCCTTCTATTTTGCATTTCTCCTCATTTCTCTCTCTCTCTCTCTCTCTCTCCTGTTTCTTCCCCTCGTTCCTCCCTTTCCTTCTATTTTGCATTTCTCTCTTCTCTTCTCTTATCTTCCCTGCTATTCTCTTCTCTTCTCCTCTCCCTCTCTCTCTCTCTTATTCTATTTCCTTTCCTTTTCTTCTCTTTCTACCTCCTCCTCCTCCTCCTCCTCCTCGTTACAACAAAGCAGGATGCCTCATTATAATCCATGGCCTTTCCGTTTCCTGGTTTTCGGTGTTGCCATGTTTCCTTCTTCTCTTCCTCCTCCTCATCCTCCTAATTCTGTCTTCTCACACTCACACACTTCTTTCTTTCATTTGATGGGTTAAGTTTTGTATTCCTGTTCTATTTGCATATGTTTCTCCTTTTGTTTCTAATTCTGCATACAATTTTTTATTCTCTCTATCCTTTGGCATTCTTTTAGTATTGTTATATTCGAGTCAAATTCAAGAGCTGTCCAGAATCTACATATTTACTTTACTTCACTTACTCTTATCAATTCCTTCCCCAGTTTCTTCCTTTTCATAATCATTTTTCTTCTCTTTCTTCTTCCTTTTTTTTTCTTCTTTAAACAAACTTATGGACTCAATTACATGAAATGACCTTATGGTGAAAAAAGGAATCTTTACCCTCACCTCATTATGTTATTATTGATCAATTTTTAGTGAGAGAGAGAGAGAGAGAGAGAGAGAGAGAGAGAGAGAGAGAGAGAGAGAGAGAGAGAGAGAGAGAGAGAGAGAGAGAGAAAACAAGCTAAATAGAAATTCTGAATACATGCTGAAATACACACAAGTTGATGATGATAATGATGACAATGAGGATAATAATAATAATAATAATAATAATAATAATAATAATAATAATAATAATAATAATAATAATAACAATAATAATGATAATAATAACTCCAGTAATAAAGACTAAAACAAAGATGATAATAGGAATCACATTGGTATTTCTAAAAGCAGATAAAAAATAAAAAAATGGATGAGGAGGCATAATGATAATGATAATAATAATAATAATAATAATAACAATAAAATATACATATGAAACAAAATCAATATGAGAAGTGAAAGTAATGAACCAAACCAAAATAGATAAAATAATAATAATAACGAAAATACAAAACCAAAATAGCTACAACAATAATAATAATAATAATAATAATGATGAAAATAATAATAATGACAATCTTCATAATGACAATACAGAGAGAAAGGTCTAGCCACATACACGTCAAAAACAGGAATGAAAGAAGCACTGTAAAAACGAAATGAACCTACCGGTGAGACATCCTACCTCGAGACAATATTTTACGGAGATTATGAAAGAAAAGAAAGAAAAAACACGTATGCATTAATATCATGAGGACTGGCCTGGTGTGGGAGGGGGCTCAAGTATGTATAGGTGTGTGTGTGTGTGTGTGTGTGTGTGTGTGTGTGTGTGTGTGTGTGTGTGTGTGTGTGTGTGTGTGTGTGTGTGTACAGCCCCCTCTCTTCTTCACAGCCTTTGTATGTCAACACTTTAGTTTTAAAAGTATGTGTGTGTGTGTGTGTGTGTGTGTGTGTGTGTGTGCATTTTTCCCTACCAAGGACAAACTAACAAGCAAGCAAACACACACACACACACACACACACACACAATGTATACAGTAACATTCCTGACATGGCAAAATGGAGTTGCAATCTAAATTCTCTCTCTCTCTCTCTCTCTCTCTCTCTCTCTCTTCCTACCCTAGCACCCTCCCACACACACTCAAGCACTCTACTCTGCCTTGAAACTCCATCTCTCACACACTCCACAGATAATCACCCTCTCTCAACACACCCTCGCACACTTTGCACCAGCTCCTGCACGCACTCCCTCGCCCTCTCTTCCCTCTCCCTCTCTCTCTCTATTCATTTCTTCTTGGGGCAGTCGCTCAGCACTCACTTTTCCTCCGCAGCGCTGGCCTTCTCCCTCGCGTCATGAGCTACATGTTCTTCCTCGTAGTAGAGCTTTTTGGCACGGTCCAGCTCCTGTACCTGCGTTTGGAGCTCCCCTTGTGCCACCTTCAGATGGTCCGTTAACTGAGGGGAGAGAAATTTGGTCGGTACAGACGGTATTGTCAATGAGGGGAGAGAACTTTGGTCAGTACTGTCAATGTGGAGAGAGAAATTTGGTCAGTATTGTCAAACGCTTCCGCTTCTCACATCAACTATTTTTAAAGGCCAAAAAGGAGATGAATCAGGTTCTCATGGGAACACCAAAACAAAACCATCAACATGCCTCAGACTACGAGGCTACCAACTCCCGAAGCCTGAACTTTTAACATGTAATAAGGTCCCGAAGCAGTTGAAAATACGACCCCAAGTTGTACTCATGGGAACACCAAAATAAAACCATCAATATGCCTCAGACTATCAGGGTGAGGATGAGGCTACCAACTCCCGAAGCCTGAACTTTTAACATGTATCAAGGTCCCGAAGCAAATGAAAATACGACCCCAAGTTGTACTCATGGGAACACCAAAACAAAACCATCAATATGCCTCAGACTATCAGGGTGAGTACGAGGCTACCAACTCCCGAAGCCTGAACTTTTTACATGGACAATGAGGCCACGCAGAGCTGTAGAAATGCCCTCAACTTAACCATTATCTTTATTGTGTGCAGGGTGGCCATTGCATTCCACCCACATGGCAACAAGGCGGTGAGGGAGGAACATTTACAAGAGAAGGGGCAGTCAGCCATAAGGAAAGAATGTGGTACGGACAAATAAAGGTAGGTATGGAAATTATAGGAAAACAGTTACCGTGGATGAAAGAGGGAGAACACTCAAAGGGAAAGGGATCTGATATATAAAACAGAAGAAGAAAAGATGAATGTCTAAAGGAGATTATTTGATTATTACTGAAAAATAAGAAAAGGAAAGAAAAGCAGAAACATTTGAAAGCAGCAAGGCGGAAGAGAGAAGAATGAAACCACTGAGAGAGAGAGAGAGAGAGAGAGAGAGAGAGAGAGAGAGAGAGAGAGAGAGAGAGAGAGAGAGAGAGAGAGAGAGAGAGAGAGAGAGAGAGAGAGAGAGAGAGAGAGAGAAACTTGAAGGTGATGTGACGAAGGGGAGGAAGGGGAGGAAGGAGAGGATTTGATGAGGGCATGTGAGGAAGAAAATGGGATGCAGGGAGACGAGGGCATTAGCATAAGACTGAGAGGAAAAGGGAGCAGAGAGGCTGAGGGTGGAAGAGGGGCATGGAAAAATAGTAGAAGCAGTATTAAAAGAAGCAGCAGGATTAACATATCAGAAGTAGTAGTAGTAGTAGTAGTAATAGTATGTATGTATAAGAGCGCAGCGTAGGGGGCAATGAAAACGTCGGCGTAAACACCCAAGAGTTAAACAAGTGAGTCGTGGGGAGGGGGTTGCCCAGCGTTGCCAAATTATCGTACTCATTGCATTGCATTTTCGTAGTTCCTGACCGATACCTGTAGCAAAAAAGAACGAAAACCATCAATATATAACTGTTTTAGCGATAACTTTAATTTTCTATCGTTATTTATGTGGTTACGACCGTCTTGGAACCTAAAAATGATAAATGCAGTGTTCAGAGTACGACAATTTGGCAACGCTGGGGTCGCCTTCCTCACAACGTTGCCAGATTGTCGTACTCAGCCGCATATGTTTCCCGACTTCCTACCCCAAAACTGTCTTCTGGGCTCCAATAACGAAACTCATTTATAGTTATCGTTAAAGGAGTTAGATCCTGATGTTTCTTGGCAATAGTTAGGCTTCAGAAACCGGTAAATACTATGCTCTGAGTACGATAATCTGGCAACGGTGCTTCCTCACTCTCTCTCTTCGACTTCCTCCTAACTTTGATGTCTTCCCCTCTAACTTGATTAAAATCCAGAGACAAATATTTTTCACCACGTCTCTCTCTTTCTCCCTTTCAACTTACCTCTCCACCTCTCCAGTGTTATAAATAGATGCTTCGAAGAATAAGTGTATTTTCACTGGTAATAGATCGAACATAATGGCTCTTAAATAAAATGTTAGCACGTAGAAATCGGAGAATCTTGTATATATAAAGAAAATTATGACGCAATATCTATCTATCTATCTATCTACCTGCCTATCTATCTATCTATCTATCTACCCATTTACCTGCCTATCTATCTATCTACCTATTTACCTGCCTATGTATCTATCTATTTATCTATCTACCTACCTATTTACCTGCCTATCTATCTATCTATCTACCTATTTACCTGCCTATCTATCTATCTATCTACCTATTTACCTGCCTATCTATCTATTTACCTGCCTATCTCTCTATCTATCTACCTATTTACCTATCTATCTATCTATCTATCTACCTATTTACCTGCCCGCAGCAAAGTGTGTCAGATGTGTGACAGGGGTGTGGATGAAACTGTCGCGCATGTGATATTGGTGTGTGGGAGGTACCGGAGAGAACGGACGGAGATAATGAGGGTGGCACTGAGTGAGATGGGCTGGGATGTGAATGGGAGGATTGCAAGAACGGAGAGGGAATGGATGCTGCTGCTGCTGGGACTGAGTGATGAAGCAAATGAGAGAATTACAGAAGCCATGGAGAGTTTTCTGGAAGAGAGTGGTGTGCAGGAAATAGGAAATTGGAAGATTTGAAATGGATACTGCTTCTTTTGTTTTATTTTTACATTTTGTGCCGATATGAAGACTTGACTCTCCAACGGGTCACCTGTACAGCAAGAGCAAGAGCCTGTCTATCTATCTTTTTCTCCAGCTCACCTTCTTTCCCAGGTGTATCTTGTTCTGCCGGGTCACCTTGGCGTCCTCTGATATGTTTTGTTGGAACACCTCCACCGCCGCCAGCCGAGCCTTGCCCAGCTTCTCCGTCTCGTCCAGCACCGTTCGCCACACGCTGTACACGTTCCTGAAACACACACACAGATAGATACTTCCTTAAGGGGCTATCACACTGGGCAAATTTTCCGTGGATCTTCAGTCAAACCACAATTTCCGCTGGCGTGGTTCTCCTATTTCCGTGGTTTTCTGACGTGTCCACGATCTTCCAAAGCTACGGTAGATTTCACCAAAGGAAGACGGTATTACTCACCTTAGGTCCTCGTTGAATGTCTATGTGCGCTCAAGATGATAATTCCTGGAGCACACACGCAGATAGGTACATATTTTTAGCTACCAAATGAAACACTCTTGGCTTTAAATTGTTCTGTGCACTCATGGTTAGTAAAAAGACACGCTGTAATGATTGTTTTAGCTTAGTTATTTATGTGGGTTTCGTAAGTTTTGACATGCCAGCAACACACATTCAAAATACGCATATAGTTAGTAATTAATGAACAGGAGGTAGTTTTTGCTTAACTCTTTATGTGTGCTCCTGGGCTACACGTATTTTCCTTACAAGACGAACACACAAACACACACAGCTCAGCCAATCACCAACACGAGAGATTCCAAAGACTATTTCAGAGCCAACCAAGCACTAACAGACACTTCAGAGCTCACTACAGACAGAAAAATGGCATGGTCTTTCATAGGGACGCGGGCCACACAAATTCTATGCCATCTCTTCCCTTTGGCTGTAGGTGTGAGAGGCTAGTATGCAGGTACAAAGAAGAGGAGGGAGGGAGAGAGGAAGAGGAGGGAGGATAAAATAAAGGAAAAATAAAGGAAAGATGGATGGACAGGTGGATGGAGAGGCGGTAGGGCGAAAGGGGGGAGAAAGGAATTAAGGAAGAAAGGAAAGATTAAATGGATGGGGAGGGGAAAAATGATGGATGAATGAAAGGAAGATAGTGAGAACGGAGGGAAAGAAGAATGGTGAGGAGAAAGGAAGGACGAAAAGAAAGAAGGAAAAACAAAAGGTACGGAAGAAGGATGAGGAGAGTCAATACGAAAATCAGAAGGGAGGGAGAATGAGGATAAAGGATTGACGAAGGAGAGAATGAAGGAGGGTACGAAGGGGAGAGAGGAGGGAAGGAAGAAATTATGAATGCAAGGGAAATGAGAGTAGGAAGAAAAATGAACTAGGGAAGAGAGGAATAAGGAGATAAAACGGAATAACAAAGGAGAGAATGAAGGAAGGGAAGCGAGGAAGGAAGAAAGGATGAAAGGAGAAGAGAAATGAGAGTAGGAAGAAAATTGAACTAGGGAAGAGTGGAATAAGGAGATAAAACGGAGTGACGAAGGAGAGAATGAAGGAAGGGAAGCGAGGAAGGAAGAAAGGATGAATGCAGAAGAAAAAGGTAAGAGGGAGAAAATTGAATTAGGGAAGAGTGGAACAAGGCGGTGAAACAATATTGCAACACCCCTTAGTTAATATATACTCAATTTACCCTTTTCCCCCTTTTTCCCCTCTCGAGTAAAACAATTCAGAGTTGCGATTCTTTAGTCAGTGCGAGGGAGGAGGGAGAGAGGTGAGTGTGGGTCCTCCTCTCTTTTTCATGCAAAGCCCTCAGCTCTTCAATCTCTGTAGTGTTCCTTTTGTCCCCTGTCCCTTCCTAACAAATAGCGGAGTCGAGCTTTCTTTTTTTTGTTCAATGCCAAGAGGAATCAAACGTCCGCGCACCCTCCCTCTGTTTTTTTTAATACATTTTTTAATTCAACTCCAAGCTTTTAAATTTGCTTACTTTATTCTGTTCCCACACTAATTTTTTTTTTAAGTACGGTAGGGGCAGCGAGTAGCGGGCTTTTTTTTATTATTGTTTCCTTTTTTGTGTGCCCTTGAGCTGTCTCCTTTGTAAAAAAAAAAAAATAAATAAATAAATAAAAAGTGCTCTATCTATTGTGCAACTGTGCAAGGATTGTTTTTACTCTGCTATTTTCTCATTATTTACATCAGAGGAGTCCAGTTGCTTAGGTTTATCAGGCCCGTCATTTTGGCAGATATAATGGGGGTGGGGGTGGGGGGGTGGCAGAGGGCATCATTGGTTTATGAGTTAGAGGGGGAGGGGGGCGAGCGAAGCGAGCATGCGCAGGTGAGATAATTTTTTTTTCTTTTAAATAAGCACCATTATAGGCATTTTGAGACCGATATAGAAATACTGGGGGGGCAATAGCTCCTCTAGCCCCCCCAGAAATTGTGGCCCTCTCTCTCTCTCTCTCTCTCTCTCTCTCTCTCTCTCTCTCTCTCTCTTTTATTTACTTTGTTGATGTTCAAAGGGAAATGAAGCCATCAGTGCAGGGAATCATATAAGGGACGATAGAACAGCCTATAGGAGCAGAAAAAAATAATGACACAATTTAGGCAATTAAAATTTAGAAATGGCAATGGGCGGACACACAGGATAAAGGTAACAGATAAGGAACAAACTAAAGATAAGGAACATATAAAAAATAAATATGGGAAGTAAGAAAGAAAGAGGGAAACGGAGGAAGTTTTTGGCCGCCCTGTGCGCGTTCCCGAGGCCCTTCGACTTTCCATCCCAGAAACGATAAACGCTGTGAGCAGCGCATTCACAGCATTTATGATTAATTTCATAATCCAATCTAGTAGTTTTCAGCGAGTTCTTGCATCCGCTCTGCTCGCCTCGGCGGGGCTAAGGAGTACCAGCGAGCCCAAGGTCTCTCTGGCGAGCGTGGCAGTACTGGAGGGCCAAAGTGTCCTTCGGGGCGTCCACGGAGGTACCGGAGATCTGCCCGGGTAGGTGGGGCTCGTTAGCCGTGGTAGGCAATTCACCTAGGAGAGGGACAACTCCGAACAACAAACCCGGGCAGGTGAGGCTCGTTAGAGTAAGCCGTAAGAAGAAACAGAAGGAGTAGAGGGAGACTTCCGAAGGAAGGAACAGAAGAAGGAAAAAGTCTCCACAGAAGGAAGGAACAGAAGAACAGTAAGAAGAAACAGAAGGAGTAGAGGGAGACTTCCCTTCAAAAAGGAATAAAAAGAAGAGAGGGAAGTCTCCCTACAGAAGGAAGGAACAGAAGAAGGAAAGGGAGACTTCCCTTCAAAAAGGAATAAAAAGAAGAGAGGGAAGTCTCCCTACAGAAGGAAGGAACAGAAGGAGAGGAGACTTCCTCCAAAAGGAATAAAAGAAGAGAGGAAGTCTCACAGAAGGAAGGAACAGAAGAAGGAAAGGAGACTCTCCAAAAAGGAATAAAAGAAGAGAGGAAGTCTCCAACAGAAGGAAGGAACAGAAGAAGGAAAGGGAGACTTCCCTTCAAAAAGGAATAAAAAGAAGAGAGGGAAGTCTCCCTACAGAAATAAGGAACAGAAGAAGGAAAGGGAGACTTCCCTTCAAAAAGGAATAAAAAGAAGAGAGGGAAGTCTCCCTACAGAAGGAAGGAACAGAAGAAGGAAAGGAGACTTCAAAAAGGAATAAAAAGAAGAGAGGGAAGTCTCCCTACAGAAGGAAGGAACAGAAGAAGGAAAGGGAGACTTCCCTTCAAAAAGGAATAAAAAGAAGAGAGGGAAGTCTCCCTACAGAAGGAAGGAACAGAAGAAGGAAAGGGAGACTTCCCTTCAAAAAGGAATAAAAAGAAGAGAGGGAAGTCTCCCTACAGAAGGAAGGAACAGAAGAAGGAAAGGGAGACTTCCCTTCAAAAAGGAATAAAAAGAAGAGAGGGAAGTCTCCCTACAGAAGGAAGGAACAGAAGAAGGAAAGGGAGACTTCCCTTCAAAAAGGAATAAAAAGAAGAGAGGGAAGTCTCCCTACAGAAGGAAGGAACAGAAGGAGTAGAGGGAGACTTCCCTTCAAAAAGGAATAAAAAGAAGAGAGGGAAGTCTCCCTACAGAAGGAAGGAACAGAAGAAGGAAAGGGAGACTTCCTTCAAAAGGAATAAAAGAGAGAGGGAAGTCTCCCAAAAAGAAGAGAGGGAAGTCTCCTACAGAAGGAAGGAACAGAAGGAGTAGAGGAGACTTCCTTCAAAAGGAATAAAAGAAGAGAGGGAAGTCTCCTACAGAAGGAAGGAACAGAAGGAAAGGGAGACTTCCTTCAAAAGGAATAAAAGAAGAGAGGAAGTCTCCTACAGAAGGAAGGAACAGAGGAAGGAAAGGGAGACTTCCCTTCAAAAAGGAATAAAAAGAAGAGAGGGAAGTCTCCCTACAGAAGGAAGGAACAGAAGGAGTAGAGGGAGACTTCCCTCCAAAAAGGAATAAAAAGAAGAGAGGGAAGTCTCCCTACAGAAGGAAGGAACAGAAGGAGTAGAGGGAGACTTCCCTTCAAAAAGGAATAAAAAGAAGAGAGGGAAGTCTCCCTACAGAAGGAAGGAACAGAAGAAGGAAAGGGAGACTTCCCTTCAAAAAGGAATAAAAAGAAGAGAGGGAAGTCTCCCTACAGAAGGAAGGAACAGAAGAAGGAAAGGGAGACATCCCTTCAAAAAGGAATAAAAAGAAGAGAGGGAAGTCTCCCTACAGAAGGAAGGAACAGAAGAAGGAAAGGGAGACTTCCTCCAAAAGGAATAAAAGAAGAGAGGAAGTCTCCTACAGAAGGAAGGAACAGAAGGAGAGAGGAGACTTCCTTCAAAAAGGAATAAAAGAAGAGAGGGAAGTCTCCCTACAGAAGGAAGGAACAGAAGAAGGAAAGGGAGACTTCCCTTCAAAAAGGAATAAAAAGAAGAGAGGGAAGTCTCCCTACAGAAGGAAGGAACAGAAGGAGTAGAGGGAGACTTCCCTTCAAAAAGGAATAAAAAGAAGAGGGAATTCTACCTACTGAAGGAAGGAACAGAAGAAGGAAAGGGAGACTTCACTTCAAAAAGGAATAAAAAGAAGAGAGGGAAGTCTCCCTACAGAAGGAAGGAACAGAAGTAGTAGAGGGAGACTTCCCTTCAAAAAGGAATAAAAAGAAGAGAGGGAAGTCTCCCTACAGAAGGAAGGAACAGAAGGAGTAGAGGGAGGCTTCCCTCCAAAAAGGAATTAAAAGAAGAGAGGGAAGTCTCCCTACAGAAGGAAGGAACAGAAGAAGGAAAGGGAGACTTCCCTTCAAAAAGGAATAAAAAGAAGAGAGGGAAGTCTCCCTACAGAAGGAAGGAACAGAAGGAGTAGAGGGAGACTTCCCTTCAAAAAGGAATAAAAAGAAGAGAGGGAAGTCTCCCTACAGAAGGAAGGAACAGAAGGAGAGGAGGCTTCCTCAAAAGTAATAAAAAGAAGAGAGGGAAGTCTCCCTACAGAAGGAAGGAACAGAAGAAGGAAAGGGAGACTTCCCTTCAAAAAGGAATAAAAAGAAGAGAGGGAAGTCTCCCTACAGAAGGAAGGAACAGAAGAAGGAAAGGGAGACTTCCCTTCAAAAAGGAATAAAGAAGAGAGGAAGTCTCCTACAGAAGGAAGGAACAGAAGGAGTAGAGGGAGACTTCTTCAAAAGGAATACAAAGTAGAGAGGGAAGTCTCCCTACAGAAGGAACAGAAGGAGTAGAGGGAGACTTCCCTTCAAAAAGGAATAAAAAGAAGAGAGGGAAGTCTCCCTACAGAAGGAACAGAAGGAGTAGAGGGAGACTTCCCTTCAAAAAGGAATAAAAAGAAGAGAGGGAAGTCTCCCTACAGAAGGAACAGAAGGAGTAGAGGGAGGCTTCCCTCCAAAAAGGAATAAAAAGAAGAGGTTATAGGCGTCGTAGACAATCCACCAATGGGAATCAACGGAAAAGGGATAATAAAAACGAACACAAGAAAATAATACGAAATTAGAACAGGACAATAAAGGATAATATAAAAGAGAACACCGGAAATAGGATAACTTAGAAAACAACATCGAGAAAAGCATAAGATACACACGGATCATCCACCTTTCGGCCCTAACATCAACATCGCCAAAATTATGAGTGGGTCTCTCCTGGGAGGAAAGAGGCTCACTCAGACCAACAAAGAACACCAAGAAAGGATGATATAAAAAAAAAACATCGAAAAGAAAACCAACAGCAAGAAAATTGTATGAAAAAGAAAAAAGGAAAGGAAAAAGAAAAAGAAAAGAAAAAGAAAACACCAACAAGTAAAATAAAAAATAATAAAAACTAAATAAATAAATAAAAAAAACCGTAAAATTAAATATAAATAGAATATAATACAAACACACATCATCCAATTTTCGCCCGTGACATCAACAATATTATGGGTGAGTCTTTTACGGGGACCAAGAGGCCACCACAGAACACCCCACAATGGATGACATAAAAGGAACATAAAAAAGGGATCAGATATATATGACACACACACACACAAAAAAAAAAAGATAATATAAAAAAGTACAATATAAAAACAACACCAAGATCGACGCAAAACAGCAAAAAAAGATTAAAACACAAAATAATAAAAAATAATGGCAACGTTGAATCAGCTTTTGAGTTCGTATGTGGTGTCGAGACCCCTGCAACACACTGGCTGGTTCTGCTGCAGCCTCTTGCGTCTTAAACTTCTTGTAGCCTTGCCAGACCCGTGTCGTGGAAAAAGGGTTCTTGGCAGCTTCACAAAGACACAAATCCAGCGGTATGACAAAGCGGTCGTGGAGAGGTGTTGCACATGGAAGAAGAAAATATGGAAGCGTCTAACCTGATAATGACAATGAACTAGTGTTATAGATAGTGGCTTCGATGGATAAGTGTATTTTCATTGGTAATATATCGAATCTTTCTTTTTTTTCATCTTTTCTTCGTCTTCTTTCTCCTTCTTCCTCTTCTTTCTCCTCCTCTTCTTCTTCTTCCACTTCCTCCCCGCCACCCAGAGTCAACAAGCAAGATTTTCAAGTACATTGTTAGCACGTAGAAATTTGAGAATCTTGTATATGTGAAGAAAATTACGAAGCAGTATCTCAGCTTTATATGTATCTACTTCAGCTGATGAAAAAAATGTATATATGAGAAATGGCTTAAAAACTTGATATATCCTAACGAATGGAAAAAAAAATATGAAAGGAAAAATGAAGAAAATCACGGAATATCTCGACTTAGGACGCATCAACTCAAGCTGATAAAAAGAAAGGAAAAGAAAAGAAAAGAAACAGCCTTAACAATAAAGATAAGTCCTGACGAATGGAAAAAAAAGAGGAAATTAGTTAATGACATATATATAAAAACAAAACAAAACAGAATAGTCACCCCATTAATAAAAAAAAACTAAATAATAAGCAAGAACGTAACTCAGCCAGAAACAGGAAGATGCTAAATAACACACGAACAGACACAAATAAATGACCACAACAGAAAGCTAAATAAACGCATAAGAAGAAAGTTACAAAAATAGGAAAGAGAAACGTTTAAGCTATAAATCAAGGGCAAAGAAATCGTGTGTGTGTGTGTGTGTGCGTGTGTGTGTGTGTGTGTGTGTGTGAGAGAGAGAGAGAGAGAGAGAGAGAGAGAGAGAGAGAGAGAGAGAGAGAGAGAGAGAGAGAGAGAGAGAGAGAGAGAGAGAGAGAGAGAGAGAGACATGGAAATAGCGTGTCTAGGGATGTTCCGGATGTTGTTTCCATCTGGCGCCATCATCCCTATCATCATCAACATCATCATCATCATCAGCAGCAGCAAACACAGTATTATAAAGTCACGTAAATAACACACCCATGCTTTCCTCTCCTCTCCTTCGCCTTGATAAAACATAATGTGATGCTTCTGACCCAGCCTCCAACGCCATCTATGTGTTGTTGTTGTTGTTTTGATGCAATAGTTTCATTCTCCCACGGTATATTTCTGCTTCATCTCTCTCTTATTCTTTTTTTCTTATTCTCGACAAAGCATTTTTCTTCGTTCTTCTTCTTCCTCTTCTTCTTTATCTTCATTTTCATTTTCTTCATCGTCTTTCTTCATCTTCTTTTTCTCCTCCATTTTCTTTTTCTTCTTCCTATTCTTTCTTCTTCTTTTTTCGTCTTTTTCTTTTTCCTCTTCTTCTTTATTTTCATTTTCATTTTCTTCACCGTCTTCTTCCTCTTCTTTTTCTTTTTCTTCTTCCTATTCTTTCTTCTTCTTTTTTCGTCTTTTTCCTCTTCTTTATTTTCATTTTCATTTTCTTCACCGTCTTCTTCCTCTTCTTTCCTCTTCTTTTTCTTTTTCTTCTTCCTATTCTTTCTTCTTCTTTTTTCGTCTTTTTCCTCTTCTTCTTTATTTTCATTTCCATTTCCTTCATCGTCTTCTTCCACTTCTTTTTCTTTTACTTCTTTTTCTTCTTCTTTCTTCTTCCTATTCATTCTTCTTTTTCGTCTTTTTCTTTTCCTCTTCTTCTCCTTCCACTTCCTCCCCGACACCCAGAGTTAAAAAGCAAGATTCTCCTCAAATATAAAGTCTTTCGCTATATCTATCTATCTATCTCCACCTATCTATCTGTGTTTGTCTTTCTATCTATCCACCTATCCGTCTTCTGCAGCTCCTTGGAAGGCATTTAATTAATCAGATGAGGCACAGCCATCAGGGGAAGGAGACAGGAGTAAACAGCCCCTTGCTTCCCCTGCTACCCCCCCCAAAGAACAAAGGTGCGCTAATTAATATTGTACCTGGGGCCACCTCTCACGTGTGAAGGGGGGGAGGGAAGGGGAGAGGAGAGGGACAACAATTTCCTCTTGCGTAAACTTTCTTTGTCTGTCTGTCTGTCTGTTTGTGTGAGGTCTCTATGTATATTTGTTTATCTGTTTACCTGCCTGTCTGTCACTCTCTCTCTCTCTCTCTCTCTCTCTCTCTCTCGTTTGCTCTGATAGAAAGCGCTTAATATTTACGTGTTTGGAAATCGTATGACGTTAATAAATCATGAGAGAGAGAGAGAGAGAGAGAGAGAGAGAGAGAGAGAGAGAGAGAGAGAGAGAGAGAGAGAGAGAGAGAGAGAGAGAGAGAGAGAGAGAGAGAGAGAGAGAGAGAGAGAGAGAGAACGTGTATATTGTTCGTGTGTGCTTGTGTGTGTAAGTCTTTTAAAACAATAATGTACAAGAATGACTGTTGGTATTTACACGAGTGACTGACCGAGTGTACATGTGACTGTGCTACCAATGTTAACGACGACGAGTAAACAATTAGCGTGAGTGTTGGGGGAAATCAACTGTTAGAGAAAAAAAGATGAAGTTCGAGGAGAGAGAAGAAAGGAAAAAAAAGTGTATGGGAGTTGTCGAAAATGGCGGAGTGGAAATATTGAACCAACCCAACCAATCACGGCAAATGGGACAGCCTTCACACACACACACACACACACACACACACACACACACACACACACACACACACACACACACACACAGAGACCTCCCATCCCCACACACACACACACACACACACACACACACTAAAACGAAATCGAAAGTGTGCTAAAATCAACACAACTAAAACAATTACGGTTATGGCAATACGTGAAATGGGAAAACAACACTCAAACTAGACTCTACCCGATACGGAAATACACAAGGGTTGAAAATCGATAAGCCCCCGAAAAAACGCACACAGTCTCTTCAAATAATACATCTTCAGGTACGTTTACTCTGCATATAGACATTGGGCCAGCCAGCAAGCAGAGGAGGTGAAGGTAAAGATTGCTCTGAATATTATGAATGAAAGAAATATAAAAGGCAAGGCTCTACACTGTCTTTAATCAACCTTAGAAGCCTTTGAACTAACTAACTAACTCTCTCTCTCTCTCTCTCTCTCTCTCTCTCATTATTATTATTATTTCCTGCATTCTTTTTCTCTCCTCATTTTTACCCTCATTCCTTCCTTTCATTCCTTCTTTCTCTTCTGTCCTTCCTTTTACCTTTCCGCCCTCCTTTCTCTCTCTCTCTCTCTCTCTCTTCCTTCTTCGTATTTTACATTCTCCTGATTTTTCTCTACCTCCTCTTCCCCCTCCTCTTCCTTCCTCAACTTTTACCTCTCTGCTGTTATTCCTCCCCCTCCTCCTCCTCCTCCTCCTCCTCCTCCTTCTTCTTCTCTTTTTCTATCCATCGCCTTCTCTTTCTTTTTCTCTTCCTTGTCTCCTCCTCTTTTCTCTCTCATCACCAGCCCCGCACAACTCCAAAAAATCATCAACCTTGCTTCTCTCTGATCCCCTCCCTCCCTCTCCCTCTCCCTCTCTCTCGCCCGCCCATCGCCAGCTGCCGTTCCCTTCATGTCCCGCCGTGTATTCATGCGCGACACACTCAGAACTTTAGGCAGCGTAAGTAATCCCGCACTCAGAGCCTTTAGCCGCCTGCTCGCCCGTCCACTCGCCTTTCTGCCCACCTCGCCATCCCTTCGTAGCCTACTGTGCCGTCACTCTTTGTCAGCTCTGGGTTTAGTTATTACTCTTATGCTTTACTTTATGTTACTGGGAAAGGTTATGTTTGTGTAGTTTTTGTTTTTGAGTAGGCCTACGTGAGTGTTTAAGAGCCGCCACCTGACTGCCGCCCTATACTCTTCTCTATTACAGTTCTGAGTTTGGTTATTACTGTTGTGCTTTACATTAGGACTCCTGTATCAGCTTTTAACTCCTGCACAAGCTTATGACTCCTACACCAGCTTATGACTCCTGCACAAGCTTTTAACTCTTCCGCCAACTTTTGATTCCAGCGCCAACTTTTGACCCCAGCGCCAAGTTTTGACCCCTGCGCCAACTTTCGATTCCTGCATTAACGTGTGACCCCAGCGCCAGAGGATAAAGAGACATGGCGGAGATGGCGCAGGGTGAGGATGAGAAAAATGAGGAGGGAGAGGGGAGGAGGAAGAGGAAGAGAATAACAGTGGACAAAGGCTTCTGACAAACAATGCATTAAAGCAGCCAACCCGGACAAAGCATTCATGTAACACAGAACTGGTTGTCAATAGTCCCGGATTAAGAGACATACACGAACTGAGCCATTAAAAAAATAAGCATAAAGGTCTGCCTGTGAAATAAATAAAAGGTTACATGCACATAAAAAAATAAAAGAACAAACTGACAAACAAAATACACAAACAAAATCTGAACTGGTCATGGAAAACGTTAAAGAAAATAAATAAACGGGGAATCTAGAACAAATAAAGGAATAGACGGACAAGCAAAACACATACACAAAATCTGAACTGGTCATGGAAATCGTTAAAGAAAATAAACAAACGGGGAATCTAGAACAAATAAAGGAATAGACGGACAAGCAAAACACATACACAAAATCTGAACTGGTCATGGAAATCGTTAAAGAAAATAAACAAACGGGGAATCTAGAACAAATAAAGGAACAGACGGACAAACAAAACACATACACAAAATCTGAACTGGTCATGGAAATCGTTAAGGAAAATAAACAAACAAGGAAACGAAAAAAAAGAAGAAAAAAAGGAAGGGTTTCACGTCACGATACATCACAGACAAGAAAAAAAAGACGAACAAAAAAAATATAGTAATGCCCGAAATTAACCTCTATTTCAGCCACCTCTTTTGATTCTTCTTTTGTAGGAGCAGCGAGTAGCGGGCTTTTTTTTATTATTGTTTCCTTTTTTTGTGCCCTTGAGCTGTATCCTTTGTTGTAAAAAAAAAATCCACCAGATGTTACGTCAAACCAGAACCATCCTGTCCCGTCAAATAATGCATCACACCAAGGCTGACAGGATTCGCCCAACCCTCCCCCTCCCCCTATCAGTCTTCCCCGTCAACCCGCCTGCCTCCAGAGTGACAGGCGAGTGTTTCCTTCCGTCCTGGCAACTTTAATTTATTTTACCATTTGTACCCGAAGGAGGAAATCATAGGCCTCTCTCTCTTTTCTTTTTTTACAGCGAAGGAGACAGCTCAAGGGCACACAAAAAAAATAAAACAATAATGGAAAAATAAAAGCCCGCTACTTGCTGCTGCTTAAAAGATTACAGAGTGGCCAAAAGAGAGGTCAATTCCAGGAGGAGAGAGTAAGGAGAGTGTCATGCTCTCTCTCGGTAATTTTGGATACGGAAAGGACAGAAAAAAGGGCATAGAGAAAAGGACAAGACAGCAAAGTAGAGAGAAAAGGAAACAGAGAAAAGGACGGTATAAGACAGAAAGGAAGAAAGAAAGAAGGAAATAGAGAAAAAGGACGGTACAATACAGAAAGGAAGAAAGAAAGAATAGAGAAAAAGAAGGTATAATACAGAGAGGAAGAAAGAAAGGAGAGAAAAAGAGAGGACTAGACAAAAAGGAAGAAAGAAAGAATAGAAAAAAAGGACAGAAGACAGACAGGGAGAAAGAAAGAATAGAGAAAAAAAGGTACAATACAGAGAGGAAGAAAGAAAGAAGAGAAAAAGAGAGGACTAGACAAAAAGGAAGAAAGAAAGAATAGAAAAAAAGACAGGAGAAGACAGACAGGGAGAAAGAAAGAATAGAGAAAAAGAAGATACAATACAGAAAGGAAGAAAGAAAGAAGAGAAAAAGACGGGACTAGACAGAAAGGAAGAAAGAAATAAGTAAAGAAAAAGACAGGACAAGACAGACAGGGAGAAAGAAAGAAAGAAGGAAATAGCGTTGTCAGATATCTATTCATTCCCGGTAAACTTAGACACGAGAAATAAAGATCAAAGAGAATTGAGAAAAAAAATGGATATGTAAAGAAATAAATGATGAAAGAGAAAGGAAAAATCGTTGTGTTTGATATCGATTCCTTCCTGGTAACCTTCGAGGAATAAATAAGAGAATATAGAAAGAAAAAAGAATGAATGATGTTTTGCTCAACGTCTTTTTCTTTTCCGGTAACCCTGGATGAAAAGAAAAAAAGGAAAATACAAGAAGAAGAAAAGAAAATAGAAAACGAGGAAAGATAAAACAAGAGCAAAGAACGAAAGAAAGAGTGAATGAACATTTTGCGGAATCTTCTTTTATTTCCGGTAACCTCAGAGAAAGAAAACAAACTAAACAATAAAAAAAAAATACACAATAGGAAAAACAGGAAGAAAGAAAAAAAAAAGATTAGCATTTCCCGCAGCCTTGGAGAGAAAGATTAAAAAAAGAAAAAAACTGCCGGTGGTCAACTTTCTACATGTTACGTTAGGTCAAGTGAAGCGAGGAAATAACCTTTGCCACAGCTTCCGGTAACCTTTAGGAGGAAAAAAGAAAACAACGAAGGTCACGTCCGGGTAAGCGAGATAAAGAAAACGGGAGGCGCTTGACACTGAGCGGCTCGGGTCGGGGACAAAACGGCTTCGGGGGCTTTGCTTCATCCTATCAGCCTCACTATCGCTCCCCGCGCGCCGGCATTGGATGGGTGGCTCCCGTGGGTCCGCCCTGGATTTACATATTCTTTACTTGAGCCAAAATCATTGCATCACGGCTGACTTCAGAGAGACATTCCTATAGCCAGGGATGGAGGGGGGGGGGGGGGGCCACTCTCTTCAAACTGTCGCTTTTTCTTCTGCTCTGATAGTCATATGTATAGTTTCTTTTTGTTTTGACTGGTAAGGAGGCAAGTCAAGGGCAAAAATAAGAGAAACAAAAAGAGGAGGGTGCAGTCGAAGAGTCGGAGTCGGAGTCGGAATCGGTAGTCGGAGTCGGAGTCGGAATCGGTAGTCGGAGTCGCAGTCACAACTTTAAAATTTCCTGGAATCGGAGTCGGAGTCGAATTTTTTTTTATATCCGACTCCACACCCCCGAGAAAAGAACGTTCATATTAGCACAAGATATGAGAGGCATCGCTCCTGCTTAGTATTTGATGTCCCACGCGGCTTCTTTTGAGCTGGCTGTGGTGGTTCATTCTAATTAGTTGACACACCTTCTCTGCCGACTTCCTTTGTTGGCTTCATTTTATAACATTTTTCATTTGGTAACTATTTTATTATTCCTTTCCTCGTTTTTTCTTAGTTTTTTTTATCTTCGTTTGAAAGTCTTAACTATTTTTTCTTCCTTTTTCTTCTTCTTCTTCTTCTTCTTCTTCTTCTTCTTCTCGTGGCTTTTTATCTTCATTTGAAATTCTTAGCTATCATTTCTTACCGTTTCTTCTTCTTCTTCTTCTTCTTCTTCTTCTTCTTCTTCTTCTTCTTCTTCCTCCTCCTTCTTCTCCATCTGCTTCCTTTTCTTCCTCTTCTTCTTCTTCTTCTTCTTCTTCTTCTTCTTCTTCTTCTTCTTCATCATCATCATCTCCGTCCTCTTCTTTCCTTCTCCTTTTTCTTTTCCTTTTTCTCCTCCTTCTTCTTCTTCTTCTTCTTCTTCTTCTTCTTCTTCTTCTTCTTCATCATCATCATCACCATCATCATCATCATCATCATCATCATCATCATCATCTTCTTCCCCTTCTTCTTCTTCTTCTTCTTCTTCTTCTTCTTCTTCCTCCTCCTCCTCCTCTTTTTCTTCTCTTAACCAGCAGTACTCACCTCGTCCAGCTGTGTATATTTCATTACTTATTCACTCTCGACTTTATGTTAGTCTTGGGGCCAAATTCCTGAGCCTCAAAGCCTTAGCCACGTCGACCTTCGCTGAGAGGATGTGACGCTCTACTATAAAATGTGCACGGCTCAAGTTACAAAGTTTTGCTCGGTCTAGACATTTTTTACTCCAAGATAAAAAAAGAATTACTGGACGGAGGATGTAGCCCTCTCGTTTTCCTCTTTCTTTTTGTCCCTTCATAACAAAGGAGGTCAGACACAGAGGCCGAGGAAAAAAATGCAGCGCTACATGCATGGTGGTTCTCAAAAAGGCACAGTAAGAGGATTGAAAAAGTGAATGTTTATTTCGTTAAAACAAAAGTTGACCGGGTTCTTGGTGTCTAAATACCAGTGTTCTGAAAGACTAAATTCACACTTAAAACACCTTGAAATCGACTCTTGCAGAGGGTTGCAAAGGATGGGAAAGTTTCCAGAAAAATATAAACTTCCCAAGGAAAGTTTCCTGGAATTTTCAGGGCCCGGGAATTTTCAAATTTTTCACACATTTGTTTGGGATTTGGTTAGATAAGTTAGATTAAGTTTAGGGTATATTCAGACACATGATGGCCAACACCTAATGGTATAAATCAACAAAGAGTGACCTCACTTTGTTGTATAGAAAGTCTCATTAGTAAGGAAGCATTTATGAGTTTTCTGAGTCAAGAGCTATAGTAACTGTTTGATCTTTTATTAAGTTAGGTTAGGTTACCCGGAGGGCGGCAGGAGCCTCAATGGGCGTCGCTTAGACAATTTTGCCTGCGTCACCACCGGGCTAAGGGAAATTCACTAACAGCCCCCTAAAATTGAAGTCTAAAGAGGCAACAATAACCTCAGCCTAAAAAAAACAAAAAAACAATAGCGCAATAGGCAAACGTAAATTTTTCCTCAGTTCTCAAGTTCCCGAAAATTTCAAAAATTCCCATGGAAAGTTTCCGAGCTCAAAATTCCCGGGAATTTTACAACCCTAGTCTTGCAAATATTACTGAAATCTACTGCAGCGGCTAACAAATGATAACAAAGCTCACAATATGGGTAAGATTCATTACATTATTCTTTCAAGTTATAATAAGACACGTTCTCTTCATATATTTTCGCCCACTGATGAGATGAGAAGAAAAACTGTAATCAAATATATTTTATCACTTTAAGGGACGGACCATAGAGAAAGGGACCAAGGACAAGAACCATTGATACTTTAGGATTAATGACACGGGCAACATAGTAGAGTGCGAGAGTGTATGATCGCACTCACTCAAGTCCAATGGAAAATTAATTGTACTGTGACTTCAAATAACTAAGTGTCGCCTTCTCGCCAATGTAAATGAAATCTGGCGAGACAGAAACGTAGGCTTATTTGCATCTCGACCAAAAGTTTTGTTTAGCTTTCGAAGGAATGAAGGCACAGTCAAGGCTTAAAGGGTAAGTAACGTTGCAGGTTTAGGTGGAAGAGGTGGTGATGGTGGACGACGACGAGGAGGAGGAGTAGGAGGAGGAGGAAGAGGAGGAGGAGGAGAAAGATTACCACAGTGTACAATATTTTCTGACGGGCAACTCTTCTCTGCAAAACTCCACAATTTTCACAATATTGCCACAAAACACTCGACTTCCTCCGGCCCACTCTGAGCTCGAACACGCTCTTATCCTTTTACGATGACTGTCCTGTAGGTGACCAATAGAAGCGCTGAATGCTTATGTAAAATGAAACTGAAATCAGATGAAATATAGCAACTGATGAAAAAGCGATTGTTTGTGGATGCTGAATGAATGAATACGTGTTTTTAGTGCATCAAAGGCTAATCATTTTATGCAACTATTCCCTTTTCGTTAATGGCATCTATACGCTCATAAGAATAAAGGGAAAATAAATAAAGCCCCACAGGCCTTAACCCGGTAGCAGCGATGGGCCAAATTTGTGGCTTTATCGTGTAGCAGCGACGGGCCAAACATGCAATGATTTAAACCCCCCAAAATAGATGATACATAAACTGATCAGAAATGTTTTGATATATATTATGAAATGGATTGTGTGAGTGCTGATTTTTTCTCATTTTTCTCGCTTAGAGGGCCCTTCAAGACACATGATCCCCGCTGCTACCGGGTTAAGATATGGCTACAGAAAAGGAACTTGTGGTTAAACAGACATAGACGGGAGAAAGACGGTAAAATAGAGTGACTAGTGGGAAAAGGTGTGGGCCTGACGGAGAGCCTTGCCCCAGCTATACACGCTACAGCTCTCCTTTAATGTGTAGCGATGGACTGACCCCCTGAACCCTGAACCTAACCCCCACATCAGACGCCATCGACTATGCTCCTGAATGCTGCCCTTATCCGAGGGGGAACTACTGTGTTATTGCTTGCTGGACCCCTCGATTGGAGTATGGAGTTCTTAGATGTCTGAGTTTTGTTAATTCTTACGGTATACCTTCTGTTTTTGAGTTTTGTTTGTGTTCTTAGCTGTGTTTTGTTAGTCTTTATCATATATTTTCTGTTGTTAGTTTTGTTCCCGGCTGTTTCTTCTTTCTTGTATGTTAAGGTTAGTTCTCTGCCTTAATAATTTGGGTGATAGGAGCCTTTCATCAAATTAATTCGCTCAGTCTAAGCGATGTTATCTCTCTTTTTCTCGCCCACCTTTCCCTCGTATAGACTTAATTATTACCTAAAGCTGTTTCCACTCCCTTTCTTTGGAGGCTACTTGTTGCATGCCTCAACTTCCTCCATTATGCACTAGTGTGGCCGAGGAAGACTCTCCTTGGTAACACTGCCGATCTAAGAAATGCAAGAGTTAAATATTGCCGTCAGTTTTAGTCCTTCAATCCTAGGCTATACATTGGTTGACATAAATACAAAATATCTCCCACTTATTTTCTTCCCATTTGGTAATACGTACAGCAAAAAGATAAATTAAATAAGTATTGTTGGAGTTGACTAGTGCTTTAAGTTCTAGCCTGCTATCATATACACTGGCTGACCCATAAATGAAAAAAAAAATCTCCCACTTATATTCTTCCCATTCGGTAATACGTACAGTAAAAAAAATATAATTAAAAATCGGCAATGCAGGAGTTGAGCAATGCCTTCAGTCTTATTCCTTCATTCTGTACATTCGTTGTCTCTTAAATAAATATAAATAAATATCTCCCAATAATTTCAATCATATTCAGCAGTATGTACGATAAAAATGACAAATGAAAGCGGCAATGGAAGAGTTGAGCAATGCCTTCAGTCCTAGTCTTTCATCCTGTACATTCGCTGTCTCTTAAAAAAATCTAAATAAATATCTCCTAATAATTTCAATCATATTCAGCAGTATGTACGATAAAAATGGTAAATGAAAGCGGCAATGGAAGAGTTGAGTAGTGCCTTCAGTCTTTCATCCTGTACATTCGTTGACTCTTAAGTAAATATAAATAAATATCTCCCAATAATTTCAATCATATTCAGCAGTATGTACGATAAAAATGACAAATGAAAGCGGCAATGGAAGAGTTGAGTAGAGCCTTCAGTCCTAGTCTTTCATCCTGTACATTCGTTGACTCTTAAGTAAATATAAATAAATATCTCCCAATAATTTCAATCATATTCAGCAGTATGTACGATAAAAATGATAAATGAAAGCGGCAATGGAAGAGTTGAGTAGAGCCTTCAGTCCTAGTCTTTCATCCTGGACATTCGTTGACTCTTAAGTAAATATAAATAAATATCTCCCAATAATTTCAATCATATTCAGCAGTATGTACGATAAAAATGATAAATGAAAGCGGCAATGGAAGAGTTGAGTAGAGCTTTCAGTCCTAGTCTTTCATCCTGGACATTCGTTGACTCTTAAAAAAATCTATATAAATATCTCCCAATAATTTCAATCATATTCAGCAGTATGTACGATAAAAATGGTAAATGAAAGCGGCAATGGAAGAGTTGAGTAGAGCCTTCAGTCTTTCATCCTGTACATTCGTTGACTCTTAAATAAATATAAATAAATATCTCCCAATAATTTCAATCATATTCAGCAGTATGTACGGTAAAAATGATAAATGAAAGCGGCAATGGAAGAGTTGAGTAGAGCCTTCAGTCTTTCATCCTGTACATTCGTTGACTCTTAAGTAAATATAAATAAATATCTCCCAATAATTTCAATCATATTCAGCAGTATGTACGGTAAAAAAGACAAATGAAAGCGGCAATGGAAGAGTTGAGTAGAGCCTTCAGTCTTTCATCCTGTACATTCGTTGACTCTTAAATAAATATAAATAAATATCTCCCAATAATTTCAATCATATTCAGCAGTATGTACGGTAAAAAAGACAAATGAGAAAGGCAATGCAAAAGTTGAGTAATACCTTCAATCCTTCAGTCCAAGTCTCTCATCCTATACTCACTCATAAATGAAAATATATACCTCCCACTAATTTTCTTCCCATTCGGTAATATGTACAGTGAAAAAAATGTAAATGAAATAAGCAATACAAGAGTTGAGTAGTGTCTTCAGTCCTTCATCTTATACACTGAATGACCCAAATAAAAACACGGATCTCTCATTTATTATCTTCCCATTCGGTAATATATACAATAAAAAAAAAGAAGATTAATTAAATAGCAATGTAGGAGTTGAGTAATGCCTTCAATCCTTCAGCCCCAGTCTCTCATCCTCTACCCTGGCTGACTTATAAATGAAAAATATATACCTCCCACGACAATTTTTTTCCCTTTCGGTGATATGTACAGTGAAAAAAATGTAAATGAAATAAGCAATGCAAGAGTTAAGTAGTGTCTTCAGTCCTTCATCTTATACCCTGAATGACCCAAATAAAAACATGTATCTCTCATTTATTATCTTCCCATTCGGTAACAAATACAGTAAAAAAAAAAAGATAAATGAAATAGCAATGTAGGAGTCGAGTAGTGCCTTCAATCCTTCAATCCCAGTCTCTCATCCTATACTCACTCATAAAAAAAAATACATACCTCCCACTAATTTTCTTCCCTTTCAGTAATATCTACGGTAAAAAAAAAAGATAAATGAAATAGCAATGTACGAGTTGAGTAGTGCCTTCAATCCCAGTCTCTCGTCCTATACTCACTCATAAAAAAATACATACCTCCCACTAATTTTCTTCCTTTTCGGTAATATCTACGGTAAAAAAAAAAAAAAAGATAACCGTAACAAGGGGATTCATCTGCCGCAAAAAGCTTAAATTCATTATGAAACACGGCCTTCACTTTTTTCCCTTCCTTCGAAACAACATTAAGTCGAGATTTTTCCCGTTATACTTTCAGCCTTTGGTCTGCCCGCTGGCCTCCATTTGGCAAATTACGACACAAAAAAGGCAACAAAAGAGCGGAATGAAATGAGTGAGGGCGAGGTAGCCGAGGACCCTAACCTATGTCCCCTTCCCTCCTCCCCCACTCCCCTCCTCTCCACCCCACCACTCAAATTGAATTCCGTGATGAAGAAATGCTGGAATAATGTGGACACTGATGCAGGGGAAAGGTTATATCTGATTTCCTTTGCGTAATATATGATGACGTGTTTGTTTCATAGTTATAGACTTTCCTTAATTCTTCAAGGTACGCACAGTTTTTCTTTTTCGTAGTGTTTGTTGATGAAGTGAAGGGAGAAAGGTTATATCCGATTTCCTTTGCGTAATGTATGATGACGTGTTTGTTTCATAATGTTAAAGAGTTTACTTAATTCTTCAAGGTACAGTTTTTCTTTTTCGTAGTGTTTGTTGATGAAGTGAAGGGAGAAAGGTTATATCCGATTTCCTTTGCGTAATGTATGATGACGTGTTTGTTTCATAAAGTTATAGACTTTCTTTAATTCTTCAAGGTACCTACAGTTTTTCTTTTTCGTAGTGTTTGTTGATGAAGTGAAGGGAGAAAGGTTATATCCGATTTCCTTTGCGTAATGTATGATGACGTGTTTGTTTCATAATGTTAAAGACTTTCCATGTAACTCTTCAGGGAACAGTTCTTTCTTCGTAGTATTTGCTAATGAAGAGTAAAGACTGAAGTGGACTAAGAGAGAAACGGTTATATCCGATTTCCTTTACGTAATATATGATGACGTATTCACTTCATAACGTAATAGACTTTACTTAATTCATCAAGGCTCAGTTTTTCTTTTTCGTTGTGTTAGCTAATGAGGAGTAAAGACTGAAGTGGACTAAGAGAGAAACGGTTATATCCGATTTCCTTTGCGTAATGTATGGTGACGTATTAACTTCATAACGTTATAGACTTTACTTAATTCTTCAAGGTACAGTTTTTCTTTTTCGTTGTGTTAGCTAATGAGGAGTAAAGACTGAAGAGGACCAAGAGAGAAACGGTTATATCCGATTTCCTTTACGTAATATATGATGACGTATTAACTTCATAACGTTATAGACTTTACTTAATTCTTCAAGGTACAGTTTGTCTTTTTCGTTGTGTTAGCTAATGAGGAGTAAAGACTGAAGTGGACTAACAGAGAAACGGTTATATCTGATTTCCTTTACGTAATATATGATGACGGATTCAGTTCATAACGTTACAGACTTTACTTAATTCTTCAAGGTACAGTTTGTCTTTTTCGTTGTGTTAGCTAATGAGGAGTAAAGACTGAAGTGGACTAAGAGAGAAATGTTATATCCGATTTCCTTTACGTAATGTATGATGACGTATTAACTTCATAACGTTATAGACTTTACTTAATTCTTCAAGGCACAGTTTTTCTTTTTCGTAGTGTTTGATAATGAAGAGTAAAGACTGAAGTGGACCAAGGGATAAAAGGTTGTATCCGATTTCCTTTTCGTAATGTATGACCTAGTATTCGTTTCGTAATGTTATACTTTCCTTGTAATTCTTCACGGCACAATTCATTTTTCGTAGTGGATGCTAATGAAGATTAAAGAGTAAAAAAGTTGTATAAGTGGCCTATTTTAGATCCTCTCATTATATGATAGCAAAATAACAACACGACATAACTAACTATAACAAGCTATAATGATAACTATCCCTAATAACTAATGTCTATAACTATAACTTACGACACATTGGTTGGTATTATAAGACCATTTCGCTTCTAACATCAACTATTTCTAAAGGTCAAAGAGGGAGGCAATTGAGTTCTAATGAGTGTTTCTTTAGGTTCATGGTACTGAAGAAGGGACAAACTACCATCAGGTCAAAAAAACTACTCCTGGAAATACCCAATCGTCCTAGGAAAGCCTTGTCAAATAGGTAAACTTAAGCGACAAAATGTTTAGTAATACGGCCCAATGATTATATCCAAACTACTACAATATACCACACTCCACAAAATTATTAAGGTGCCTTTCATCTCTCGACCAAGTAAAAACGGAAATGATAAAAGAAACACCACTGAATCTAGGTCGCCAGATACGGTACCCACCAGAAATAGGTAATGAGACAAGGCCGATAGGGAATAATTAATACACTTACTCTCATTACTAAAGCCAACAGCCACAGCCAATAAGGAAATTAGTCCCAGCCGCTCCTCCATTACCATAATTTAGAAGTTGGCCTGACGCAGCGTGGGGCTCATTACGTCCATCATGCATTGGAGTTAGTAAAGGAAGGTTGTTTGAAAGGTTAACCTATTCAGTGGCCTGCTTGCTGTTCTGATGCCATAAAAAAAGGCCCCATCAAGAAAACCTACTTATGATATGGCCTGAATGTTACAACAACTACTACTACTACTACTACTACTATAGTCTGTTCACATAAGTCTGATCCAAGCTGACAACATAAACCTAAGCGTGTTCGTAAGCACAGTGCAGATTAGCTGAAAGTGCTGAGTGGGATAAACGCAGAGGTTAAAGAAAACTTCGAAGCCAAAGCAGTAGCCAATCAGCACTCAGCTTGCAAACACGCTTAGGTTTATGTTGTCAGCTTGGGTCGAACTTAAGTGAACAGACTTTAACAACAGACAGTGATAAGTGGAAAACGCTGAGAAAGATTTTTTTATTCAGTGGACTTGATTTTAATTATTAGCAGAGAGATGAGTGAGTGAAAAAGTGAGGGTGAACTTGTAGTATAATCACTTCAAAATATGACTTACTAAATACAAAACCAGTTACAAAATCAGAAAATAAATAGTAGCCTACATATACGAATGGCTAAATGGAAAGAAAATTAATAAAAAAGAAAAAGTGCAATATGATGAAACCAAAGTTAAAATGTATTCCTCTTCAGTTTCAGAAAAAAAAAAAACATACTGAGTAAGACTGAATACAACTTATTTACTTCTACCAAAATGTCGTCATCTCGAGATCTTGACAGAGGGACCCTGACAAACTATAATTAAGCTATACATATATATGACGAGATGATTACGAGAGAGAGAGAGAGAGAGAGAGAGAGAGAGAGAGAGAGAGAGAGAGAGAGAGAGAGAGAGAGAATACCATAACACTACGTCATAATCTAATAAGTTCACGGAGGTGGCCTGATGTCTGCCTCTCCTCCAGCCTAACCCGACACGACACAGCGACATAAACGGAACGGGTCAGCAAGATATTATTATTATTATTATTATTATTATTATTATTATTAACTCTATTACTGTCACTATTATCATGACTGCAATTGTTTCTCTTTTCCTTTTCATTATTATGGCTTAAACTAACATTTCAACACACATAATACGCACAAAGGAAGCTGTTTATAGGGATATTAATACATTTTCTTTTTAATCCTCCAAGGGGAAACACATTGTATATTCCCTTATCCTCTATTCCATTATATTATCAACGTTTATTTGTTTGAGGAGGGGACGGTAATTAATGCATATGTGGATGGTGAAATGTGTTGGTGTTGCTGGTGTTAGTGTTGGTGATGAAGGTGGTGGTCTTGGTGTTAGTGATGGTGTTGGTGTTATTGTTACTGGTGGTAGTGGTTGTAGTGATAGTGGTGGTGTTAATGGTGAAGGTGGTGTTCCTGGTGTTGCTGTGGTGGTGAGGGTGTTGGTGTTGGTGTTACTGGTGGTGGTAGTGGTGGTCTTGGTGATGGTGGTGGTGTTATTGTTATTAGTGGTAGTGGTTGTAGTGATTATGGTGGTGGTGGACAAACGTATGTGATGTTTGAGGACGTTGTGTTTCTTTATCAAGCTGTGTAAACCATGCTAATTATTCAGGAGAGAGAGAGAGAGAGAGAGAGAGAGAGAGAGAGAGAGAGAGAGAGAGAGAGAGAGAGAGAGAGAGAGAGAGAGAGAGAGAGAGAGAGAGAGAGAGAGAGATAAATCAAGAGTTTATAACCTCTCTCTCTCTCTCTCTTATCTTATCTTTCTTTCTCATCACAGACATTATTCACTCCTCTAAGTGGATACCAATGAATCATGAGAGAGAGAGAGAGAGAGAGAGAGAGAGAGAGAGAGAGAGAGAGAGAGAGAGAGAGAGAGAGAGAGAGAGAGAGAGAGAGAGAGAGAGAGAGAGAGAGAGAGAGAGAGAGAGAGAGAGAGAGAGAGGGGTGGGGGGGGTGCTGGGTCAGAAAAGAAGACAAAACAAAAGGCTGCCGATATGAAGGATTTCCACCAGTCGCTAAACAGACAGACAGACACAGACAGACAAACATGGACTAACCCCTTCGCCAACTCTCCTTATGAACCAAAACTTGTGCTAAAAACGCTCTAGATACACACCTGAAAACATTACCAACACTCGCTCTTGTGGCTGGTAAAAAGGAAAAATAATAGAAGAGTATCCCCTGACCCTCTCCGTGAACAACCGAGAAAATGGGAATACACAAAGAAAGAAAACGAGACGGAATCCCATTTTTGAACACACACACACACACACACACACACACACACACACACACACACACACACACACACACACACACACAGCGTAACAAAAACATATATGAAAAATAATTAATATACGAAATATAAGATAATTCAGCTTTCCAGGAAGGGCAATAAATCAGCGGAATATATCACTAAAAAAAATCGTGTGCGCCATAAAACATCGACACACACACACACACACACACACACACACACACACACACACACAAAAAAAAAAAAAAAAAAAAAAAAGAGTACGAGCTCAAACTCAATCTCGTATGCCACTAACCTTACTTATACATATTAATACACAACCAAGTAAGAAGTAAAAACATCACCAGGCCCACTCACCATGCCTCTGATCCATCTTCCAGTCGTATGTCGGGGACGCAGGCGATCTTTCTGTTCTGGTAGTTGGCTGCTATCTTACACAGGGCCTGAGGGAGGGAGAGAGAGAAGCAGAGTGAGTGCTTGTGTGTAAAGGAGGGATGGAGGAAGCGGTATAAGAGGGAGAGAGAAACAGAGTGAGTGCTTGTGAGGGAGGAAGGGAGGAAGCGGTATAAGAGGGAGAGAGAAACAGAGTGAGTGCTTGTAAGGAAGGAAGGGAGGAAGCGGTATAAGAGGGAGAGAGAAACAGAGTGAGTGCTTGTAAGGAAGGGAGGAAGCGGTATAAGAGGGAGAGAGAAACAGAGTGAGTGCTTGTAAGGGAGGAAGGGAGGAAGCGGTATAAGAGGGAGAGAGAAACAGAGTGAGTGCTTGTAAGGGAGGAAGGGAGGAAGCGGTATAAGAGGGAGAGAGAAACAGAGTGAGTGCTTGTAAGGGAGGAAGGGAGGAAGCGGTATAAGAGGGAGAGAGAAACAGAGTGAGTGCTTGTAAGGGAGGAAGGGAGGAAGCGGTATAAGAGGGAGAGAGAAACAGAGTGAGTGCTTGTCAAGCCCCGTTCAAACTGTGCCGACTCTGGGCCACGACTACCCACGACTCTAGGGTACACGAGGTCTTGGGTGTTGATGTGAAAGGGTCGGGCATGTCTTGAAAGAGGTCTTGAGACTGTTGCCGAATGCTGCGCCGACAGACAGTCGGCAGTCGGCAAGACACCAAGACCCCAATAAAACCTCCCCCCCTTCTTGGAGCGTGCGAACCAACTTGTCAAAAGGAAAAGTCGCTGGGTTGTCGTGGCCCAGAGTCGCCACAGTGTGAACGGGGCTTAAGGGAAGGAGGGACCGAGCGGTGTGTCTCACATCTTACGAGTAATAGTTACCAAGAGAATTCTCGTTAGATGCGAATTCGTTAGCTGTGAATTCGTTAGATTGGAGATTTTAGTAAGTGAATGGGTGTTTATATATGGATGAGTGTGAATAAGTAAGAAATCGAGAGGGTATACTATATATATATAGATATATATATATATATATATATATATATATATATAGATATATATATATAGATATATATATATATATATATATACTGAGTAAATGAATGAATGCGAGTGACTGGATGAATACATTAGAGTAAATATATTAGATAAACAGTTATTACACCATTATATTATACTCCACACGACAAAACAAATAATAATTACATCAATAAATAGCCAATATAATCTTGGACAATACTCTTCTTCCTCTTCCTCTTCTTCTTCTTCTTCTTCTTCTTCTTCTTCTTATTATTATTATTATTATTATTATTATTATTATTATTATTAGCATTACTACTATTATCATGGCTACTAATAAGATTAACAAAACATTGTTAGTAATTAATTTAGCTTTATGGATACAAGACTTAATCTATTCTGGTCACGAATGATGTAAATATAATTACGAGAGAGAGAGAGAGAGAGAGAGAGAGAGAGAGAGAGAGAGAGAGAGAGAGAGAGAGAGAGAGAGAGAGAGAGAGAGGTGGGAAGGAGGAATAGGTAGAACAAGGACAAAAGCGAAATGGGTGGTAATGATAGCGGAGGAGGAGGAGGAGGAAGAGGGGGAGGAGGAGGAGGAGGAGGAGGAGGAGATATATTCTATGACAGCAAGTCTTTACCAGGATTGCCTATTGTACTCAAGAGGAGGAGGAGGAGGAGGAGGAGGGAGGAAAAGTCAATCATGTTATGAGAGAAAAAAATATCAGAAAAAAGTGTGTGTGTGTGTGTGTGTGTTTGCAGAGTGGAGGGTAGACAAAAAAGAGGGAAATAAAACATAAGAAAACAAACATAATTCACGTGAACAGGAAAGGGGAGGAGATGAAAGGAGAGGAATAAAGAATGGGGAGGGGGAAGGAAGGGGAGTTAGGATGGGAAGGGGAAAAGGGGAGCGGGGAAGGGGGAGGGAGGAGGAAGGGAGGTAAAGGGATCGTAGGAGGAGGGGGAGGAGGAGAGGTAAGAACGACAGCAATTATCTGATACAATGTAAGCAATGAGAGTGGATGGGTGGGTGGGAGGGAGGATAGATGTTGAAGGACGAAAGGGACGAAGGAAAGAAGAAAGAAGGATAGACGAAAAATAAAGAAAAAGAAAACGCAAGGAAGGAAGGGAAAAGAGAAATAGGAATGGAAAAGAAAGAAAGGAAGGAAAGAAGAAAAAGAAGGAATGCAAGAAAGGAAGGAAGAGAAGAATGCATGAAGTAAATTAAAATGAAGGAAAGGAAATGAAAGGATGGGAAGAGAAACAACACAAGAAGGACGGGAAAGAAGACATAGAGATGGAAAAGAAAGAAAGGAAGGAAAGAAGAAAAAGGGGGAATGCAAGAAAGGAATGAAGGAAGGTAAAAAGGAAGAAAGAAAAGAATGCAGAGTAAAGGAAAATGAAGGAAATGAAAATGAAAGGATGGGAAGAGAAAGGGAACGGAGACATAGGGATGGAAAAGAAAGAAAGGAAGGAAAGAAGAAAAAGAGGGAATGCAAGTAAGGAAGGAAGGTAAAAAGGAAGAAAGAAAAGAATGCAGGAAATGAAGGAAATGAGACAGAGATGGAAAAAGAAAGGAAGGAAAGTTTAAAGACAGGAAAGAAGGAAAAGAGGGAATGCTAAGAAGGAAGGAAGGTAAAAAAGGAGAAGGAAAAGAATGCAAGAAGTAAAGGAAAAGGATAGAAAGGAAAGGAAACTGAAGGAAAGAAAACAAAAGGAAGGGAAGAGAAAGACTGCAAACTAGAAAGGGAAAAGAGACAGATGGAAAAGAGAAGAAAGTTAAGGAAAGTTAAAAGGAAAGAAAAACGAGAAAGGATGCAAAGAAGGAATGAAGGAAGGTAAAAAGGAAGAAAGAAAAGATTGCAGGAAGTAGAGGAAAAGGATGGAAAGGAAAGGAAAATGAAGGAAAAGAAAATGAAGGAATGGAAGAGAATGATAAACCGAAGGAATAAAAAAATGCAAGCAAGTAAGAAAGAAGGAAGGAAAAGAAAGAAAAGAAAGGCAAGGAAGAAAGAGGGAAGGAAAGAAAAGAAAGACGGAATAGAAAGTAGAAAGAAAAGAAAAGAAAGGCGGGGAAGAAAATAAGAAGGAAAGGAAAGAAAAGGAAGGCGGGAAAGAAAGTAGCAAGGAAGGAAGAAGGAAGGAAAGGCAAGGAAGGAAGAAGGAAGGAAAGAAAAGAAAGGCGGAGAAGAACGTAGGAAGGAAAAGGCAGGAGGGAAGGAAGAAAATTGGGAGCGAAAACAAAAGGACGAACGTTAACAAGGAAGACAGGAAAGAAGAATAAAAGGAAGAGTGAAGGATCGTTACGAGGAGGAGGAGGAGGAGGAGGAGGTGATTGATGAAATAAAGGAATCAATTAAAGGAGAATGATGAAAAGTTTGGAGAGAAAAACCTTCCTTATCTGAGAGAGAGAGAGAGAGAGAGAGAGAGAGAGAGAGAGAGAGAGAGAGAGAAAGCAAAACAAAAAGAAAATAAAGGTGAAAGGAACACACACACACACACACACACACACACACACACACACACACACACACACACACACACAATATATAAACAAATAAAATGTAAATGTAACCACTTTATAATCGGAAATCTTAAACACAAAATGAATAATAATAATAATAATAATAATAATAAGTCACAAAGAGTGCTAACTTGAAAGTGACATGAAGAGGAGAAGAAAAAGAAGAACGTGAAGTCTGAGTTTGCCACTAAAGTCTGGTCGCAAAATGGGAGAAGAAAGTTTAAATTGATATTCCTCCTTCTCTTCCTCTTCTCCTTCTTGTCCCTCCACCACCACCACCAGCGTCACCATCACCTCCTCCGCTCCTCTGTTCCTCCCTCTAGCACCATTATCATAACCACCACCTTCTCGTCCCCTTCATCTCCTCATTTTTCTTTCCATGCTCCTCCTTTATGTTGTTATAAAAATACTTGAAGGGAAGGACACACACACACACACACACACACACACATGTAGGAGAGAGAACGACAGATGAACAAAATTAGTGACAAAATTGGGAAATAGCAGATGTAAAAAGTAAAAGGGTCATTCAGCAGAGGGTGTGATTAAATTAACTCTACGGAGCATTTACATCTAAATTGGAAACTGAACAGAAACGAATGTAAACGCCCGGGAGAACCTGCAGCGGAGAGCTACAGGCGGATGAAATCATGACGACCAATCAATATATTTCGGATGACCTGCAGAGTAATGGTTACGTCTCTCAAATCATCATTCTTCCTTTCTTATGATTTTTAATACGAAGAAAATCTGATCACAATAGTTTTCGCCATTCCTTTTTGTGTAGATATGTTCCTTTCATAAGCTAATACAAGTGTGCATTCTGTAGTGATCTTCACTGTACGGATACACCGTCAATGCGTTATGGTAGACGCCGTGCTGTGTTGGTTATCCTTGCTTGACGCTGCCACCGGGCTCAGAGTGCCTGCTCCGCGGGTGGCACTGTGTCCGGACGCTTCCGTGCCTCTCGGTGGTGGCATTCCCCGCCCTGCGAGCCCTGACTCTGCGAGACGAGCTTTGATGTCGCGCACGGCGGCCGCGACCCCTGCCGGCGGCCCCCTGATGGAAATGGTGCCGGTCGTGGTATCGTCGGGGGGCGGCACCCTCACCGTCACCCCAGGGTGCTCCTGGCTCAGCCTCCTGAGCACCGCCCCGCCATGGCCCACCACGAGGCGCCGCATGCCGGGCGCCACCTGCAGCAGCTCCTCAGTCACCTGTGCCTGCTTCTGTGCGGCGGCTCGGCGTACCTGCGCTTCAATGACCTCCAGGTGGCTACTGATTGCTTTGGCCGCGGCCCTTACCTCGCTCTTGCGGCCTCTCAGGGTCACCTCCCGACTAAGGTCACTCGGGGGCGGCACCGATACGCGGACAGAAGGATACTCGTGCCGCAACTGCCGGAGAGCTGCCCCATTCGGCCCAACCACGTGCCTCCGCCTGTCTGGGGGCACCGAGAGGACGATGGTCACTATGTCCTCGACCCAGGACTGGCCCACGCTGGCCCGGGAGCCCTGGCGTGGGGCGGGTGTCTTTGGCCTGCCCTGGGTCCTTCCTTTTCCTCGCTCCGTCCCTGTGGAGGCGGTGCCCGTCTCCCCCGCCCTGCGTGGCGCGGCGCTGCGCGTCTCCCCCGCCCCGCGTGGCGCGGCGCTGCGCGTCTCCTCCGCCTCGCGTGCCGCGCCAGCAGGGAGAGGGTTGGGCTTCATTGTTTGGGAAGAGTAGTTTTACTCAAATCTTAACCAAACTCGCAACAAATTGCAACAAATGATGAATAGAAAGGCCTATAGATGAACGTATAAAATGACCCAAGAGATAATATGAGGGTAGTTAGTTAAAACCATAATTAATAAATGAATTGATTATAACTAAAAGTTGCATCTATTATATTTTTCAGCATATCGAAAAGAACAGATGTTACCAATTGACTTGCAACATTTTAAGGGAAACAATATCGACAAAGCTCAGGCACTATACACGCTATTACCCGTTTTCCACGACAATGGCCTGCCTGGAAATCTACGCAAATGTCAAGCTGGCAACACTGATGGCCGGCTGAGCCTCGATCCTGCCGTGCCCTGATATCGTATGTTATACACGAAGCAGCCAGGAAACTCTCTCTCTCTCTCTCTCTCTCTCTCTCTCTCTCAATTAATTCCACTTTACTTCAACATAGTGACTACAAACTGTCTGTAGCAACATTTTTATTTTATTTACATCTGGGAATTCAAAGCTTACGAAATCCTTTTCTCTGTTATATCCATGGACAATCGCATGTCAAACTAATATGTATAAGAATAGAATTGCTTGAATAAAATATATAAAAAAACACATCTCATAATTTATATATATTCTAACCATCATCACCATCACTACCACCTGCTTCCTTTACCGTAGAAAAAAAAAAGACTCTTAGGTAAATACAGAATAAAGTTTTGCCCGCGTCTGTTGTTTATCGCAAATGCATTCAGCTCAAATCCAGGGATGAATAATGTTTGCGATCCTTCCATTTCTCGAAAATAATATATTCGGGATCCAAGATGATTACGTGCGTGTGTGTGTGTGTGTGTGTGTGTGTGTGTGTGTGTGTGTGTGTCACAGCGGTAACAATAAGATGATCGATACGTTTGTCTGTGTGATTGACACCTGGCAACAGAGAGGAGGATAAGGAGAAAGAGGAGGAGGAGGAGGAGAAGGAGGAGGAGGATTGATTGATTGATAGTTTATTGTTGCAAGTAAACAACAAAGGAGAAGGAAGGAGCATGCCATCCCAACCCCCAGGCAGAAAAAGATAAGAACGAGGAGGAAAAATATGAATAAAAGGAGGACGAGGAGGACAAGATGAAGAACGATGACAAGCAGGATGAGGCCGAGGAGGAGAAAGAAAAAAACACGCTGGAATACATAAGAAAAACAGATACCAGAACACATTCTTATCCATAGGGAGTGTATCTACTGAACCCCCACCATATAGCCTACTGAGACTACGTGTGGAAGGACAGGAGAGAGTAAAGTATAACTACTCCTGCACACGCACCTCGCTCTCACAAAAGGCCGGCAGAAAATAGTCACAAGAAAAAGAAATAGAGGAGAAGGATGATGATGAGGAGGAGGAGTCAGGTAGGAAAAAACACCTGCTACCTCCTCCTGTCACTTCCTCAATTAGTGTGTGTGTGTGTGTGTGTGTGTGTGTGTGTGTGTGTGTAATGACGCACACACACACACACACGCACACACACACACACACACACATACACACGCAAACATTCTTTTTACACTCCTTTCGTGACATCTGACCTGACACTGTGATACGGTCAGCTGATTGATATATACCTCTCTCTCTCTCTCTCTCTCTCTCTCTCTCAACTCACCTCTCCATAACTCTTCTCAATGGACGATCGTTGCTTGGTGAAATTTCTGAAACGGAGGAGGCCATAATTAAAACCTAGAAAGAGCACGTGGAAATACTTTTTGGGGGATACATTTATTTTTTGCCCTTCTTAATAGACATTACTTTATGCATGTTTGTGGGATTATAGCCAGATAGTTAAGGCAAATTTTGAGACACACCCCATCCTTCCAACTTACCGCATTTCATGTAGGCAGTTTTTTTTCCGCAATTTCGCGTCCGAATTGGCGAACTTACCCTACTTAGATGTTTAAATATAACACTCTAAGACGACCTTACTTCTAAAACGATCATTAGAAAACTGATGTAATGGTTTTTGACACGGTTACGACGAAGGGATCCGAGAAGCGTTAAAAATACATAAACATGTTATTGTAGTGTATGTGTCAGAGAGGAAAAAAAAAAAAAAAAAGGAAAAAGGCAGAGAGGGAAATCATTGAAAAAGATGAATTTGTTAGTTGTGAGAGAAAATGGAAGAGCAAAAAAATCGCAGAGAAGAAAATTAAGAGAAAAAAGTTGCTATAGTGTGTGTGTGTGTGTGTGTGGGGGGGAAGAGATGACGAAACTAACAGACAGACGTATAGAGCAGTATAGAGAGAAGCTATATCAGCCCCCCCCCCCCCCACACACAAAAAACAAACAAATTGAAGTGGTGGTGTAGCCTATGTCTGAGAAAATATGAAGAGAAAAAAAGACAGACACAGACAGACAAGGAGAGAGTACGTAAGTGAACAGAGAGAGAGAGAGAGAGAGAGAGAGAGAGAGAGAGAGAGAGAGAGAGAGAGAGAGAGAGAGAGAGAGAGAGAGAGAGAGAGAGAGAGAGAGAGAGAGAGAGAGAGAGAGAGAGAGAGAGAAATCAAAGGTGTAGGGTATGTCTGAGGAAAAGAAATAAGAAAAAGAAAAAAAAAGACAGACAGACAGACAGACGAAGAGGGGCTAAACAAATGTCCAAACACATATCCTTTCAGTGTTCCCCAGGTAACCAAACTACACAGGTGTCCCCTCAGTGTTCCCAGGTGTCCCGTCAGCCTCAAGCCTCACCTGATGTCCTCGAGAAGGTCACACTCCTGCTGGTTCTTGGCGAGGAGCTTCGACACCTGTTCGCTGTGGAGGTTCTTGCACACCTTCAAGTAGTTACCCTGAGGAGGAGACAAGAGGAGGAGTTAGTGGATGACTGGTCGATGAAATGAGGAAGTGAGGGACTGACTGACTGAGGAGAGAAGAGGAAGGACATGAGGAACAAAGGAGAGGATGTGAGAGAAAAAGGAAAATACATAACAGCCTGGCAAGAAAAAACGGTATTAGTTGACTGATCGATTGGCTCACTGACTGACTGATTGATAGACTGAGGTACGTATAAACAAACAAGAGAGCGAGCTATGAAGTTTGACCGATTGACTGGTACATTGATGACCGATTTAACAAAAGAAGACTGATAGACTGAGAGGCGAATTACCAAAAAGACGAGAGCGAGTTACTGAGGGAGTGACTGACTGAATGATTGATTGACATACTAACGAACGAATAAACGGAGTAACGAACGAGTTGTCAGTTAAGAGAGTGATTCATTGACTAATTGACTGACATTAACGAACAAATAAGCTAAAAAAAATAACGAGAAATCTTCAAAGTGCGAGTGAGGACTGACTGACTGGGGAAGTGGTCAACCAACAACAGAACAAACAAACAAACTAACTAACAAATAAATAAATGAAAGAATAGAGGAACAAAACGATATATGCTTCAGTGCCGCGGCTGACTGACCGAAATTAAATGAGATAAAAAAAAGAAGCAAAAATGGAAGAAAGGAAGGGAGGAGAAAGGATAAGGAAGTAGGCGGAGGAAAGGATCAGAGGAAAGAAAAAAGGATATGAAGGAAGGAAAAAAATACAGAAAATATTGGAAGGAAGGAAAAGAAGGAAGGAAAAAAGGAATAGAAGGAAGGAAGGAAGGAAAAGAAGGAAGGAAAAGAAGGGAGGAAGGAAGGAAACGAAGGGAGGATGGAAGGAAAGAGAAAAGGAAGGAAAAAGAAAAGATAAAACGAAAGAAAACGCGAGAAGGAAGAAAGAAGGCAAGGACATCTTTAGAGAGAATTACACAAGAGAAGAAGAGGAGGAGGAGGAGGTGGGAAGAAAGAGTGAGTCAGCCGGTCAGCGAGGCGGTAAGAAGAGAGAGAGAGAGAGAGAGAGAGAGAGAGAGAGAGAGAGAGAGAGAGAGCAGAGTCCCTAGTTTCTTTAGTGGTCAAGAGATGGCGTCTTCCTTCTTCCTGGGATGCGGTCAAGGTTGTTCTTTTTTTTTCTGGAAGTTTTCGTTTACAATACACTGACTCGAACTGAACCCGCGAGTATGTACCTTTACGTTGGATGACTGATGCGTCCTTTTCCTAGGCTTTCCCGTACTATGAGATGTCAGATTTTACCAACTCAAAAACTACCAACATCTTCTAAAGTTTTTCCACTCTCCTGACTTCTTGCGTTCGTATTTTAAGCTTCCCAATACTAAGGGATGTCAGATTTTACCATCTCAGAAGCTACCAACATCTTCTAAGCAGTTTTTCCCCTCTCCTGAATTCCTGCGTCCGTACTCTAAGCTCTCACGCATTAAGAGATGTCAAATATTACCAACTCCAAGTCTAACAGCAGCTTCTAAGGAATGTTTTGCCTTTGTTAAATTCCTGCGTCCATATTCCAAGCTTTCCCGTCATGTCATTTATAACCTACTCAAAACCTAACAGCATCTTCTATATAATTTTTCGCCTTCGTTAATTTCCTACGTCCGTATTACATGCTTTCCCGTGCTAAGAGATGTCAAATATTACCAACTCAAAACCTAACAGCACCTTCTATACAATTTTTCGCCTTCGTTAAATTCCAGAGTCAGTAATACAATTCTTCCCTTTCTAAAAGATGCCGGATATTATGACTCAAAAACCTAACAGAACTTTCTAAACAATTTTTTGCTTGTGTTGAATTCCTGCATCCGCATCACAAGCTTTCCCTTGCTCAGAGATGTCAAATATTAACAACTCAAAAACTAACAGTATATTCTAAACATTTTTTTTTCGCCTTCGCTGAATTCAAGACACTTCACCTCCTATTACTTTCTTTTATTAGTCTATTTGCGCCACATTACTGGTATTAGAGAGCAATTAGTATGATAGATGTAGCCATTGACCCGTAAAAGTGGTTCATGGAAAGCTATTAGGGAGCTGCGTTTGGTATTCTGATATGGATGAAACTGATCTAATAGGAAAGCGCAGGAGGAAAGCTTTCTGGGTCACATAACTATTCAAACAAAGGGAATAACAGTAACGGGGGTAAAAGGAAGATACTAGGAAACTCTTATATCAAATGAGTCCCCTGATAACACAGTGTACCAAGCGTCTTTCTGTATATGGCGCTTGGTACACTATATTAATAAGTGCCTCAAATGTTGGACGGAATGGCAGTGAAAATGAGGCACTAGCATAAATCCGGAACGTGAATGAAGATAAAAAAGAGAATTAGGAGTTTCCAAGCTAACCCATCTGTAGTTTCTTTCCTTGCCCGGTTTTGAATCTTCCTCTAGCTCTCCTTCCTTCCCTCCTTTTTCTTTCTTTCTCATTTCCTCTCTTCCTTTCCTTAAACCATCTCTAGCTCCATTTTTTTTCCATGCTAGCTTCTTGTATCTTTTTTTTTCTTTATCAAATATTCTTCCTTATTTCCCCCATTCTTTCCCCTCTTTCTTTTCCTTAAACCATCTTTAGTTCCATTTTAGCTTCTTGTATCTTCTCTTTTTCTCTTTCCTTCCTTTCTTCCTCATTTCCTCCCTTTCTTTCCTCCTCCCTCCTTCCTTACACACACACACACACACACACACACACAATCACACATTCTCTTCTCAGGGCTCATGCAATACCCAACAAACAGCGCTCGACAAGGTAAGACTCGCCGGGCAGCAGGTTGGTTGGGGTCCTTCCACCACTCGACGGTTGGAAATAGTCAATCATCGGCTCAACTCGAACGCGCAATACAACATTCACCAATTTTTGAGCTCCCGACCACAGCTTTCCGCGCCGGACGAATTCAGAGAGAGTAGTAATGCTCGAACCCAGCCATGCATGTACAGCCGCACCAAAAAAATGTCGGCCACTGTGCGAACGATGACAGAGAAAATGAGTGAAAACTTCAGGGAATGGCCACCACTACCTGTTAATTGATGAATCCCTTATCAAGTTATTTCACCTTTGAGGACTGGAAGTTTTTTTCGGCCTTAAGCTAGGTTAGATTAGGATAGTTTAGGCTGTAGGTTAGGCTGGGATATTTCCGCTGACAAGGTGTGGTTACTGTCTCCCCTAGAGCAAGAGGGATGGGGTGTGTGGTGTGTGAAGGTCCCATCAGTACCCATTAACCCGGTAGCAGCGACGGGCCGAATTTGTGGCTTTACCGTGTAGCAGTGACGGGCCAAATTTGTGCCATGATATAAACCCCCAAAAATCGATGATGCATGAACTGATCACAAATGTTTTGATATATATTATGAAATGGTTTGTGTGAGTGATGATTTTTTCTCATTTTTCTCACTTAGAAAGGCCTTTAAGATACATGATCCCCGCAGCTACCGGGTTAAGTTAGGCTAGGTTAGATTAGGATAGGTTAGGTTAGGTTAGAATAGGATAAGTTTGGTTAGGTTGGGTTAGGTTTGGTTCAGTTTATTGTATGGTAAAAAGGAAAATATATAAGCTTAAGTTTTCATCAGTTTCCATTACTTTACATTCTAGGATACCGTACGATTTATTTGAAAGTTTGTACGATCCTTGGTTTAGACGACTGTAACGTAAAGAAAAACAACACTAGTAGATTAAATTTTCGTCAGTCTCAATATTACTTCAAATTCTAGGATAGTTTATTTTCTGGGGTAACTTAAAAAAAAAAAAAAAACATTATGGCATTGAAAACATCGTAAGCTTTCATCAGTAATACTTCATGGCTAGTTATTGCTTGTTTCCATATTACTTTACATACAGGGATTAACTCTACTCCACAGACTGACTATACGATAAATAACTATACTATAACAGCCATAGCGACGCGGAGAATGGCTAGAGTGAGGCAACAAGTTCGCAGTAAACATGTTTGTCCCTACGGAAGACAGAGAGGCTCGACAGGCATTTGTTTTCCCTAGCACGCCTCTGTAATTGCCGCCGCTGCATTGCCTCTAGCGCCATAAAAAAAAAAAGTCACTCGTAAATTCTTCCTGTAAATTTATCTAGTCGATCAATCTTTACTCGTGGGATTTGCAACGGCTTTCATCCCCCCCCCCCCCTCTCTCTCTCTCTCTCATTATGCGCTCATTTATCAGTATTATCAAAGCCAACAAGACTGAATGATATATAGGTAGTAGTAGTAGTAGAAGTAGTAGTAGTAGTAGTAGTAGTAATAGTAGTAGTAGTAGTAGTCTCAACGGAAGACAGCAAGCAGGCAAGGAATGAAAGATGGAATAGGAAACAAAACAAAAATAAGAAAATAAGAACGCGAATAAATAAGCAAGAAAGGAACGAATGCAGGAAAGAAGAAAGTCAACAAGCAAGAAAAAAGAAAGTGGCGAAAAGGAAAGGAGACGAGGGAACATTCTTGTAAGAGTTACACAATGCCGGGGAAGGAAAGTGCCGGAGGAGGAGGGAAGGAGAGGGACAGAGGGAGAGCGGGGCAAGTGGGAGAGAGGGAAGGGGGGAGGAAGGAGGGAAAGGAGAAAGGGAGGGAGGGAAGAATGGTTGTGGTCATGCAGTCTTCGATCGTTTCACAAGGGACTAGACTCTGTTTACGGTACAAAGGACACGCATGAAAATAGATGGAACTCTGTCTGTTTGTGTCCGTCTGTCTGTCTGTCTGTGTGGATTTATTGCGACAGGTGAGAGGGTTCGATGGTGGGTCCATCTTTGTCTGTCTGTCTGTATGTATGGCTGTATATATCTGACTGTCAGTGCCTATCGGTATGTCTGTGTCTTTGCATGTCTATCTGTCTGTCCTAGTTTGTCTCTCTTGTTTGGATCTCTTGTAAAGGTAGAGATAATATATGATTTATTAACCTGCCCCTTCAAGCCTGTCTGTGTCTGTTTGTCTGCAGTGTGTGTGTGTGTGTAGTGCAGCGACTTGCTTGATGGGCGAGCCTTCCTTAACTCCCTCTTTGGCCGACTGGTTATTGAATGGTTCTCCCGTCTCACTGGTCGTGGGTTCGATCCCCCGGCTCCTGCAAAACCTTTCATTGTCTGGGTTAATTTCTCGTGTGTTTCGTTACACGCAGTGGTCGTGTGGGAGTGTAGTAAAGAGTAAATTCTGGGGTTTCACTGGTGGCAAGGCGGTGGCATACTCTCCTGTGATTCCGTTGCGTCACCCCGAGTGGGTAACAGGTAGAGTGATGGCCCATGCTCTCCGAAGTCCATAGAACATGGGGAAACCTCAACACACAGAAATTAATCTATATAGGAATGGGGAGCCGTGTAGTGCAGCGACTTGCTTGATGGGCGAGCCTCCCATAACTCACTCTGCGAGGGGTGTACCTCTTTGGCCGACTGGTTAAGGCGTGGCTCTCGCGTCTCGCTGGTCGCGGGTTCGATCCCCGTCGCCGGCAAAACCTTTCCTTGTCTGGATTAATTTCTCGTGTGTTTCGTTACACGCGAGGTCGTGTGGAAGTGTAGTAAAGAGAAAATTCTGGGGTTTCATATGTGCGTTTGCCTATCTGAATGTGAGACACGATTTCAGTCTTGCTGCATGAAGGCCCGGCAGAAATGAAGCTAAGAAAAATAAAACGCATCTATTAAGAAGTGATGATGCAAGAGGCAAAAGACTGGCTAACTCTTGCAATACCAGGATGGATAAAAAAAATAAAAAATAAAAAAAAGTGGAAGGGATGAGTGAGTGTTGAAGGCGATATGATGGTATCGACCGAAGAACCCGAGAGAGAAGGGGAAGAATGGATATAAGAAAACCGATAATCAGAGGAACAGTAAACATGAAGTAAGAAAATAAAAATAGGACTAAAAAGCATAAATCTGTGGATAGCCAACTGAAGAAGGAAAATGGGTCAGTGTTACTATTGGGCTGTATAATAATAATAATAAAAAATAAATAAATTGGTGACACGATTAGAGTAGGCTATAGCTTTAATATTATTCTCTGTAAACGAGAGAGAGAGAGAGAGAGAGAGAGAGAGAGAGAGAGAGAGAGAGAGAGCGGAGGAGGGGAGAGGGAGATAGTAGCTTCCAAAGGGGGGACAAAACTCGATTACAACTCCTTCCTCCTCCCCCAATATCCCCACTAAAGACAATTCCATTACTCCGCAACTCTCGTCTACTTCCCGGAAACACACACTTGCCTCCCTCCATTCCCTCCCTCCCTCCCATGACCCTTCTTACATTATCTCTCTTCCCCCGAAAACACACTAACGGGTAACTCGGAAACTCTGACGTCACACCCTTCTAGACCGAGCAAGAAAGACAGTCCACGGGAGGCAAGAGAAAGGAGAGGTCATGTTACGTTACTCTCTCTCCTCCCTTTCCTTCCTCTTCCTTCCCATACCATGAAAGACATACAGTTCAGAGGTTCTTATGAGGGAAGAGAATCCATGGGGGTGTATGCGTGATGGGTTTCAATACTAGTTCACTTTAGTTTGTCTATTTTTAGGTTGATTTTTCTTACTCGAGAAGCGGCTTAATCGGAAATCAATACCCACACATAGTGACTTAAGGTGAGAGAAGAGAAATAATGTAAGTTTTTTTTGTTTTGTTTAGGGGAACTCGGGGGGATGGGAAAGGGCAGTTAGGTTGAATTTGAAGACTCGCGATCTTTCTCCCTTAGTTTGTTTTGAGTTTAATGAAAAATAAATAAATAAGATCAGCTGTCATTCTGTATTGGCTTTTGTATTTGTTTAGTGAAAAGTTGTTTAATCTTCAGACACGCAATCTCTCTCTCTCTCTCTCTCTCTCTCTCTCTCTCTCTCTCTCTCTCTCTCTCTCAGCTCCCACCGTCGGTGGTCCAGTGTAACACGATTGACTCCTTCAAAAACAAGCTCGACCGTCACTTCCTTCAACTTAATATCAAATAGAGTTGAAATGCATCGTTTTGGAGCCTTCTGATTAATGCAGAATCACTTAGGTTTAAGGACAGACCACCTAGCCTGGACCATGGGGTCTGTGTGGTCTGATTTTCTATGTAAATTTATCTATGTAAACCTCTCTCTCTCTCTCTCTCTCTCTCTCTCTCTCTCTCTCTCTCTCTCTCTCTCTCTCTCTCTCCAAAAATTATTATTTCACGCCACTCAACTCCGCCAACTCAATTTCCTCCTTCTCACACACTTCGAGAGAGAGAGAGAGAGAGAGAGAGAGAGATCTACTCTAGTCTGCCGTTCTGTATCCCAAGCAAACACACACACTATCACCAGTACCATCACCATTACCACTATCACCACCATCAACACCACCACCACCACCACCACCACCAAAACGTTACCTAACTTCCTTTAGCATATTTCTTGTTGGAGGAAACCGTGATATGAATGACTTACGAGAGAGAGAGAGAGAGAGAGAGAGAGAGAGAGAGAGAGAGAGAGAGAGTCTTGCCAACCTCTCTTAATAGGCTTTCTTTGGGATAATCTTTGTAGCCTAACACTAAATGGCTTCTAATTCCACAATACTCCTTATTTTTATATAGGGAAGGCAATAACAGGCTGATAGGTATAGGCAAAGATATGAAAATGTTAGATGTGAAAAAAATGTCAAAATGATGTCTCTCTCTCTCTCTCTCTCTCTCTCTCTCTCTCTCTCTCTCTCTCTCTCTCTCTCTCTCTCTCTCTCGTGTAGACTATAAGAGGAAAATGTTAATAAGGTGAAAGAAAAGGGGAGAAAATGATGTTTACTTCTCTCTCTCTCTCTCTCTCTCTCTCTCTCTCTCTCTCTCTCTCTCGTGTAGAATATAAGAGGAAAATGTTAATACGGTGAGCAAAAGGGGAGAAAATGATGTCTCTCTCTCTCTCTCTCTCTCTCTCTCTCTCTCTCATATTGGAGCTGATAAATTAGGTGTTTGATGTTTTTCCCACCTGCCTGTCACCCGGAAGCGCCTCCACCCTCCCTTCCCCTCTCCCTCCCTCCTTACCTGCCCTTCCTTCTTACTCCCTTTCCTTCTTATCTTTTCCATCTCTCCCTCTAATCTTTCCTTACCTTCATCACTCTTCACCCTCACCAGTTATTTGTTTTGTTTCTCCTTTCTTCCCAATCTTTTTCTCCTTCCCTTTTAATTATTTTTTTCATTCTTCTCTTCTGTTCACCTTTCCCTCCTACTATATCCATTCCTTTCCTTCCATTCCTTCCTTCCCTCCATCTTTTCTCATCATTTCCTTCTTTCTTCACTTCTTATATTCTCATCATCCACACCCATTTCTTTCTTTCTTCCTTATTCTTTCTTCATCCCTCCTTAAACCTTCCTTTCCCAATATTTACTCACTCCCTTCTTTCCTTCCCTCCCTCCTCACATTCCCTCTCTTCTTAGTTTTTCATTCTTTCTCTCCTAACTTCTTTCCATCTGTTCTCATCCTTTCCATACTCCGATACTTACTCTCCTTCTCTCCTCCTCTCATTCCCTCTCTTCTAACTTTTTTTATTCTTTCCTCATTCCTTCCTTCTTTCCTACCTTCTCTCCATCTCTCTCCTCATCCTTTTCATCCCCCAATACTTACTCTCCTCTCCCTCCTTTCCTCCTTTCATTCCCTCTCTTCTTACCTTTCCTTCTTCCCTTCTAACGCCTCCCTTTTCATCCTTCTTCCCTTCCTTCCTTCCTTCTTCCCCTCCTGACTCAATCTCCCAATACCTGACTTCTTAATCTCCTCACACAATTGATCTCCCTCCCTCCCTTCCTCCTCCGTCCTTCCCTTCTCTTCCCCTCGTCCCCCTCTTCTTCTTCTCCTGTTACCTGGTTCCTCCCTCTATCTCCCTAAGGTCGTAAGCCAATCCCTCCCTCTCTCCATCATTTTTTAATTAGGGTGTTAAATATAATTTCTTGGAGACGATGAATTTGATATTGAAAAAAAATTCACTTGGATATTTTCCCTTATTATTACTATTATTATTATTATTATTATTATTATTATTATTATTATTGTTAATATTATCATTGTTGTTATTGTTGTAATTTTTGTAGTTCACGTTATTAGGAGAGAGAGAGAGAGAGAGAGAGAGAGAGAGAGAGAGAGAGAGAGAGAGAGAGAGAGAGAGAGAGAGAGAAACCCTACAGGGCAGCACGCAAAATCCGTACATGAAATACGTACACGGCCGAACGAGCGCGCACACATAACTCAATTTGGCAGAATCTGTGTGCGTAACTGGAAGGCATTCATGTATGTTTGTTTGTCTGTGTGTGTGTGTGTGTGTGTGTGTGTGTGTGTGTGTGTGTGTGTGTGTGTGTGTGTGTGTGTGTGTGTGTGTGTGTGTGTGTGTGTGTGTGTGTGTGTGTCGAAGAATGAACGTATCGGAAAAAGAACAAAAGAAAAAAATAATCAAGTTGAATCTCCGGGATTTGAGCGAAAACTTGACAGGAATTTTGCACAGAGAGAGAGAGAGAGAGAGAGAGAGAGAGAGAGAGAGAGAGAGAGAGAGAGACACACACACACACACACACACACACACACACACACACACACACATCTCGGTCAACTGCCATCCCTTTCCTCTTGGACAAAAAGAAAGAAAGAGGAGGAGGAAGAGGAAGAAGAGGAGGAAGAGGAGGAGGGCTCGTGGCGTGGATACAGAGAAAGGAAAGGAAGGGCGGTCATCTTTAAAGGGACTGATCTAGGAACCGTCACCCACCCACACCCACACAGAAACACACGCACACGCCCCCCCCCCCCCCCACACACACACACTGTAACCTCCGAGACGTATAATTAATTAGGGCTTATTAACTGTCAATCGTGGAGGTACAGTTTGGCTTTGTGCCGGAAAGGGTTCAACAAAAGCAATACTGAGAGAGAGAGAGAGAGAGAGAGAGAGAGAGAGAGAGAGAGAGAGAGAGAGAGAGAGAGGCAAAGAAGTACATATGCTGTTCATCAATTCGGAATAAAGAACATATGCCTGGGTTTCTCTACAATAAATATAGGAGATCAAAGAGAGAAATAGCATCCCAAAAAATGGATGCTCGTTTTTCATACTAGGAGCCAATGAAGAGTAAACAGTAGCTAGTATGTTCAATTCATACTAGAGAACATACGGAGAAAGCTATGCAATAATAAATAGTTAAATAGTACGTTCAGTTCAAACTAGGAATATATAGACCTGAGCAAAAGTAAATAGAAGGCTAGTATGTTCAGTTCAAGCTATTAATATATAAAAAGACCTGTGCAAAAGTAAATAGTAGGCTAGTATGTTCAGTTCAAACTAGGAATATATAAAAAAGACCTGTGCAAAAGTAAATAGTAGGCTAGTATGTTCAGTTCAAGCTAGGAATATCTATGAAGAGGACAAAAGGAAAAGCCAATATATAGTAGTGTATGTATGAATATGTCCAATTCAGACCAACAATCCTATGTGCGTGACCAAATCTGCAGTGGAGAGACGCTATTGAAGCTGACCTAAGGGTTTGAAAGGGTTGGAGGAGGAGGAGGATATTGTGTTTGACCGAGGGGATTGGAAACGACTCATCCGAAACAGCGGCCTTATATAAAAAATGGGAAAAGGTGTAGAAGAAAAAAGGCAACAATAATGATAATAATAACAGCAAAAACAACAGTACTACTACTACTAATAATAATAATACTGTAAGTGTCATTTCAAGAGGAGAGTGCCCAGACACCTCTCCTCCCAAAATTGACCTCTGTTTTGGCCACTCTCTAAGCTCGTTTTTATTGTGGTAGTGATTAGCGGGCTTTTTTTTTTCTCTTTATTATTTTTTTTCCTAGAGCTGCTTCATTTACTGTAAAAGAAGAAACGTATATTCATGTGCCTACTTTTCTACACGTTTTTTTTTTTTTTTTTATCTTTCTTTACCTTTCCACCCACCAATTTGCCTATAAACTGGCCCGCTCGTATAACAATTGCCTACTTCCCTACCTATTTTTCTCTCTCTCTCTCTCCATTTATCGTTCTGTCTGTGTCTTTTTAACCACCTATCCTCCTCTCTCTCTCTCTCTCTCTCTCTCTGCCAGTGTTACCAACCCCCCTGCATGCAAGGCGTTATGTTTTATCTGTCCATGGCCCGTGTCGATATATTGGGGAGCAGTCACACGAAAAATAGAATAGAGCTCCTCACGCGATTATTGCTGCCTCGCTTAAACTTTGTCCATTTTTCATACTGTATTCCATTCTAATGTTCTTGTGGCCTCTTTCTGCCTATCTTTCTTGGTTTGGTATTAGTTTTCTTCCTTTTGGTCTTGTCCTAGCGATATGACTATGACGTTTGGCTGGTGCTCATACTAATGCTGAGGGAATTGAATGTATGCGTGGTTGTATATGTGGTGATGTCGTGAAAAGAAAGAATAAAGGTAAAAAACGAAAAGAAAGATGAAGAAAGAGAGGTCCATGCTAATAATGTAGAGGTTAAACGAAGGTGTGGTTGTAGAAATAGCGTGGATGCCTTCAAAACAAATATAAAAAGGTAATAATAACAAAGAAAAAAAACAAGAGAAAGAAAGAAAAGGAAAGGAAGAGGAAAAATAGAAGAAATAAAGAAAAAAAAGGAAAAAGTACGTTCAGAATTTAACGATGGTGGCTGTATAAATGTGGCTGCCGTAAAAAAGAAAAATAAGAAGAGGAAGAAGGAAAAAAGAAAAAGAAAAGGGCAAAAATAAATAAAAGGAAAGCATAACTACGCTAACAATTTGACAACGAAAAAAAAAAACCTTATAACCCACAATCGACTGCTGGCAAAGATAACAAAAAGCCCTCCTCCTACACACATGCTCCCAGGTTCGATTCCTCCGAGTGTGTTTAAGCTTCGTGGAACTACACAGTCTCTTGAATTGATTGACAGAACACACATTTTCAACCGCTAGTTCTTTTAAATTCACATAGATCTCGCGGGACTTTTAAATAATGTACCCTTTGATAAATGAATTGACCGCGTAACGATTAATTGAAATACCCCTTCAAACTATTTCAAACAAACTCCATTTAGCAGACTCTCGTTTTAATACATATATGTGCAACGGAAAAAAGATATATAATAGTTATTTAAAAGTATAGATATGGTACGTTATGACAGGCTATACAAAGTTTTAATTACTTTCTCTATTCGCTTTATCTATCTATTTGTCTATCTATATTTTTATCTCCATCTATCTATCTCTAACCTTAAACGTGGAAAGTTCAGCCGTGCAAGAAATTTCAGTCGACATAAAAGAAGGAAATGAAAATAAAAATGAGTCCCGGTTGGTTGTGACTTCTGACTTTAAGGGCGGGTGAAAAGTAAAATATCAAGACTGACATTCCGAGAGAGCATACCTAACGAATATAAAATGAAGGCAAAGATAAAAAAGGCATCACTACCAGAATTAACAGAAGCAGTGGTGGTGGTAGCAGAGGTGGTGGTAATAGTAGTAGTAGACTAGTAGTAATAGTAATAGTAGTAGCAGTAGTAGTAGAAGTAGTAGTAGTAGTAGTAATAGTAGTAGTATCCTAGTCGTAGTTATAATTATAGTTGATGCTGCAGAAAATGAGGACGATAAAAGAGGAGAAAAAGAAGAAAGAGAAGATGTATATAGAGGAAGAAAAGAAGAAGAAGAAGAAGAAGAAGAAGAAGAAAAAGAAAAAAGAAGAAAAAGTTGTTGCAATGATGATGATGATGATAGGCTAATAATAATAATAATAATAATAATAATAATAATAATAATAATAATAATAATAATATATAATAATAAAAAGTGGAGCAACAAGAGCAATTATAATAACATCCGGTAATCCAATTCTGCCCACGGCCAGCTCAATACGGGCTGAATAGCGATTACAAACTAAAGCTTATTTTTGTCCATCATGAATTAATATCCAAAATTGCCCGACAATACTTCCAAACCAGGCTGCTGCACGTGACCCCCACCACCACCACCATCATCATTCATATGTAGTACCACCGCAATTAATCCTAAACATGTCAGAGTTCAAACCAATGACAATATATTATAAAAAAAAGCCCAACAACAACAGTAATGTCACCACCACCACCACCACCACACAGAAATGAAGCGAAGTATATTGCCTCATCAACACTATAGGCTACAACACACACACACACACACACACACACACACACACCGTAAAAAATATATATATTACGGCCACAACGTAGGAACTTGACATTTATTTAGAATGACGAACTTGGAATGAAATTAGAATGAAGAAGAGGAGGATAAAGGAGAAGAGTAGCAGGAACAAGAACAGGAAGAAGAAGAAGAAGAAGAAATAAAGGGGAATAACAAAAAAAGAGTATAAGAATATGAACAGAAAGAACAAAAAAAAGAACAAAAATAAGAAAACAAGAACAAGATAATGAAAAAGTAGAAACAGAAGATGATAAAGGAGGAGGAGGAGGAGGAGGAAGACGAGGAGGAGGAGATAAGAGAAGGGTTATATGGTCCGGGCAGCTCCGCAGAATTAAGGACACACACACGGCTACCACGGCTGATAATTAATTGGATGGTCACAAAATTGCAAACGTTTCTATGAGGAGGATGGAATTCGCTCGCACCCTACCATGCTACACCGCCTGACAATATAATGAACACCCATAGCCATTTAGTAACGATAATAGTAACAATAAGCGGGTTACGAGAGAGAGAGAGAGAGAGAGAGAGAGAGGAGGTGGGCCGGTGATTTCCTCCTCGTATTACCAACGTGAAATGTGATTCAACTAGGACAGTAATCATGCAATGGAACACTCCTGACACTGATTCTCTCTCTCTCTCTCTCTCTCTCTCTCTCTCTCTCTCTCTCTCTCTCTCTCTCTCTCTCTCTCTCTCTCTCCTCCTCCTCTTTCTCCTCCTCCAAAAGGCAACCATAAGATGCGGTAATGAAGGTTCTAATCTCTCTCTCTCTCTCTCTCTCTCTCTCTCTCTCTCTCTCTCTCTCTCACACACACACACACACACACACAAATTAAAAAACAGGCAATACACTTCGCATGAAAAGAAAGAAAAACGTAAAAAGTATATAGTGACAGTCTCTCTCTCTCTCTCTCTCTCTCTCTCTCTCTCTCTCTCTCTCTCTCTCTCTCTCTCTCTCTCTCTCTCTTGCCACGCCCACACTATCTGGCTCAGCTGACCGACTATAGCTTCCCTCCTTCCCTCTCTTCCTCTCTCCTCCCCCACTCCTTCCCTCAACACTGCTCTTCCTATCGATTTTCAACACACCAGAACGTGATTTGAAACTGTCATATCATTATTATTATTATTATTATTATTATTATTATTATTATTATTATCATTATTACCACATTGAGTGCAGTAGTAAGGTTTTAGAAATATCACGGGCATTATAACAGCAGTAGCAGCAACACGAGCAATAGTAGTAGTAATAGTAGTAGTAGTAGTAAGTGGTGGTTGTACAGAAGCTGTAAGTTCGTAACAGATGTAGATAATAGTTATAACAGTAATAAAAAAGAATGGGTGTTGTGGTGATGGTAGTAGTAGTAGTAGTAGTAGTAGTAGTAGTAGTGAAGTAGTAAAGTAATAGTAGTAGTAGTAGTAGTAGTAGTAGTGAAGTAGTAGAAGTAATAGTAGTAGTAGTAGTAGTAGTGGTGAAGTCGTAGTAGTAGTAGTAGTAGTAGTAGTAGTAGTAGTAGTAGTAGTAGTGTAGTTATAGTAGAAGTAGTAGTAGTAGTTTACTAACCCTATACCTAGAGTGACCTATTCAACATACTACGTCGGCATCCCCCACAAATTATTGATTCACACACACACACACACACACACACACACACACATTCACCACTCCTCGCTCTTCATTACCATCAGTCTCTGGGCATTATCGAGTTCATTAAAGCCATAATTGAATCTCTCTCAGCGCTATTAGTCACTCGATACCCTTGAAGGAAAAACAAATCGAGTAAACCTCTTAAACGTTTAGAGATTGGCGCGTAGCAAAAAAGCGGCAAAAAAAGGAGAAAACAATGGAAAAGGCAAATGAGCGGAACAGCAATGATGAAAAGGAGGATTAGGTAGTGTAATGAAAAGTGCAAAAATATCAGGTGATCATTGTGTGTGTGTGTATGTATGTATGTATGTGTGTGTGTGTGTGTGTGTGTGTGTGTGTGTGTGTGTGTGTGTGTGTGTGTGTGTGTGTTTTAAATCACGCCATAAAACTAACGATTTCCCTTGCACCATCAGAGAGAGAGAGAGAGAGAGAGAGAGAGAGAGAGAGCGAAAAAAAAAAAAAAAAAGAGGCAATTTACTGATGGAAGTCACGCGTTCATTCATCAAACACACACACACACACACACACACACACACACACACACACACACACACACACACACCCATACACACACTTTTCTTACTTTTACAGCCTCAGAGTTCGAGCTACTTGTTAAAACTTCAGTAATAACATTTTTTTCCCTGAGCGAGAAAAGAAAGTGAAATTCAAGTCCAAATTTATTCTATATCTCTTTTCCTGCAGTAGAAGTAGTAGTAGTAGTAGTAGTAGTAGTAGTAGTAGTAGTGGTAGTAGTAGTGGTAGTTGTAGCGGTAGTAGCAGTAGCAGTAGTAGTAGTAGTGGTAGTAGTAGTGGTAGTAGGAGTGGTAGTAGTAGCGGTAGTAGTAGTAGTAGTAGTAGTAGTAGTAGTTGTTGGTGTTGATATTACTTTCATCTGCTAACTACAAGACATCTGAGAAGGAACGAAATTAGTTGTTCCACGTATATACTACCTCTTTTTAATTATGTATAAAACTAAAGAAAAAAAAAACAATAAAAAGCTTACATCAGTAATAACTAAACGATAAAAATTCAAAAGGAAACCATTCACAACTGTCAAAATGTGTAAACCCTCAATTACTGGCCACTCCATTAAAAATAAACTGGCAGATCGTGAATGCACTTTATTTCCTATCAGTGAATCTCTCTCTCTCTCTCTCTCTCTCTCTCTCTCTCTCTCTCCATTTTTGACCGTCTTTCCTTCCTTTCAGTCCTTTTCTGTCCTTTCTTTCATCTTTCCTGCCTCTTTATTTCCCATCCATTTTTTACCCTTTCATTCCTTCTCTTCTTTCCTTTTTATCTTTCTTGCCTCCTTTTTTTTCATGTCTCTCTTTCCTTCCTTCCTTGTGCTCTCTCTCTCTCTCTCTCTCTCTCTCTCTCTCTCTCTCTCTCTCTCTCTCTGATTTCCTTAACGACCGGTATTTCATTTATTTTACGACATAGCTCTGACCCTTTCAGCACGCCATTCATTCATTCATATCTTATCGCCATTATATTCAGGTTCCGCATAATCAGAACGTTTCTTAATCAAATATTTTCGCATTCCCGTAGGTACAAGAAAAGAGGAAATTAGATGCCTCCAGAAATATTATAATACACGAGAAATGCAGATTATGTAATACTACCATCCCGGAAATAAACGCAATATGACCCTGACAGGGAGAGAGAGAGAGGGGGAGAGCGCGTTTTAGCCCTAACCAAACCCCAAAGAAAGGTAGATACTGAAGTAATTAAACGCAAACCTTATGAATGTATGAATATTTAGCAATTACAAGATTACAAGGCTACTATTACATCATAAGACATTGATTTAAAGAGCCCAAGACAAGTATAGCATCTCAAACACCATAAAAGTCAATACATATCACCACAGACACTATTACCAACTCGGCACACCACCACAACCATCACCACGTATCGAATCACCCATCACCACCACTTACAGCAAACACCATCACCAACGCCCACATCACTGTAACCGTAAGCCCCTCTCTCTCTCTCTCTCTCTCTCTCTCTCTCTCTCTCTCTCTCAGTAACCATCACCACCACATTAACTAGCCATCATTTATCTTTCTCGTATTTATTATAACCAGTAACAACCACTACTACCACCATCACCATCTATAACTATTACATACTATCATTAGCCTTCAATATTCATTCTAACTATTCAATTATCTCTACAACCATTACTACCAAGGCCATTAACAACTGCTATTACTACTACTACTACTATTGCTACTACTATTACTACTACTACTACTATGAATGCAAGCTATCTGAAATTATATGAACAAATACACGAACAATTGATTTTAAGTTATGAAATCCTATAAATACAATAACTTATGTGACTTTGAATTTTATAGTGCAAAGGAGTAAGTGAAAAATAATATATAGGCCTAAGTGGGTGCTCTCTCTCTCTCTCTCTCTCTCTCTCTCTCTCTCTCTCTCTCTCTCTCTCTCTCTGTGTGTGTGTGTGTGTGTGTGTGTAGGCATGTGCACCAAATGATTTAATAAAAAATACCATTAATATTTACCTTTCTCGGGGGCGGCTGCATCCTGACATGTAGAGAGACACACAGCGGCGGTAAAGAAGAGGAAGAAGAGGAGGGGGGGAGGGGGGAGAAGAGGAGGAGGAAGCAGTGGTAAGTGGTTAGTGGGTAGTGGTGATTCTCTTCCTCCTCTTGCCTCGGAGCTTCGAACACAAGCGTCTCCCCACCTCACTGTCCACCATACTACTGACTTCAAACCGGCTGTTCCCTGCAGATGCTTCCCTCCCCTTTTCTGTGCCTTTCCCTCTATCTCTCTTATTGATACTAACACTCTCCTTTCCATATCTTTCTGTCTGTATATAATTCCTCTTGCTAATTACTCCTATGGTCATATATCCGTTTATTAGAAAGACTTGAGCATGCGCAGAAATAAAGTCCCTCCCTTTTCTGTGCCTCTCCCTATAATTATCTTTCTTATTGCTAACACTCTCCTTTCCATGTCTTTCTTTCTATATATATAATTCCTCGTGTCTAATTACTCCTATGCTCTTATTTATCCGTTTATTAAATAGAGGGGAGCATGCGCAGTGGCCCAGTCCCTCCCTCTGACCCTTTCCTCATCTCTATCTTTCTATCTCTTTACCATTTCATATACTCATTCTCTCTCATCCTTTTATACTGAAGAAAAGGGCTTAGCAGTGCCTCAGTCCCTCTCTCTATATATAAATACGATTAGCAGCTATTCTGCTATCTGCTTCTCTTTGTTATTCCATTCACTCATTACTCAAAGTTCTCATTAGTCCAGTTATTGCATGAGGAAGGCGTGTGAGTGAGGCATGAGGGGAGGGCGTGTACGTGCGTGTGCGTGTGTGTGTGTGTGGGCAGGCCTGTGGCGTGATGTGGGGGAGGTGGAATGGGTTTGGAGGTGGTGGAGAGGAGGAAGGCAGGTGGAGGGAACAGCCTTCACTTAACGATCCAGCATGGAGAGAGAGAGAGAGAGAGAGAGAGAGAGAGAGAGAGAGAGAGAGAGAGAGAGAGAGAGAGAGAGAGAGAGAGAGAGACCAGCCAACCCCGAGAAAGAATACCTTCTCTCTTTCATCCGCTATTATTTTTTTACACTTCAAGTTTGGCATTGGGTCACCGTAGACTTCTCTCTCTCTCTTTTCTTTTTTTTTTTTTTTTTTTTTTAATAGTAGTAGTGGTCGTTATAGAAGGAAAAGTAGAAGTGGTAGTAGTGGTGGTGGTGGTGGTGGTGGTAAAGGAGAATGGAGAGGAGATCGAGTACCACTTAAAAACCCACTTCATTGTAAGTTTGGATCGAATCTCTTTTAACCTCTCTACCCCCCTCCCTCCTTATTATATGTCTCTCTCTCTCTCTCTCTCTCTCTCTCTCTCTCTCTCTTCCAGGGCAAACTTTCCTGTCTGCACACGAACAAAGTAGCAACATTACCATAAGATGGACCTTGTTGCCTGCTACCCCCTCCCCCCCCCTCTCTCTCTCTCTCCTATTCATTCCTTGCATATTGAGATGCTTTCACGCCCCAATAGTTTTGCATCTCTGGGTAACATCGCTTTAATATTATTCTCTGTAAACGAGAGAGAGAGAGAGAGAGAGAGAGAGAGAGAGAGAGAGAGAGAGAGAGAGAGAGAGAGAGAGAGAAGGGGGGGGGGGGGGCACAGACAGACAAGTTTCCTTACTAACATGACATTTACACAAGTTCACTGGAATAAGTATAAGAATGTTATTATTAACTTTTATTTGAATTCACTGAAAAACCAACACAAAGGTCACAATTGGTCACAACATATGAACCAAGCCAATCTATTTTCTTATAGGATTTATGTATAATATCCCCTGATTGTCAACCTTGAAAATACATATATAATTCTATAGGAATATGACTACACAATCATCTTTCGAATTTAGGAAGAAAACTACTGAAATATAATGTCTGACACTAAAAAGATGATAGATTACAGAGTAAATACAAGTTTGGACAATTGTAAACTGGAAGGATCAGGAAGTGTGATGAAAGGGATGATAAAGAGAAGTGAAAAGACTGAGGCAAGGTCTGCACTGGTGGAAAAATAAACAAACATGTCATATTTTCCATTTTTTGCAGAAAATTTCAAAGATATTGTGTTGCCATATGTACAAAGATGATAGATACAAAAATATGTAGATAAACTATTTTGTACAAAAACATTAACAACAGTAATCAAACAGCTACTTCTACTTTCCCATGTGAAAAACTTGTATCATCACAGCCTTAACTTTAAAAAGTATATCAGTATATGTAAATTGTATCATATAGTATATATATAAAATTCTACAAACCAAGATTATTCAAGTATCTAAAGCTTTACAGAATGTACATGTTAGTCCTCTATATCTATGAACTGATCTTTAACTTTCAGGGCATTAAAAGACTATTCTCTGGTGATACTGTCCTACAACTTAGCTTTAGGGGAGGCACTTTTTGTCTCCTCCTTTTCCTTTTGCTCCTCCTCTTGTGGCGGGGTGTAAGTCCAGGAGTAGGAAGGCAACTTTTTGTGCTCTGTGGTGATGAAAATGCACAATTTAGAAAATATGTACATAATTTAGTTAAAAGAATCAGTGAATGTACTTTAATAATGGTATAAAGATCATCTTCATTTTACAAGAACTTGTGTCAACAAAATAATAAGATATTTTTTCACTTTAGGCTTAATCAGCCCTCGACCATCACTGTTGCACTGTGCTACACATAAACTCCAAGGGTGAAATCTATGTTGGTGAAAACTCATTTCACTCTAAAAACAATACCTAGCTGGAACTGAGATCACCAACAAGTCACTGACTTTATATTTTTTCTTTGAAAATACTATTCTAAAATGATGTCTTAATTGTCTTTCAACCCTTTATTTTTTCTCTTGGACAGGGTGCTGGATCCCAGCCTTATCCTGCCACACATAGATATTTTTAAGGTGCAGTACCTCGGCCTCAATGCTTACAGCACCTTAACTAATGCATGAACTGGATCTTCTATGGTCAATCATGTGTCCTGCATGAAGCAACTACTTGGGGACTTCAACCAATCCCAAGTCATAAACACTCTTCACCTGAGTTGCTTGTACAATCATGTAACATGTTGCATGCACAGTGTCCCCAAACCAATTGCTCTCCAACAACAAAGAGTCCCATTCATCACAACAGCAGTCACTTATCAGAGTTTTGTAAAAAAATGCAACACTGTGGATAATTTACAGTTACTATAGATTCACAAAGATGTCATGATAGTTCAAGATCTACTCAAAGCTCTTGGAATTACATGGTATGATTTTTATAATGCATCAAAAACAGTTTAAAGGTTTAGTTATTACAAAGGGAAATGATCACTGTTTGGAGATCTTTAATAGATAGGTAATAGCACTAGGTTGAGAAACTACTTACCAGGAATCTGATACATAAGGGGGGCATACAGGCTGGACCCACCATCAACTCTAAATGTTGCCCCCGTGACAAAAGCAGCAGCTGGACTAAGCAAGAAGCATACCATGGCTGACACCTGTGTGGATATAAATAGTAAAAAAATGATGTTGCTGGGCATTATGTCAACACAGTGCATATTAACCCCGTGACTGTGGATTTTATACAAGACGACATCACCAAGCTACAGGAATGGAACAAAAAGTGGATGCTACAATTCAATGAGGAATAATGTAAGGCTATGCACCTTGGGAGGGAATATTCAGCATACCAATACCACATGGAAAACACTATCCACCACAGAGGCAGAGAAAGACCTGGGAGTATATGTTACCAGGCTACCAGTGAAAGCCAAATTCTTGCCAATCGCAGCAGACGGGTTAAATCACCATGACAGATGCCAAAGTTCTTCCCTACAATGTACAATTTTTGAGTGGCCTCAGAAATATTACACAAAGACTCACCTTTGGGTCCATATGCATTATTGAACACATAAAATACAGAGCCATCAATTAATCATTACAAACACATGCTGTAGGCTTTGAGGAGGGCAAGTCGTTATGAAAAAGAAATTTATGTGCATTATGATCCAACATCTGCTCACACTTATTTAAACTTTTTCACTGTAAGGGACCATTTGTGAGTGAGAAGCATTGTGGTCAATGCCTGAAAGTGGTTCATGCTCAACAGGCAACTACCTAAACCCTCATTTTTTATGCCAATCAAGTGAGTTTTCATCAGCCTCATCTCTGAAACTGAATTCAGAAAACTGGAGTGCCAAGGGTAACATGTATAGTTTTCAATAAAGGAATTGCCATGTCACTCTCTCATGACCATTCCAGCTATCTACTTTTTAGAAGAAGAGTGCATAACAGACTTTTACAATTTTTTGTACTTTTCTTGCCCTTAAGCTGTTTCCTTTACTGAGAAGAACAAGCACTGGCTGAAACTAGTCATCTGTGCCTTGCCAAAAAGCCCAAAGGCACTATGGAACTGCAGCCACATACAAAAAGGGACAGAAGCACCAAGGGTTAGAAAGTAGAATATACATCCACCACTCACTTCCTCTGTTGTGCCGAGGCGCTTCATGGGAACTCCCCCGCGTGCCGCCTCAAACACATTCATGTCTCCATAGTTACTGGCAGCTGTTGGAGAATAGATGTTGCTACCAGGAGCCACTGCGTTGATTCGCACGCCATCCTGAGCCCACTCCACTGACAAAGACTGGAAGCAAACCAATAATTTATAAGCAAGTTAACTTTTTTGTTCTCAGACAATGACATTTGCCCAACTGTCATAAAATCTGTCATGAACTTTTGTATAATGGAAAGATACATTAACACATCCAAGGATTATATTAACAAATACATTAAAACTGACACTCTATGAGTACCTTTTCTGTTCAGCATGACCACAAGAACAGAAATTATCATTTGTTTCGTTACATGAACATGTCGCCGCATGCTAGCTGCTGGCTGGCTCTGATGAGACATGGCAAAAACACTCCTCAAGGATAAATTTGCCTATTACTTGCAAGGCTTTTCTCTTTTCTTATTTGAACACTGTGTATATAAGTATTGTTTTCATAAGAAGGTCAATACCTAAATTCTCTCCATTCTTTTCAAAAAGGACCAAAATTGCCGAGTTAACTTTAAATTCCTTAACACTGATTGCATTCAACATAATTATAATCCCAAACCTGCCTCGTCTTCATCGGACATACCTTGGTGAGGTTCTCCACAGCCGCTCGGGCTGCTCCAGTGTGCGCCATGACCGGGAAGCCACGAAACATATCAGCAATAATGTTGACAATCACACCACCATTCTGTGCCATCCACTGCCGATAAACTGCAAGAGTAAATTTAAGAATGAATACATGTAGTAAGCAATTTTGTTTTATGCTGATTAACAGCCTGTGTCTCTAAAACTCATTCACACACTGGATGATGGCAAGAAGCAACCACCCTAACAGCACATGTGCCTTGAGAGGAGTATCAGGATGCTTAACAATGAAGGATATTCACTCAAAATAATCTGTGCAATCATTACATTTTTACTGTATCTCGTCCCATGCATCTCCAATTATATTGACAGGAGTAAAACTCCTTTTGTTGCCTTAAAATGAGGATGCATCTGAGAGAAAAGGCAGAACCAGGGCTGCAGATCAAGCACCCAAAGCAAATAACTGTAAATGAAACTTCATCAAGATGATGTCCACCATTTCATCATGTGTCTCCCCATCCAATGACAAATGCTGTAGAGACTTACTACGATCTGAGCTATATAATAATTAACACTAAGCCAAAAAGGTAACAATGCTGCCTGACACACCTTCCTGACACATATGGAAAGTTCCGTTGAGGTTGGTGTCAATTACAGCATTCCATCCCTTGAAGCTCATGTTGCTGACTGTGGAAGGAAACTGTCCGCCCCCATTGTTGACAAGGTAATCTATCTTGCCCAGTTCCTTCACTGTGGAGGATATCAGCTCACTGAAACCATAGAAAATTAATCCACATAGGACATATATTACAACTAAAAAATTATTCCAAAGTACCATTTGTGACACGTAAAATCAGGACTGTAATTTTGGCAGATTTTGTGGGGGCTAGAGGGCATTGTAGGTTCATGAGATGGGGGGGTGAAGTGAGCATGTGCAATTTTGGGATTTTTTTATTATTATTATTTTTTTTAATAACCACTTTGGGGCATTTTGAGGCCAATATAGAAGCCAATATATAAAACATTGAGAGGGAGCTATAGCACCCCTTGCCCCTCCAAAATTATGGCCCTGTTAATATATCAAATGACTGAGTATCAAGTCACTAAAAGTGAATACCATTCTTTAGTCAGTAAAGTAAAACCCTGCTGTGTCCAATATATACAAAGGTAAGAAATATTTGCTCTCCCTCCAGGTTGTCAGTTTTTAATTTTTTTTATTTTACAGCAGAGGAAGCAACTCAAGGGCAAAAAAAAGAAAAAAATAATGAAAAAAAAAAAGCCCGCTATTCACTGCTTCCACAAAAAGCGCTCAAGAGGAGTGGCCAAAAGAGAGGTCAACTTTGGAAGGAGAGGTGTCCTGATACCCTCCTCTTGAAAGAGTTCAAGTCGAAGGCAGGAGGAAATGCAGATGAGGGAAGATTTTTCCAGAGTTTACCTGTGTGAGGGATGAAAGGGTGAAGACGCTGGTAACTCGTGCGTAAGGGATTTGGAAAGTAAAGGGATGAGGTTGAGTAGAAAGTCGCGTGCAGTGAGGCTGCGGTTAGCAAGTTCAGAAGAGCAGTCAGCATGAAAATATCGATAGAAGATAGAAAGAGAGGCAACATGGCAGCGGAATTTAAGAGGCAGAAGACTCTCAGTAAGAGGAGGAGAGCTGATGAGACGAAGAGCCTTAGACTCCACTCTGTCCTAGAGAGCTGTATGAGTGGAGCCCCCCACACATGAGATGCATACTTCATACGAGGGCGGACAAGGCCCCTGTTTATGGATAGCAACTGTGCGGGAGAAGAACTAGCGGAGACGATACAGAACGGCCAACCTCGAGGAAACTGATTTAGTGAGAGAAGAGATGTGAAGGAAGCTGATTTAGTGAGAGAAGAGATGTGAAGTTTCCAGTTAAGATTTTGAGTTATGGATAAACCGAGGATATTTAGTGTTGAAGAAGGTGACACCTGAGTGTTGTTGAAGAATAGGGGAAAGGTGTTTGGAAGATTGTGTCGAGTTGACAGGTGGAGAAATTGTGTTTTTGAGGCATTGAAGGACAGAATGTTCCTTTTACCCCAATCAGAAATGATAGCAAGGTCCGAGGTTAAGCGTTCTGCAGCCTCCTGGCTGGAGTCTTGTAATTCTTGTTGAGATAAGTAAATTATTAGCAAAAAGTGCTGTAAGTGGATCACCCAGTGAACATTCCTCTCATAACCTTCACATCTAATACATCCTGCTTCACGCTATTATCCACAGCTATGAAATTCATCAAGCTCCTCCCATTCCCTCTTACCCTAGTATACTTGTGGGTTAACTTGTGCTGAGAGATGGTGTTTGATTGGAGCAAACTCCTCTCAGCACATACATCCCATTCTCATTCACTCTGACATTATCCAACATCCCAACCACACCCCTAATCTCCAGGCTTCCAACTTTGGCATTCATATCCCCTAACACGAGGGCAAAATGGACATAATACAAGAGGTTCAAGATAACACGAACCAATGTGGATACAGGAACAGGTTCATGGCTCTGCATAAATTTAGCACCTTTCAGTGAATCAAATATACATTATTATGGTGCAGAAGATAAGGGGAACTTACTTTACTTGGCTTTCATTCCTTATGTTACAGACTTTGGCCTTCAATCTATTGCCATTTGGGCATATTTCCTGCATGGCACTTGTTAGCCGCTCCTCCTTCCTGGAGGCTATGACAACAGTGCAGTCTAGAAAAGTAAAGTTATATTGAGAAAATATTCATGTCAAGAAATGTCAAAAAATGAAATAAAAAAGGCAAAAGTGGGCAAAGGCATATGACTGCATTAAAGCCTAGAGAAAAAACAAGAATACATTTATTATTCAAAATTGCTATTTAAGAGTTAGCTAATATAGTGGGTTTTCTATTATATATACACATCTACAGGATCCCTTTTTTTTTTTTTTCTTTACTCTCAAGTTCTTATAAAAATAGACATAAATCAAGCTATAATATTAGTGACATTCATCTCCAATGACTGATTAGTTGCCAAAATTTAAGAGTAAATAGTGCAAAGAATCATAAAACACCTCCTTCATTACCCCCCTGAGAATAATTCCCTTACTAAGACCTCATAATTATATAGCCTTAGGGGAATATGGAGATTAGCTTATCATACATATTTATCATAAATAATCAAACTTCCCAAATCAAAGAAAACTCTAACCTAACTTAGACTGACCTGACCTAACTATATCTAACCTAATGTATCCTAACTTGACCCCACTGCTGCCAAAATACAATGAGTCAGACTAGGCTTATAAACTTTATACATCAATGTTTTTAAGTTTCCCTAGTTTTTTGGAAGCTATCAGTTATTGAGCTGCATTCAGAAAAATTATATGCAACACATAATGTCAGTTTTAACCTCATGCAAGATGGCTACATTTATTTCTATATTAGACAATCATATAAATAATGATTACAGGTACAGGTAACTCTCAATTCACACGAGTTTAGTTTACGCGTTTTTGAAATAACGCGGGGTCCAAAATCCAAATAAATGTTTAATTTACACGTTTTTTCACTTATACGCGATATTTTATGGAGTGCCCACCAGATGTCTCACGCAACTGGACTCACACGGCGCTGTGGCAACACAGCTGATCTCAGTTCTTCCCACGCACCACTTGAACAACAATACAGTACCCACGCTGCCACGCTACTCAACAATAGGGGTGGGCAGGTACCGATACCAGTACCAGTACTAACGGTGCCAGCTCTACGGTACGGTACCGGTACCAGACTGCTCAGTACCGGTACCAATACTAGCCAATCGCTCATGGTACGTCATTTCTTCCTCACACGAGTGAGGCTGAGACTGAGTGCCTGAGTGGATATCTCGGTGATATGGATATTCTCTCTCTCTCTCTCTCTCTCTCTCTCTCTCTCTCTCTCCACTGAATGAAGTGAATATTTATTTTTTGATAGAAACCTACCTCTTGTTTGATTTACATTGTTTTTAATTTACGCGACCTCTGCAAGGACACAATACTTGCGTAAATCAAGAGTTACCTGTACCAGCATATCTGAGGTAAATAAGATCCCTAAGATAATGATTCAGACTTTTAACATGGTCAAATTTTACACTTGAACATGGCCAATGTTCTAAGCAGCAGGTCAACGCTGGGCAAGTTTTGTTAGGATGAGGAAAAACAACTCTTGATACCGAGAGACTTACCCAAAGAAAGAAGCTCCTGTGTGATGGCCCTGCCAATGCCTGTGGCCCCTCCAGTCACCACAGCCACCTTCCCCTTGAACAGCCCCGGCCGGAACACAGACATTGCTGCCGAAGAAAGATTAGGGTCAGTAGTGTCAGGTGCTTCTACTTCCCATACCAACAAATTCCAAAGGCTGAAAAGGAGATGTCAGATTCTAATGAGTGTTTTTTTGGTTCATGGTACAGAAAAATGATCAGACTACCACCAGGGTCCTAAAAACTATCTGTGGAAATGCTCAGAACTCCTACAAAAGTTTTGACAAATATGTGACCTTGAGTGCCAAAATATTTAAGAATATGACCCTAACACCTCAGGGAAAAGTAGGAATAACATGATATGAACTGCACCTAATTGTGACATTCATATCTGTGTTATTTGCTCATTGCCTTGAAACATACTACAAGATATACCTGAAAACAAGTGTAAAATTCTGCAGTGCAATGGGTGTAAAACTAGATAAATATCCTCCTTCTTAGTATACCTCAAATCTTTACTTATTAATACAAGTTTAGGGGGAGCACTAAATTGACAATGTTCCCTGAGTTAATGGGGCTTCGGTTTCTGTGTATCTGTTCAATTATATGCAGAGTGGGTGCATAACGCGCATTAATAGAAGTTAACTGGTTGGAGGGGGAGCCAAGTGTGCAAGGAAGGAAGTGAATTGAGTGTAATTGTTAATTCTAATTCAGTATCATCTCTAGTCCTCATAAAGTTTAAAGGCAATCTCATACGGCATAATCATCCACCTGAGTCACTTGGCAATTATATGAAAGCAATTACATGAAAAATTACCGTTATTTTTCATGAAGTTCACCCCTTATCCCCCTCGACTTACCGGTCTTATATTTCACAAAGTATTAATTCCCACTTCCTGACATGCATCTTTCAATAAACTACTTTGCCATATGACTTATCTAAGGAACATTGAGGGAGAAGTAGCCAGTAACACAAAAAAGTGTTCTAAGAATAAACCTAAAAGCACTCTTATCAGCCAGTCAAGAGTAATGATACACTGACCTGTTTTATTTGTCTTGCTTCTCAGTCCGCTTTCCGTTTCCTAGCGATCTCTTCAGCCTCTTTTAGTAATGTCTTTCCTCTGGTATATTTTGTCTCTTCGTCAGGAGGTGGGAAAAGGAGGTGCAGGAGGAGGAGGCCGCAATGTCTGTCTTATCTTCTTGTGAATTATCTTCCTTCTCTCTGCCCTCTTCCGTTACTGGCAATCTCTTTAGCCTCTTACAGTACTTTCTCTCCTCCGGTATCTGTTGTCTCTTCGTCAGGAGGAAGAAAATCGTAGAAAAATGAGGAGGCGGCAGCAGCGACCCGGTTAGTTGTTTTGTTCCAGTTCGACTCGACTTCGACTTCGGGTTCGGGCGGTTCTTCTTCGGCTCGGCCCCGAATCTCTAACTTTTCTTACAACTTTTCCTTCACGTCTTTACCTTCTATTCTTTTCTCCTCTTCATTATATCTGCATTATCATTATACCCTCCATCATACATACGCGTTCTTTTCATTATCTTCATCATTGCCATTCTCCTCCTCCTCCTCATCATCATCATTTACTAATTTCAAAACATGATAATTACTTCATTTCTCCCTTTCTTACCCATTCCATTACGCAACTTTGCTCTTTAGAAATGCGTTTTCATGAGTGTTTTATAGCTTATGGCACAGAGGCATATATTAATCACTCGATCGCCTGCGCCAAAACGGGCAAGGCCGACCATCAGGCCCCACCAGAGAAAAAAAGCCTAACAGCGCAATATTCCGCAACGTAAAAAACAACAAAAAATAAACTCAGAGCAATTTTGCAAGTAACCATTACCTACACAAGGCGCCTCCGTGGTGTAGTGGACAGCACGCTTGACTAAGAATCCGCGGGTTCGATCCTGCCCGCAGCAGTCAGTGGTCGATAAATGGATCCCTATGAGATAAACTGTAATAACTCAGGTGTCTCACTTGCCTTAATTGTGTCCCGGCGCACTGGGTTATATACATGGGCCAGTGGTTCTAAGAGTTTCTCAGCCCCGATACCCCAAAGTTCAATTCCAAGTGAGCCTGCATGCTAACCCCTCTCCAATATTAAACTACTACTCCAAACATTTAACTTTTAATTTCCTGTAAAAAAGAGAAAAGAGGACAGCTATCCTATGAACAAACAACTGATTTCTGTGGACTTTTTATTTTTATTTTCAGCAAATAAATGAATAAAGTATAATTCTTGCACAAAATATTTCCTCACTGTCTTTTTGGATACCCCCAAGAACCGGTTTCGATACCCCCTGGGGTATTGAGGCACTAGTTTAAGAACACCTGGCATAGGCTACCAAAGGCTCGAGGTCCATTATGACGGAGATGAGCACTGAGGCCACAAGCACCTTTAACATAATTAGATATGCTCAAAATTTCACCTAAACAGGCTCAATGCCCAATGAGTCTCTCTCTCTCTCTCTCTCTCTCTCTCTCTCTCTCTCTCTCTCTCTCTCTCTCTCTCTCATACTGGTTTGTAAATAAAACATGGAGTTTGTTTTAACCAATATATTTGCCTCTGGTACATCTGTTTCACTTCACAACCACACATGAGACTAGAGCAACCACAAGCAGCAGCACCCAGCCCCTCCTTCGGCCAGTTCTAGGGCAACACTTGCTTCTCGTTGGAAAAAAAATAATAAATAAATAAAAAAAAAAAAATCTGGCTGGGTATAAAATTGTGTATGAAGCAATATCATCTCCGGAGCACCATTCAGGTGACGGTAAGCACATGCTACGTGTCACGTGTAGCGCACAATACCTTACTTCTTTGCCTACTGTAGGCTTGTATTATACAGACCATCTGCTACTCATGATCATGAGGCCTTAAAATTCTATCCTGCCTGTCACCAGAAGTGACATGTAGGCCTATGTATTCTGTGCATAGCACAAAGTTCTTGGTCCATACATCCCCTCATAAAAAGCCAGTTAAACTGCCATCACATATAAAAAAGCAAATACACTTACAGACTTCCTATAAATCTCCCTAAATAATATCCTAGGTGTTGTCCTGACTGCGTCAGAATTTAGGCAGAAATAATCACTAACTTTTGCTCACATCTATAACGTACATCATTATTTTTCCTCTTAGCTTTGGCTGATGCCTAGTTCATTGGTCAAGATTATTGAGCTACATTCTATCATTCAATGGCCTTGTCATTTTCAAAACTTTTTCAAGATATTTTTCTTTGAATAAATTAAAATCTGGGCAGGAGTTGGTCACAATACTTACAACACTGCACACTAATATCTGCATCTTTACAAAATAAAGAGTAAATACTGTACCATCTATAAAAGCTATTTACACCAGAGTACAAATGTGGGCAGGAACTTTTTCTTTTTACCAAAGCATAAGACAATTATTGTATAACAGCTACTATTGTAGAATAATTGACAGAAACATGTCTACAGATTTTGCTTTACATCATGCTGTCCTTCAGCTTCTATGGTATAACACATTTCATCGTCACAAATAATCTTCCTAGCAGACTGGACCTTAAAACATATAAAATACTGCTGCATTTAATAGATCTTACATAAATGCTTAGGCATCCTGTTCTGGGGGCACATGTTTGAAGCATTGCTCACCTGAACGATTTTCAGATGAAAATAATGATCATTACACTAGAACTGTTCATCATATTGCACTTGAATGAATGCTTTTCATTTTATAACCATTCGTTTATCAGAAATGACAATAGTGGAAGACTGACAAAGCTGATGTACAAGAGGCGAGAGGAATGTCTAGTGTCTTCAGATTACTATAACAAGAAGATTTCATAATAATTCACCATGGCCCCAAAATCTCAACTCAAATCTCATCTGAGATCACTTGACATAACTAATTACAGAAAAGAGATTACACTGAAAACTAACATGTTATAGAAACTAGACACCTCAAATAGGTTCTGTCATTAATGAGTTTGTGGGTTGACATCCTCATAAGGATAATTACCTATTTTTTTCAGCAAAAGGTTAAGCAAGTTGAATCACAGCCGTTGTTGGGGAAAAGGTGCAGAGTATACAAGGAATACTTCTGCCACAATGTTAAGCATGAGGCAAAATAGGTGATTTCAACACAAAAATAATTGCTCTAGTCAACAGCACTTCTGATGTACTAAGTTTTCAATAAAAATACAAGAAATATGGTACTAATTGACTACGAAAATATTATTCTTAATCCTACTTCAATATTGCCATATCACAAAATATACTATATGCAATATAGCTACATTTTTCCACCCAAAACTGGAGGTGGGGGAGGCTGGCCCGCCTGCTGTTGCCTCCGTAGACAGCTTTGGGCATCCTCATGATGTGGCACAAGCTCTACACCATTCACACGTCTGGACTCTTCTCACATTATATGAATCCACACAAACCTCCAATAAAAACAAAACATTCACCCTTTATATAAAATTGCAGGTATTCAGCAATAGGCAACTTATTTATCAAAACTTACATAATTCAGAGTTCAGCAATTGCATCCAGCATCTTTCATTCCTTTTTCTTTAATTTTAATACTTCATTGGACTCGGCCAAATCTCCCACTAACTGACCAACCTCCAGTGATACGATAAAGATTCTCTACAGGTGATTGGCAATTAATTTTCTGTTCAGTGGGAATGACTCTTGTTCCTGAGCAATGCTGGGATACTTGATCACCAAAAGTATTCATGTACCTTTGATGAGACAGCTTGAGCCTGACAGTTCATGCATACATGTTAATACAGCTTAAAGGATGAAGTTAAACTGTGATGAAACAAGTGTTATGACTGAAATAAGGCATTGGTGACTGTGATACACTAAAAGACTCAGAGTGAATTGAGTAAATAACATGAATAGTTTTTTTTTAAATGATGTATAATACTTTACTTTTGATGTGAATGCAAGCAAATTTATTTATAATCCTTACAGCATGATGTGGCCTTGAAAGCAATCTTCAACAAACCTGGTTGGCTATTTTACATTTTCTCATTTAAAACTTTTATTGTGTACCTGGTCTTGGAATTTTTGTTGTGGATGCTGTAATAATAATAATAATAATAATAATAATAATAATAATAATAATAATAATAATAATAATAATAATAATAATAATAGCTGCTTATTCCATCGACATTATGTAACTGTGCTTGGTCTTATGTGTTCATGCTATGAATACTAAAGAGATAATAATCATTAGATAAAATAATTAAACAACACTATTATAACTTGGCATAGAAATATAAATATTTTCATAAAACAACAATTATTCTCGGAATAAAGGAATGAGGCTGGAATGTTTGATCACTTCTTCTCACATAACAATAATTTGTTCTCAATATATCACTCGTAGAGAAGTCTGAAACCAGAAGTGTGCCCTGACTCCTGTGTCCTCTAAACTACAGAGTTGAAGTACTCTATTCATTTGAAAACAGGAGAGTGTCAAGAGAACAGTACAGAATAATAAATACTTTCATGATCATAAGAGCTTAGTGAGAATGGAGTTGAGTACTTATGAAACATATACTGTGGTGTTTTCTCCTTTGTACAGCAGAGTCTGACAGAATATAGTAGCCTACTTCCTGAAACGTGGTGAGGGTGTTCTTAGTTAAATGTTAAACTCTTGCCTAACCTAAAGAAACCTTAAGTATACAACACACCTGTGCAAAAAAGTGAGCAAGTTAAAACAACTTGAAAACAAGTGCACAAAACAATAACCAATGCTTATATATATTTTTTTTTAGACTGTCTTGATAAATATAATTCTATATGTAAAGTCCAATGGATTTAAACTTTTCTCTAACATGTTACAGACTAAGGACGTTTGAGAAGGGAGGTAAAAACATGTGATGTTCCCTATGATTGGTGCATCACTAGGCCTACTTGTACACAATCATGTTCAGGATCACATGCATCAAATGTCACCTATTTTATAGCCACTGAAACACATTATCATGTGACTACAGAAATTTAAGGGACATTTTCAGAGCAGAAACAAGATTCCTTGAATGTATGTACCAATTTCAGATTTTTATGGGCAGGTGAATAAATATTTGCCTCCTCAAATTCCAATTATGTATATCACTTTATAATGTGACTTTGTATGGAGCAGACATAAAGTTATAAAATCTAATAAGAGAATCAGCTGCAACACAGTAGGCTTTACATAAACCAAGGTATTTTTAAGTTACCCCAAAATATTAAAAACATCCAAAATTTTTAAAGTACCTTATACTTCAAATTTTTTTGTATGTCAAATCTATCCAGAACTTATGTATGTTTGCTGAAATTTTATTGGAGAAATACAGTCTTTCATAAGAACATCACAAATAAGTAACCATTAAGCTAATACCCGCCACCCCTATCACCCTACACCAGCCGTCACACCACTCCCCTGGCATCTCTCTAAAGGATGAAAACACCACAACTGCATGAGAGCAAGCTGTATGATACATCTTGTATATTTAAGATTAGGTAAATATTTATTACCTGTTTGAGTCCAGATCATAACATTTTTAATGAGATTATAACAAACTTTCTTGGCAAGTCAAAACATTTTCACTTGACCAGTTGAGCTTTCTGGGGTCCAGTTTGGCAGCAAGATGACGTTGTCAACAAATATTGTTTAAAACTTAATTATGCAAAATGAGATGAGGTGAACTATCACGGTCAAGATGTGGCGCTGTCTCCTCCTGCTGCTGGATGGATGTGATGCAGAGGCAGGCAAGTGTTGACATCCTTCATAGGCTTCACGAGTCGGCTTGTTCCTTGTGGCGCCGCAGATGCCAAGGTCGTGTTGTGAAGCAGACATACGAAAACCCTGTGTCCTCAACAAGTGATAAAATATGCTCAAAAATAAAGGTATAGATTCTAAGATAATTCTCTTGAAAGTAACAGTGAAATAAAGAAAATAAATATAGAGAAAATGTACATTCAATCTCTCACACTCTCACTCTCACTCTCTCTCTCTCTCTCTCTCTCCTGTTGCTTATAAGTTTGTTCTTTTTCTTTTCTAACCACTTCAAAGTAGCACCAGTAATTCATTACAATACTTTTTTAGTTCAACTGTATACTGTTCTACTGCTTTGGAGTTTAAGTTTATCTCTTTTTCTGTACAGTGTTTCGGGGAGGTTTCACTCCAGCCTTAACACTTATTCACGTCACACACTGGACTAGGAAAGGTAAGTCACTCTCTCACCAGAAAATTTTCCTTTGCTAACACTTTTTTGGGGGGAGGCTTTCAAGACCCGAGTGTAATGGATCCTCTTTTCCTCACAAGCTTGAACACTTTCCTTATCTTGTATATTGTGAAGTATCAACTTCTCTCATAATGGAAATTCACATTGTAAGTACATTTGAGCCCATAAGAACACATTCAATCATCATATATCATTATCTTGCTTAGTGGAAGTCGTTAATGACAACTTGCAGAGGGTCCACTGCCTTGGCAACACACTCTCTCATGATCTGAAGAATAATGTTGAGTCTGCGGTCGAGTGCCCTCATGTGGGGCTCCCAGAGGATGGGGGTGATGGGGTCAATGCTCATAGAGGATCTCATGGCATCACTTAGGTGCTCTGGACCCACTTGGAACCTGAGGATCAAAAGAGCAATGAGTGGTGCTGAGACAAATTTCTATTTTATTATTTGCCAATCACATAACTCATTAGCTCATGTATTTTGCTGAAGAAGAGTAGTGAGGAGTGGGAACGTACTTGAGGAGATTGGAGAGGGTGGAATGGCGCATGAGGCAACACTGGTAGATGGGCGCCAGGATAGTGATCTCGTCATGGAAGGCCTTGCCAAACCCTCGCCCGTGATCCAAGTGCAGTGGCGATGAGTTGTTGCCAAACATCTGAGAATGTAAACATGATTCAGTGTTGTGCAAGGAGACTACTATAGTGAAGGAGTTGGGGCTGTATGTATCTTGGAGTCCTATATGAAATTACTTGGTAATGTCAGTTAATTCAAACATTACGAGACAGTCGTCAGTAAACAAAATGTAAGAGTGGTTATCAGTGTTATGTAAGGAAACTATATTGAAGGAGATGGGGCTGTATATGCATTGGCATCTCATGAACTCTTTTGATAATGTCTGTCAATTCACACATCACGAGACAGTCTAATCAACAAAAATATATGAAAGACTATTATATGCAGCACTGAGACCTAGAAATTACTTAAGATTAAATATAAAACCTATATATGCAATGCTAAGACTCACAAATTACTGAAGATCAAAGACAAAACCTATAAATGACTTAGTTGCTCAAACACAGAAAATGCACAAAATATAAGGGTGTAACAATTTTTAGGGAGGAAGCAGCTTTGCCCAATGGTGGCACACTTACTTTGAAGGTCTCATAGTGGTGCCTGTCCATGTTGCCCATCAGGAAGTCCAGCACGGCCATGTCCATGATGTCCAGCAGGCGACGGCCCTCATTGTAGGGGTGCACCTCCTTCACCAGCTCACAGTACTCGTCATCTGAAGGTGCAGAACAATGGTGGTCAGTGTGTGTGGAGAATAAAATATATATGATTAACTATCTATGTACGGTTAAGGGAAACTTGCCTTCGTGATATGTACTGTGAAGTGCTATTTATATTCTCTTTTATTAAAACTTCTGACGTGGAAAATGAAGACAGGTGTATAGCTCGCAAGTAAGGATGAAAGAGGGTTCAGTGGATATGAGAAGGAGGAGGAATGAATGAATGAAAGACGGAGAGGTGAAGGATCAGTCGATGGAAGGCTGAGTTTTTGCTGAGGGGTTCTATTCAGTTAAGAGAACAATGAGAAATAAAAAAAAAAGCATTGCAGCACAAAACTTAGAAAAAAAGAGAAACTGAATTACAGGGACAGAACATACATTGAAATAGACCAAAGTGCAGTTACAGAGGCCACATACTTCACCCCATCAACTGAAATAAACTGAACTTACCGACTTCCCACTGAGCCTTACGCCTCTTGTGGTAGCTACGCCTCCACGGGTGTCGCCACACCTTGCGCGGCGCCGCCTCCTTGCCTGGCAGGAAGATGGCAAAGGAGCCCTCAAGCATGTCCGGCGAACCGCAGATGGCGTGGGCGGTGTCGCAGTAATAGCTGGAATAAAGGAGGTGCTGAGTGTGCTGCTAATGGCTTTTGTGACTACGCAACACTGCCAGCTGAAATCTATGACCTTCTCTGACTAAAAACTGATAATAATAATAGGAAACATTCGGAAAACAATGAGAATTACTTAACTGTCAAAAACTTAATATTTGAAGAAAGTGAAAATAGAGAAAAGAAGAACAAGAGTGGAAAAGAAAACATGAAGACTCTAGGTAAGAATGGAAGAATATAAGGACGTAGATAATAAAGATGGAAAAGAAGAAAAAGAAGGACATCCTTGATCTGAACCTTAATATTTAAAATTCCAAAGTTCAGATTTACATTGCCAACAAAAATCTATGACCTTTTCTCAGTAATCAATTGTTGATCTATACCATAACAGTTCCAGAGTTTGGGATTTACATTGCCAACAAAAATCTATGACCTTTTCTCAGTAATAAATTGTTGATCTATACCTTAACAGTTCCAGTTTGGGATTTACATTGCCAACAAAAATCTATGACCTTTTTCCAGTAATAAATTGTTGACCTATACCTTGACAGTCCTAGAGTTCGGGATTTACATTGCCAACAAAAATCTATGACCTTTTCTCAGTAATAAATTGTTGATCACTACCTTAACAGTCCTACAGTTCGGGATTTACATTGCCAACAAAAATCTACGGCCTTTTCTCAGTAATAAATTGTTGATCAATACCTTAACAGTCTCAGATTTCGGGATTTACATTGTCAAAAAAATCTATGACCTTTTCTCAGTAATAAATTGTTGATCAATACCTTAACAGTCTCAGAGTTTGGGATTTACATTGTCAAAAAAATCTATGACCTTTTCCAAGTAATAAATTGTTGATCTATACCTTAACAGTCCAAGAGTTCAGGATTTACATTGTCAGCTAAAATCTACAACCTTTTCTCAGTAATAAATTCTTGATCACTACCTTAGCAGTCCTAGAGTTCGGGATTTACATTGCCAACAAAAATCTATAACCTTTTCTCAGTAATACATTGTTGATCTATACCTTGACAGTTCCAGAGTTCGGGGTTTACAATGTCTGTTAAAATATAAAAGCTCACTCATAAACCGTCGATCTGAACCCTCTACCTTGACAGTTCCGGAGTTCGGGGTTTCAGGGCCTCGGTTTGAGCGGACACTTACCTGCACTTGCCGTGGAAGCAGAGGTTGTTGTCGGGGGAGATGAAGAAGGTCTTGAGCAGGTCGCCCTGGGCCAGCGCGTACAGCTCCCTCGTGATGTTGACGTTCCTCCCCACGATGGGCACGGCGCGGCGGAACCCGAGGAGCCTGACCAACCATTACAGGAAGACATTAATAAAAGAACACTTGATGGCTCGCAACACACATACTGTATAAACAAATGCCCCTCAAACATCCCTGGTGAGCATATTTCCATTTCTCTATAGGTATGTGGCGCCCATTCTTCAACACGTCAGGTTATGTTAGGTTAAGTTAGTGACCCACGTGGAAAAAGGTGTTCAGGATACGGTGGCCCAGATGGAAAGATGTTTTTGAAATATAGTCTTTCAAATATGTCGAGGCCGGTCTGGCGTAGGCTCCCGCGGGTCCTCCTCCCCTCTGCTCTGCCACACAGTCCCAAAACCTATCTCCTCCTCTCATATATAAGCTATAGGTAACATATGAGAGGAAAAGATAGGAGTTGGGACTGTGTGGCAGAGCAGAGGGGAGTAATGGACCCGCGGAAGCCAACGGCAAAACGGACTCGACAATTTAATGCAGCAATTACAGCAACAACACGATGGCTCGCAACACACATACAGCATCAACAAATACCCCGGAGCCATCTCCATTTCCTTACAACAGGTTGCGTTAGGTTAGATTAGGTTAGTGACCCACGTGGAAGGTGTTCAAAATACTACTTTCACTATTGTTTACCTGTCGAGGTGGAAGGCGGCAATTTCAGCGTTGTGTCTTTCGAAGTCGGTGAAGTAAAAGTGGTTCTTCATAGTCTGCTGCTCACGAGGGAACCTGGAAGAGTAAGGGAAGACATTTAGGAGGAGGAGGAGGAGGAGGAGGAACTAGAGAAAAGAAACTAATCACGAGGGAACCTGGAAGAATAAGGGAAGACATTTAGGAGGAGAAGGAGGAGGAGGTGGAGAAGAAACCAAACAAGAGGAGGAGACGATATAGTTGTAGGCCTAAGTAGAAGCGCAACACCCTTAGACGTGAAGGATGCAACACAAGCTGATTTGTTAAGGAAAACTTCGGGAAAGAAAAAAAAATCAAGAAAAAAGAAGATTGAGTGAGTGTCTCTGATGGTGGCTTCTTATAAGGGATAGATATCTTTACGTTTACTAGTGTACTACAGCAACATTAAAAGTCTCTCTCTAAGCTCTTAAAGAAACATGAGGAAAGAGAACAGTAAAGAGAGATTGAAACTGTACCCAAATAACCACATCCACTACCATCATCAGTCATTATCAATCAGACCTACTAACACCACCACCATCACCACTACAATCACCACTATTACATCAACAAATCAATAGCCTCCTCCCCTCCTCCACAAACCACTGCCATCCCATCCCATCCATTAACAAACACAGTCGTCCCGCCCTCGCCGCCGTCTCCTCCCCTAACATTTCTTTCCTTGGCTTCCCTCCAAACATCAATTTTACTAGACGAAGAAAAATTGTCACAGTTCCCAAGTTCTTTTTTGCCATTTCTAGGGATTGGACACACTGGCTTTTCTTTCGGTTCCTAGATTTACTTTCCTCAACGAATTCTCCAGTTAGTAAAAGAAGGGAAAGAAAAGGTAAAGTTAGGTAAAAATAAGGGGCGTAGGCTATAGCTGCGCGTGGCCTCGGTGCTCATCTCCGTCGCAAAATGTTACAAGAAATTAGGAAAACAGGAAACTCAGTGAAATTTACAGATTTTGACGAGAAGAAAAGTCCATAAAGGAAAAAAATAAAGAAGGACAGAGAGAGAGAGAGAGAGAGAGAGAGAGAGAGAGAGAGAGAGAGAGAGAGAGAGAGAGAGAGAGAGAGAGAGAGAAAGAGAGAGAGAGAGACGAGTAGAACGGGGGTGACAAGAGCAATTAAGCAGAAGACAATGATTGACTAAAAAAAGTGAAACCACTCAGAAAGAATTAAAAACCAAGGGCGGGTAAAAGCACTCACAAGGAAGAGGAAAAACACAGATGAAACACGAGGAGGAGGAGGAGGAGGAGGAGGAGAACAAAAACGGGGATGAGAAAGCAGCATTATTAGAGGAACAATGATAGTTTTCTTAAAGTCAATCCCACAATCTTTACTTTAAATCCGAAATAAAGTGAAAAAAGATCGATTGTTAAGGAGAGTAAACACTGACCGAATACGAAATGCAATAAAAAAGCAAATAATGAAAGAAGGAAATATAAAGATAATTAAAAAAAGATCGATTATTATTAAACAAACCAAACACTGACCAAATACGAAATGGAATAAAATAGAAAATAATGAAAAAAAAAGGAAAAAAGAACGCAAGGGAAAAATATATCGAGTGTAAGTTTATGATTTTTCGTTTCAAAACTTAATAATGAAACGAAGGAAAAGAAAAAAAATATATAGTGTAGGTTTATGTTTATTCCTTTCAAAATTTAATAATGAAATAACGAAAGAGAAGGTTAGAAAAAATTATATCTAGTGTAGGTTAATGATTTTCCTTTTCAAAATTTAACAATGAAAAAGAAAGGAAAAGGAAGGTCAGGGAAAATTATCTCAAGTGTAGGTTTATGATTTTTCTTTTCAAAATCTAATGATGAAAATCAAGGAAAAAAAGAAGGTAAGGGAAATTATATCAAGAGCAGAACTTTTATCATTATTTTCAAAATTTAATAATCACAACAAAACGAAATATAAGCTAAAGGAAAAAAAAAAACATATCAAGTGTAGGTTTAGGATTTTACTTTTACTCTCGTTTCTGTCTTGTAATTATTAGCGAGCGAAAACATAAACAACGCAATAATTAGAGTGAAAATGTTGGTCAAGGCGATTCTTAACCAGCCTCATTGTCTTCGCTCGTCTTTCTTCAGGAGGTTGCTCGCTCGTTCCACTTTTCAAACAATGTAGAAAAGAGAGAAAAAATAATCTTACCAACATTGATTCTGCAACGCTTGGGAAAAGAAAAAAAAGGGGAGGCTTGTTTATACTACTACTACTACTACTACTACTACTACTACTAATAATAATAATAATAATAATAATAAAATAGTAATAATAATAAAAATAATAATAAAAATATAAACTATGTCAATAAAACAACATGATAAGAAACGAAGAATACAGAGAAAAGAAGAATATGAAAGGGGAGATGAAGAAGAAGTAGAAGATAAGGATGATAAAGCTATGGATGAGGAAAATAAAAAGAAAGAAGAAAAAGAAGGAAATGGGAAAAATATAAGAATAAGATTTAGAAGCACCAAAGAATAAAGACAATAACCACAACTCTCTCTCTCTCTCTCTCTCTCTCTCTCTCTCTCTCTCTCTCTCTCTCTCTCTCTCTGGTAGTATACAGAGAAAGAGAGAGATAAAGTGTGTGTGTGTGTGTGTGTGTGTGTGTGTGTTTGGGCTTTGAGGGAAGAGAGAGGAAGGCCTGGAAATATAAAGCCTACGACTCTCTCTCTCTCTCTCTCTCTCTCTCTCTCTCTCTCTCTTACGATCAATATTCTGGGAAGAGCTTCAGGTGCTACTACTACTACTACTACTACTACTACTACTACTACTACTACTACTACTACTACTACTACACCTCCTTCTCCTGTCTCTCCTCTCTCCCTCCTTTCGTCATCTTTCCATTTATTTCCTTCTTTCACTTTTCCTCCTATACCTTCACAAATATTTCCACGTCATCCTTTCTCCTTTTCCCATTCTTTCTCTTTTTTTTTCTCTCTCATCTATCGTCTCTCCGTCCTTCTTTCACTCTCTTTCATCTATTCTTGTGGCCTCTCTTCTGCTCCTCTTCTTTTCTTTCTACTTTCTTTCGTTCTTCTTCTGTCTTTCAATCATTCGACGTTCCCTTCCTCCCCTTCACCTGTCTCTTCCCTTACCTTCATTCCTTCATTTCCTTGTACACCTTCCTTCTCATCTTTTCCCTTTCCCTTTTCCCTTTCTTTTTCCTTTCCTCTTCCCTTTCCCTTTTCCTTTTCCCTTTCTTTTTCCTTTCCTTTTCCCTTTTCTTTTCCTTTTCTTCTCATCTTTTCCCTCCACCTTTCTCTCATCACTCCCTCTCTCTCCCTCTCTATCTACTACTCCTCTGGCTTCCCACGCACTCTCTCTCCCTTCCTTTCCCTCCTCCTCTTCTCCTATAGAAATACACCTTTTTTACCTCTCTCCTTCCCCCCCCTTTTACACTCCCCCCACCTCACTCCGCCTCAACAGATTTTCAGACTTCCTTTCCTTTCCTTTTTTTCTCTCCCATTTTCTCCTCTCTCCCTATTCTACCTTTTATTCTGTCTCTTCTCTCTCTTGAATTTCCTCACTTCTCCACTCTCATTCTTCCCTTCGACTTCTCCACCTCCATACCTATTCTCTCTCTCTCTCTCTCTCTCTCTCTCTCTCTCTCTCTCTCTCTCTTCTTTCCTTCCATCTGTCCCCATTTTCCCTTTTACTCTGCTTCTTCTTTCTTGGTTTCCCTCGCTTTTCCATTCTCATTTTTCTTTTCTACTTCTCTCCTCTTTCCTTTCTCCGTCTCTCCTTCTTTCTGTCCCTATTCCACTTTTTGCTGTCTCTTCTTTTTTGTACTTCCCCATTTCTCCCTTCTACCTCTCTCTCCTCTCTTCTGTCGCTTTCCTCTCTCCTCTCCCTCCTTCTTTCTGTCCCTGTTCTACCTTCTACTCTGCCTCTTCTTCCCTGCATTCCCTTCTCTTTCCATTTTCATTCCTCCCTTTCTCTTCTCCTCTCCTCTCTCCACTATCGCTTCTCTCTCATCTCTTCTCTCCCTTCTTCTGTTCCCTATTCTACCTTTTACTCTGCTACTTCCTTCTCGCTTTTCCTCCATTCTCATTCTCCCTTCCATCTCTCTCTCTCCCTCTTCACTCCCTCTCTCAACAGACCTCGAGGCGAAAGGGGAGAATAGGGAGAAGACCTCAAACCTAACCTTTACTTGGCCGAGGAGGGGAACACTGAGGGGGAAAAGGATGTCGTGAAAGGGGACGGAAGGATTTATCTTCACTTTTCTCCCTCGAGTGGCCACGCTCCTCGTTCTGACCTTTTTTCTTCATTCTTTTTTTTTTTCCTTCGTCTTCGGCTTCTTCGTTTTCCTCTTCTTGTTTTTTTCTTTCTTGTTTTTCGTTTTCTTTTTATCGTCTTCTTTTTCCTGGTTTCTTTTTTTTTTTTCCTTCGTCTTCGGGTTCTTCGTTTTCCTCTTGATTTTTTTTTCTTGTTTTTCATTTTCTTTTTATCGTCTCCGTTTTCTTGTTTTCTTGCTTGTTTTTTTTCCATCGTCTTCTTCGTTTTCTTTTCCCTTCTATCTCCGCTGAGCCGTGAAGGAATGCGAGAAAAAGAAGTGGAAGAAAAAGAAGAAGAAGAAGAAGAAGAAGAAGAACAAGAACAAGAACAAGAAGACGAAGAAGAAGACGAAGAAGAACAAGAAGAAGAACAAGAACAAGAACAAGAAGAACAAGAAGACGAAGAAAAAGAAGAAGAAGAAGAAGAAGAAGAAGAAGAAGAAGAAGACTCAATCGCTGGAGGGGGGAAAGAGCAGGGCGTTTTTTTCCTTTTTTTTTAGATGTGAATATTGAAGTTTTTGTACACGATTCCTTTTCAAAGCGACGCATAGAAACACACACACACACACACACACACACACACACACACACACACAGGAAGGAGCGGTGGTGGTAACGTTTCAATAATAAGTCTATGGATCGAGGTGGAATTTAGGAAGGAGCGGCGAAATAGGAGGAAGAAGGAAGGAAGGAAGGAAGGCAGGAAGGAGGAGGAGGAAAAAGAGAACTACTGACGGTGTGGAGGAAAGAAAGAATAACTGTCAGGCTGTACATCAAAAAGGAGAAGGAGGAGGAAGAAGAAGAGGAGGAAGGGGAAAGAAGAAAAAAAGAAACATGAAAGGAAGCGAAACCAATACCGCAGAGAGATAAAAAAAAACCAACGTATAAGAAAAACGAGGAATAAGACAAGAAAGAGAAGGAAAGACTCTAATAAAAGGAGAACCAAGAAAAAGGAAGCATTGAGCATAGAACTGAAGAAGACGGAGGAAGGGAGGGAGACGCATAAAGAATAGAAAAAAAAAAGGAAAAAAATACACCTTACATACTCCCCTTTTGAAGATATGGACTGACTAAGATTCTAAAGATGGCACGTGTGTATAGATTGTGAATGGCCGGCGTCTCTTTTATGGCAAACGCGAGGGAAAGATTAACAAGCGAAAAAAGGGATTAAAAACAGTCTCCCACATATACGGGGAAACGCTGAATAGAGAAGTAGGGCACAAGGTAAGGATATAAAGAAAACGGGAAGCTGTTGATGGGTAGGGGATGAGAGGAGAGAGAGAAGGGTAAAAGAAGATGGGGAAGCTGTTGATGGGTGGGGGATGAGAAGAGAGGGAGGTTAAAAGAAGGTGGGAAGCTGTTGATGGGTAGAGGATGAGAGGAGAGAGAGATAGAAGAGTAAAAGAAGGTGGGGAAGATGTTGATTGGAGAAGGGTAAAAGTCATCACGAGGGAGTAGGTTAAAACACGGAGTGAAGGGAATGGGAAGGAAGATAAGAGGGAAATTGGGTAGCATGGGGAATAGGGAAGAGGAGAGGAAGTAGGGGTAGGGGATTGAGGAGGAAAGAAAGAATGGTAAAGTTATCACGAGGAAATAGGTTAAAACACGGAAGAGTGAAGGGTATGGGGAGACACAATTGGGTAAGGGAAGATAAGAGGGAAATGGGGGGAGCATGGGGGATAGGGAAGAGGAGAGGGAGTAGGGGTAGGGGATGAAGAGGAATGGGAGAAGGGTAAAGTTATCATAATGGAGTAGGTTAAAACACGGAGGAGTGAAGGGTATGGGGAGACACAATTGGGTAAGGGAAGATAAGAGGGAAATGGGGAAGCATGGGGGAATAGGAAGGAGGAGAGGAAGTATAGGGGGTAGGGGGATGAAGGAGAATGGGAAGGGTGAATTTACTTATCATGAAGAAATGGATAGAATAGGATATGGGGAAGAGTAATGGACATAACAAAGGGTAGAGGGCAAAGAGGAGTAGAGCGAAGGGTACAGAAAGGTATCATAAGGAAATGGGAAAGGATAAGGTAAAAGGAAGAAGTAATAAAGGGGGGTATGGGATGAAGAGGAGATGGGGGGAAGGGTACAGAAAGGTATCATAAGGAAATGGGGAAGCACAAGGTAATAGGAAGAAGAAGGAGAAGTAATAAAAGGAATGGGATGAAGAGGAGAGGGGGGAAGGGTAAAGAAACAGATCATAATTAAGGAAACAGGGGTGGGCATAGAGGATAGGGAGGAGGAGGGGAAGTAAGGAGGGGTTGGGGAGGAAGAGAAGAGGGAAGGGAAATGGGGGGAGCAAGGGGGAATGGGGTGGAGTAGGGAAGCAGTAAGGGGTAGGGGACGGAGAGGGGAGGTGGAAAAGGTACATAAACAGTTCATAAAGGAATGGGGGAAGAATAGGGGAGTAGGGAGGAGTACGGGAGGAGTTGAGGATGAAAGGAGTCAGAACAGAGTAGAACAGAGTAACATCAAACAAAGGGAGTGAGGGAACAAGGGAGAATGAGCAGGAGGAGGAGGAGGAGGAGCGTTGCCAAATTATCGTACTCATCGCATTGCATTTTCGTAGTTTCTGACCAATAACTATAGCAAAAACAAACAAACAAACATCAATAAATAGGAGTTTTAACGCTAACTTCAATTTTCTATCGTTATTTGTGTGGGTACGAGAGTTTGAGGCTTAAAAGTAATAAAGACGAAGTGGTGAATACGATAATCTGGCAACGCTGAGGGAGGAGGAGGAATATTGCTTGGGGGAGTGAGGGTACATAGGGAATGAGGGGGAGGCAAGATGGGGTACAGGAGGGCTGAGTCTTTTTAATCTGACAACGATCCCGGATGGAGCTAAATTTAAACCATATTCTCAAACATTTCGGGGCTTACACACACACACACACACACACACACACACACACACATTTGATAAGACTTTCGTAGATGCTGTGTGTGTATTTCCATGGGTAGTTTTATAAGCCAAGTGATAGTTTGACGAGGCTTCTGCACCGTGAACATTTAAAAGGAAAACGCTCACGAGAATCCGACTAATCTCCTTTGTGGCCTTAGGATATACTTGTTGTGAGCCGAAAGCGTCTCAGGATACGGACCACAGAACGAACTCGGCTTGGCACAGACAGGCAATGAAAGGCCGACACGAACAATGCAAGGAGACGAAAATATAACAGAGGGCGTGTTATAAATATGAAACATGGAGAGAGAGAGAGAGAGAGAGAGAGAGAGAGAGAGAGAGAGAGAGAGAGAGAGAGAGAGAGAGAGAGGATGGGGGAGCAGTAATCATACTCTACAGCACATTAAAGCGCGCGGTAATGCAAGCTTTCGCGTTCACAAAGGATAAAAAAAAGATAAATAGATACAGAGGACGAATACTTTGAATTCTTCGCTTTTATGTGTCCCTTTAATGCATAGCGGACCCTTCAAACACACACACACACACACACACTCACCTCATGGGTTTGAAGAGCGCGTGGCCGCCATCAGCAAACTCTATGATGAGCTTGAGCTGCGTGCCTCCCTCCTTTTGGCCTGAGGAAGGAAGGAAGAAAGGAAGGAAGTCAGTGATGAGTGAGACAAAGGACATAAGAACATATGGAGTCTGCAAGAGGCCGGTAGGTCTATACAAAGCAGCTCCTGAAAACCTAACCCCACCTAACCTCACTATCCATGAACTTATCCAACCTCTTCTTGAATGAATCTATCGTACTGACACCCACAACATTACTGCCAAGCCTGTTCCACTAATTCTCCACTCTACTGGTAAACCATTTCTTGCCTATGTCTTTGGTGAATATGAATTTATCCAACTCAAACCCATTACTACGTGTCCTGCCCGGTTCCCGTACCACCAGAACCTTATTAACATCCTGCTAATTAAAATCCGTCCTCCAATTATAAACTTCAATCAAGGTAGGTAAGAAGAAAGGTGGGTTGAGAGGAAGAGTGGGAAGGGAGGATGTAAAGTGCGTAGGTAGGAACGAAAGTGGATAGGTGGGAAGAAGAGTGGAAGGGTAGGAACGAAAAGTGGAAGGGTAGGAAGAAAAGTGGGTTGAGAGGAAGAGTGGGAAGGGAGGAAGTAAAGTGCGTAGGTAGGAACGAAAGTGGATAGGTGGGAAGAAAAGTGGAAGGGTAGGAACGAAAAGTGGAAGGGTATAGAAGAAAAGTGGGTTGGGAGGAAAAGTCGGTAAGTATAAAGAAAAGTGGATAGGTAGCAAGAAAAGTGAGTAGGTAAGAAGACAAGTGGATAGATAGGAAGAAAAGCAGGCAGAAATAAAAATGGAGACGAAGGATGCTTATAAAGTTAGTTAAGAGAAGCATACTATAACACACACACACACACACACACACACACAGACACGTACTGATGTGGGTGAATGGCATGGAGGTGATGTGCTGCAGGAGGCGGGGCACCGTTGGATCATCGGATGCGTAGAGCTCGTCGCGGGAGATGCCCAGGTGGAAGTTGTCCCAAAGCGTCGCGTTGTTGCTGCGGAGAGAGAGAGAGGTTTCGTTAGAGTGTGGCAAAGGACAGGAGGAGACACACACAGACACTCATAAACACACACTCAGTCATAAACACACACTCGGAACAAAAGAAAACGATGATATATTAAACGAGACTAATAACTAATATACGAATGGGTAAAACTTAATGACACACACACACACACACACACACACATAAACACATACTCAGGACAAAAGAAAACGAAAATAAAGAAAACGAGACTACTAACTAATATACGAATGGGTAAACTTAAGGATATTACTGCAAAATAAAGACACACAGATGGAGGTCTTCTCAGAATATAGACGGACGTAGAAGAACACACTCAGCAGAAAACAACAGATAATAGAAATATAGATATACTGTAAGTATAAATGAATGATTATATGTGAGTTGAAAATAAGGAAAAGTAATGAGCTTCTAGAATAAGGTCTCATTAGGCTATTAATAGGAGAGAGAGAGAGAGAGAGAGAGAGAGAGAGAGAGAGAGAGAGAGAGAGAGAGAGAGAGAGAGAGAGAGAGAGAGATGAAAATGTCCAAAAATAAGTAAAGAAAACAAAACAAAATAATTACAGGAAGAAAAAAAATGTTACAGCGAAAACAAGTTCATAACACACACACACACACACACACACACACAGAGAGAGAGAGAGAGAGAGAGAGAGAGAGAGAGAGAGAGAGAGAGAGAGAGAGAGAGAGAGAGAGCGATCAGAAAGGCGCCGCATGGTATGAAAGAAAAAAAAAAAAACTAAAAGGAAATACATAGAGAAAGAGAGAACGAATGAAAGGGAGAGAGAAATCCACCCAAAAAAGAATACAGAGAGAAACGAAGAGGAAGGAAAAGGAATAAAACAAGAAAACTATAAAAAAGACAGAGAGGAGGAAAAATAAAAAAATAAAAAGCAAAAATATAAGTGAATAAAGAAAGAAAAACACGAATGAAAAAAAATTAAAAAAAAACATGTTCCGGCAATAACAAGACCTCGCTCGCCTCAAAAAAAAAAAAAAAAGTATAAAAAACAATAAGTGAGCGAAAACAAAAGAATAAAAATACGAGAAAATGTACACACGAATACAAATAAAAAACAAAGAAAAAGAAAATGTCATGAAGAAGGAATAAGATGACGAAGAAGACAAAGAAGAAGGAAAACAAGAGATATTTAAAGATGATACAGAAGAAGAAGAAAAAAGGTAGTGATGATGATAATGAAAAGAAAAAAGAAAAACAAGAAAATGATGATGATGAAGAAAAAGACGATGATGATGATGATGATGATGATGAAAATAATGGCGATGAAGCTAATGATCATAATACTACAGTTAATAAAAGAAAAAAAAGAATAATGAAAACCACAATGATGAGGACAATGTATCTTTTAGAGAGAACAAAAAAAAAAAAAATACGGAGAGAGAGAGAGAGAGAGAGAGAGAGAGAGAGAGAGAGAGAGAGAGAGAGAGAGAGAGAGAGAGAGAGAGAAAGCTACACAATGCATACGAAACACACACACACACACACACACACACACACACACACACACATAAACTCATCCACTTCAAGGTTCATCCCATCTATACCGACCAATGCGAGTTTCGGCGGGCAAGAAATATACACACACACACACACATACACATATTGAATCACAGACGGGAATATCTTCAATAAGGGTCTGGACTTGGAATGCAGACGTCTGGAATATTTGTCAGGGCCGAAGACAGATTGAGACGGATTGAAATAGATAACCCGATAGATGAGAGAGAGAGAGAGAGAGAGAGAGAGAGAGAGAGAGAGAGAGAGAGAGAGTGTGTGTATTAAGTTTGCAGAAGTAAAAAAGTAAGAGGAATTATTAAGTCCAGGGGATTGTAAAGAAGAGGAAGAAAGTTATGATGAGGGAGAGAGAGAGGAGGAGGAGGAGGTGGAGGAGGAGAGGGAAGAGGTGGAGAGGGGAATGAGGAGGGGAGAAGGAGGGAGAGAAGAAGATGGAAGAGCAGCAAGGGGAGATGAGAGAGAGAGAGAGAGAGAGAGAGAGAGAGAGAGAGAGAGAGAGAGAGAGAGAGAATAAAAGGAAATGTAGGATGAAGTTGTCGAAAGTAGGCAATGAAAGAAGAAGAAGAAGAAGAAGAAGAAGAAGAAGAAGAAGAAGAGAAAGATGATAATGATGAGTAGGAGGAGGAGGAGGAGGAGATAAAAAAACGTAGAAAACAAAAACAAGAAAAGAAAGAAAAAGAAAAAAAGATTAAGAACAACAAGAACGAGGAGAATAAGAAAAAGAACACGAAGACCAAAAACAAAAAGAAAAAAAAACGAGAAACAAAAAACAACGAAAGAGCAAAACAAAACAAAGAAAGCAAAACAAAACAAAACAAAACAAAAAAGCCACAATACTTTCAACATCTGGGTTCCGACTTTCCCTTCCATCTCATCCTTTTTTTGTTTACCTTCCAGAATGAATGAATGACGGGCGTTTTCCAAGAGCCGTTTTCCTTCCCTTTCTTTAACAGTCTCCCAGCTTCCTTACCTTCATTGTTCCCGCATCTCCTTTTCCGTAGAGAGAGAGAGGAAAGTGACAGGAAGACAGAGGCGGCTGACATGAGAGGGTGAGGTAGGGATGAAGGGGGGATATGGTAGGGTGGATATGGGATGGAGGTATAACAACTAGGCTACATCAGAACATTAAATAACCTACACCATATATCTGTGCACTCTTATACTGTCTTTCCTTATCTCTCACCTCTTCTTTCTTAACTAAATCACATTATACTCCTTTTTCTCCTTCTTCCTTTTCCTCTTCCTCCTTTTTCACCAGCTTCCTTCTACGTATTTCTGTATTCTTAGATTCTCCTCTTTTTGCTATACCCTTGATTAAAAGAAAAAAGAGGTATAGAAGAGAATTCCCCATTTTCTCCTTCTCCTTTTCCTCTTTCTCCTTCTTCATCAGCTTCCTTCTAAGTATGTGTGTATTCTTAGATTCTCCACTAGCCTACTTCCTCTTCTTGCTACACCCTTGATAATAAGAGAAAAAAAAGAGGTGTAGAATTCCCTTTTTACTCCTCCTCCTCCTCCTCCTTTACCTCTTCCTCCTTCTCCACCAGCTTCCTTCTACGTATGTCTGTATTCTTAGATACTCCACTAGCCTACTTCCTCTTCTTGCTAGACCCTTGATTAAAAGAAAATGGGTATAGATAAAAATAGGGAGGAGGGGTCGTATATTGCAGCAACGATGGTGGAGAAGTCAGTCAGTCAGTGAGTATACCAGAATTTCCTTTGGATGTTATAAATTGCTAAAACCCTGGCAGTCCTCGAGGTATAAGAATAGAGAAATTTAAGTCTTTCCATCTTTCTTTTTACGCGCACTCACGGAAGCGGGCGAGTTAAAACTATAGCAAGTACAACACAACTTCCTGTGCCTGTTTAAAACGAGAGCTTGCAATATGACTGTTCTTTCTTTCTTCTCCCACCTCTTGTTAAATGGAGTGGAGACGAAGTAAAAACAAATGGAGTAAAATAACCAAACTAACAATATCACTAACGCTTCATGATTTCCCTGTATTCGTAGCCTAGGAAACGTAATAATAATAATAATAATAATAATAATAATAATAATAATAATAATAATAATAATAATAATAATAGTTTTAATTCACCCTATAGCACATGCAAGATAAAACACATACCAAATATAAAGACAAAGGGATTGCAGAAAGAATACAGCAACTTCACATTACCATTCTAATATAAAATTTCTTAACTATTCTTTAACTATTCTTAGCCATTCTGAGCACTCTGTAAGCCGCCACAGAAGCCCTCGGAGGAGTCATTAAGGGCGAGAATACCACACCAGTTGTTTCGGGCGTAATCTAATAAGCTCGCAACCAGACTTGTCTTTTGTCATTTCTGATTTCACGTGTAATCCTTCAAAAAGTAGATCGATTCCTCTCTCTCTCTCTCTCTCTCTCTCTCTCTCTCTCTCTCTCTCTCTCTCTCTCCAGGATTAGTAGGTCTGGGTAGCTTCAAACTTCAAGGAGAAAAATACTAACGAAATGCTTTCCGATACATTTTTTTTTTCCTTGGTGATATTAATGTTGACAAGGGAAAAACTACGAGGAGGAGGAGGTGGTGGAGGAGGAGAGGGAGGAGGGAAAATAATATAAGGATGGGATGATCGAAAGGGAAAAAGGAGTAGGAGGAGGAGATGGATGAAGATGAAGAGAAAATGAAGGAGGAAAAGAAGAAAGAGAAAGAAGAGGGATGTTGATGCTGAGGATGAGTGAGGTGGAGAAGGAGGAGGAAGAGCAAGAGGAGGCGGAAGAGGAGGAACACAATAGGTGGATGAGATTGGGAAATGGAAGAGGAGAAAGACGTGGAAGAAGAGGAGATGGAAGATATTGATTCCGAGGAGGAGGAGGAAGAAAGTGATTTCGAGAAGGAGGAGGAAGAAAAGGAGGTAGAAGAGGAGGAGGAGGAGGAGGAGGAGGAAAAGTATAGGTGGATGAAATTTGGAAATGGAAGAGAAGGAGAAAGACGAGGAAGAAGAGGAGGAAGAGGAAGAGGAGGAGGAGGAGGAGGAGGAGGAGGAGGAGGAGGAGGAGGAGGAGGAAGAGGAGGAGGAGGAAACTATAAGTGGATGAGATTTGGAAAGGGAAGAGCAGGAGAAAGACGAGGAAGAAGAGGAGGAGGAAGAGATGAATTACCAGAAGGAGGAAGAAGAGGAGGAGGAGGAGGAGGAGGAAAACTATAGGTGGATGAGATATGGAAATGGAAGAGAAGGAAAAAGACGATGAAGAGGTGGAGGAAGAGATCAATTACGAGAAGGAGGAAGAAGAGGAGGGGGAAGAGGAAAAGGAGGAGGAGGTGGAGGAGGGAACTCAGTCCATTATTCAAAGCATCAAGTTTTAATGAAGAGATAATGAAATGGGCAACGGGCGGGCCTTGTTTTGTGGACCTCCTCTAACAGTCTCTCCATATGCCTGTCTGTCTGTCTATCTGTCTGTCTGTCTATCTGTCTGTCTGTCTATCTGTCTGGCTGTCTATCTGTCTATCTGTCTACCTGTCTATATTTATTTCTGCCTGTCTGTCTGTCTCTCTTTATTTTCTTCCTTTTTTTCTTTTTTTTCTTTCCTTCCTTCTTTCTTTCCTACAATCTTTATTTTTCTTTCTTTCTGTGTCTGTCTATGTCTGTTTGTCTTTCTGTCTTTCCTTTTGCCTGTCTATTTTGCTTTCCTTCTTTCTTTCTTTCCAATAATCTTTCGATCTTTTTTTTTCTTTCTGTGTGTCTGTCTATATGTCTTTGTCTGTCTGTCTTTCCTTTTGCCTGTCTATCTTTCTTTCTTTATTTATTTTTTCCTTTTTTCTTTTTTCTTTTTCTTTCCAACCTTCCTTCCATCTTTCTTTCTATCTCTCTTTCTTTCTGTGTGTCTGTCTATATGTCTGTCTGAGTGGCCATGACAGTGAAATACGACAGTAGGCTAGTGTTACGGGTTTTATGTAAGCGCTGAAGACGATTTTAATATAGCCTAATAAGGAAAACAAGGGAAATTATAACGTTTTCCTCCTCCTCTCCTTCTTGTAAACCTCTCTTCCTCCTCTTCTTGTAATCCATCTCTTCGTCTCTCTTCTTCCTCATCTTTCTTCTTCTCTCCCATTCCCAAATATCATCCACCTATAGTTTTCCTTCTCTTCCTTCTCCTCCTCATCATCACCATCATCAGCATCCCTTTCTCTTCCTTCGACACGTACAAACACACACACAAAAAAAATAACGGAAAAAAAAGTATATATATAATCATGACAATGTTAGTTCATTCATACAAGAGGAACACTGATAATTTTCCTACAGAACTATAAACTCTGGTAAGATTAGCGGACTTAAAATTCTCTCTCTCTCTCTCTCTCTCTCTCTCTCTCTTACTTATTTTTACTACGCCATGTACTGAAAGAAAACGTACATACTAACTTATAACACTGATTTCGCCCACGTCAAGACAAAGGAAATATTATACTCTCATGAACCACAACAACAGCAACAACGACAACAACAATACCACCGAACGCTAATGGAAGGAAGATCAGATTACACCGGCTACTTTTTTTGTTCCTTCGCCGAGTTCGTAGAAAATAATAAGTTGGTGGGGAAAGAGATGGAAATTAATAAGGAAGGGGCTGCTCATCTTCCGTCGTGCTAAGTAACATGTAATTAATAATCTATGTCTGTTTCTGCAACGATTCTTTATTTTTTTCTTTTCGCCCTTTTCTTATTTCTTCTTCTTTTCCTTCTTCTTCTTCTTCTTCTTCTTCTTCTTCTTCTTCTTCTTCTTCTTCTTCTTCTTCTTCTTCTTCATTATTAAAAATCTAGATCCCTATTTCTGTAACCTTTCTTTTTTTTTTTTAGTCCCTTCGCCCTTTTCTTCTTTTTCCTCTCCATTTTCTTCTTCATAATTAAATAATCTAGATCTCTATTTCTACAACCTTTCTTCTTTTTCTCTTCGCCCTCTTCTTCTTGTTCTTGTTCTTCTTGTTCTTTTTGTTCTTCTTCTATTTCTTCTTTTTCTTGAGAACATAAGAACATAAGAACATAGGAGTCTGCAAGAGGCCGGTAGGCCTGTACAAGGCAGCTCCTCTGAACCTAAGCTCCCGTGTAGCTCTCGTGTATCTAACCCCACCTAATATCGCTGTCCATGAATTTATCTAATCTATTTTTGAATGTGACAATTGTATTGGCACTCACCACGTGACTGCTAAGCCTATTCCACTCATCCACCACCCTGTTTGTAAACCAATTTTTGCCTATGTCCCTGTTGAATCTGAATTTATCCAGTTTAAACAAATTCGTGTCCTACCCGGTTCTCTTACCAACAAAACCTTACGAATGTCTCCCTTATTAAAGCCCTTCATCCATTTATAAACCTCGATTATGTCTCCACGCACCCGTCGCCTTTCTAGAGAATGCAAATTTAACTTTGAGTCTCTCCTCGTATAGTTTTCTATTTCTGCAACCCTTCTTTTTTTTTCTTCGTCTTCTCCTTCTTCTTTTTCTCTTCCTCCTTCTCAGCATTAATACTGTTGTCTTTAGTACGATTCTCTTTGTTGTTTTTCTTTCTCATGTCTTCCTTTGCACGATTCAACCACCTCTTTCTCAGTCTCCCTTTCTTTCTTCCTTCCTTCTATCCTTTACTTCCATTCCCATCACTTATTGTCTACATTGTCACTCTCTTCTAACGCGCGCATATAGCCTACCATCTCCTCTTCCTCTTCCTCCCTCTCTCTTCATCCTTTCTATCCTGTAATTCCATTCTCATTACTTATCTTCCTACACTCTCTCTCTCTCTCTCTCTCTCTCTCTCTCTCTCTCTCTCTCACACACACACACCATTACTACGCTTCAATTCCAGCTTAGTCTTGCTTTTTGTTGTGCTTTCTTTCGACGCTTTCATAACGTTCCATCATGTTCTGGGGCAAGACTTTCTTATCCTTCTCCTCATTATTATCATTACTACTAAAATCTTTGACAAGACATCAAAGGGGGAAGTAAAATTAGACCCAAACAGAGCCCTTTCGATGAGCAAATATGGCTATATAAAAAAGAGACAGAGGAAGTACAGATAATAATAAAAACAGGCAACGAAGTCTTTTGTCAACCTCCTCTTCCCGAGATACGTAGGTCAGTAGGTGTTAGGAGAAACCACCACCACAACCACCACTGTCTCGTCTGCCTATGTTGGTCCTAGTGAATGTGTGTGTGGGTTGAGTATTTGTCTGTTTAGTGTGTTGACCTCAATACTTAAGAGAGAGAGAGAGAGAGAGAGAGAGAGAGAGAGAGAGAGAGAGAGAGAGAGAGAGAGAGAGACGCCGTACGGAAGTCTACAAAAGAAAAGGAAAAATAATATGACAGGATGACTGCAAGGGAGGAGAATAAAATAAAAATAATAAAATGCAGAAGGAAACGAAAAGAAAACGAAAAACGAAAAAAAGAAAACGATATAAAGACAGAAAGAAGAAAAGAAGCAAAGATAAGAGAGAGAGAGAGAGAGAGAGAGAGAGAGAGAGAAAGGCCTAGACGAGGAAAAAAGATAATAGGGTGTGAAAAAAAGATAGGAATGAAAAAAAAACGATAATGACAAAACCAAGTAAGGTAAGCTAGTCAACAGAGAGAGAGAGAGAGAGAGAGAGAGAGAGAGAGAGAGAGGATAAAAGCACAACGAATTAAAATCTCGTAAGACTTTTTCCCATTTCCCGCGCGTTCTCAAGTCACTTCTTTGTTTGAGTTCGCGCGGGATTTCATTGTTGTGTTTGAAGGTAAGACACACTCATGATTTGTTTATTTTTACGAATTATTATTGTTTTCTTCTCCTCTTCCTCTTCCTCCTCCTCCTTCTTCTTCTTCGTATTGTTATTATCATTCCACCTTTCTGTTCTTTCCTTTGATTCCGTCTTTATCTGCACGGCTCATTATTTACTCTTTTATACATACGAGGAGAAAAAAAGAGAGTGGGAGAGGAAGAATGGATGCATATCTCGTTTTCCTTTCATTTATTAGGGGGCACTTTCTCATGTTACAATTAATAAGGTATACAGCGGTTCCTCTCTCTCTCTTTCCTTGTAACCGTTAATCTCTCTCTCTCTCTCTCTCTCTCTCTCTCTCTCTCTCTCTCTCTCGATCATTGTTCCTCCATCATGATTTCTTTTTCTTTTTTTCCGAGAACCAACACTTCTTTCTCCTTCGCCTCATCACTCTTGTTCTTCCCTCCTCTTCCTCCTCCTCCTCCCCTTACTCTTCACCATAGCGTCACCATCTCTCATTCTCTCCCTCCCTCCCTCTTTTCTTCATTCCCTTTTTTCTCCCATCAATATCTCCATCTTTCTAAAAACAACCACTCAACGGGAGGGAGGGAGGGGGGCGTCTCTCTCTCTCTCTCTCTCTCTCTCTCTCTCTCTCTCTCTCTCTCAACCGCCTGAAGAGATTCCTTACACGCTCTTTCTTTTGTCGTATCTTTCATTAATATACAAGTAAGAGCCTGGGGGGGCCTCTCTCTCTCTCTCTCTCTCTCTCTCTGGTCGATTCTTTAAAAACAATCTGCTTAAAATTCTTTCTGTACTGATGTGTGTGTGTGTGTGTGTGTGTGTGTGTGTGTGTGTGAATATGGATTGATTACTCTGCTCTCTATCCTTCCCTTCCTCCTCCTCCTCCCTCCATTCCGTTTTTGTTATGAATGGAGGACTAAGATAAAAAGTTAGGATGATTGAAGAGAAGGAATGAGGAAGGGAAGGAGGAAAAAACTGTGACCGAGAGAGAGAGAGAGAGAGAGAGAGAGAGAGAGAGAGAGAGAGAGAGAGAGAGAGAGGCACGAACGAAGAGATTTAATAGTTTAGTAGACAAAAAAGAAAAAAAAAAGAAAAAAGAAGCGTTGGAAGGTAGTCAGCAAGTTCAATTATTTTCCTTTTCCTCCTCTTCCTTTTCCGAGGCCAACCATTCCCTCCTCTACAGTCATTTTGGAATCGAGTGGGAATGAGAAGGGAGTGAAGGGGAAGTGGGAACGGAATACCCCCTTCCTTCCCTCTCCCCTTCTCCTCCCACACTCCCTTCCGTTTCAATTGTTTAGAAGGACAATGGAAGTAGCCTAATACGGGACCCGGCCACTCCCTGTTTCTCTCTGTCGGTTTATGTGGCTTGTGGGTGTCTTTCGGGTTTAATGGCTGAGTAGGACTGAACACGTAAGAAGTAAAGAAATCTGAAGCTAGGTTCGGACACTCTGGAATGCCTTCATAATCCACAAGCATACACTCTACCAAAAAGAAACGAAGAGAAAAGGGAAATGGAAACAAGGAATGAGAAGAAGAGAGAAAAAGACTAAGAGAGAGAGAGAGAGAGAGAGACTACGGCACTGATCAAATCTTCCTGAAACTCCTTTACACTACGCCCAGACTCCCCTTTCATTTCCGAAGACAATTTTCGCCTGATTTGATTAAGCGTCTCATTCGTCGTTAGTAAAAATGATGCAGCTGATTATTCTTTTTTTGTTTTTGTTTTTACCAGTTCTTTATGGCGTGGTTAGTTGGTTTTGTTGATTTTTTTATATCACTTTTTTTTTTTTACGACTGGGTTTGTGATATGTCGACTAATTAGCCCCGTGAAAATCCAACACTTCCTAAAACCTCGCCCTAGGAAACGCAATTAAAAACTCAAACTACCCGCATAGCAGCTGATGAATACTAATGTGACGTTTAAAGAGTGTGGCGCATCCCTCCAGACTCCCAACTCCCACCACCGGCATCTTCTCCCCCGCCTCCGCCTCGTCGTCGCCTGCAGCGGGAGGGTCGCGGCGCCGCCCCACCACCTGCCCGGCCGGCGATCCATCAGGCAACACCTTTGTCAGTGCATTAGGGCATTACGGGGCGGCAAACAAGGACGACTCTAGGCGCGGTAATGGGCTTATAATGCCACTTTGCACGCCCTCTCATCTCCCCTCCCCTCCTCCTTCTGCGTGCTGGGGTGGTGGTGAGGAGGATGGAGGAAGAAGGGAGGAGGAGAGATGAAGGGGCGAGAGGAAAATCACAGGAACGTCGCCTCGCCCGCCAGCCCGTCTGACCCATAAATCTTTCCTTAACCCCCTTCCCCCGCCTTTCTCTCTCTCTGGATATAAAACGAGTGGGTGTTCCTCTCTCTCTCTCTCTCTCTCTCTCTCTCTCTCTCTCTCTCTCTCTCTCTCTCTCGATATCTCTTTTTCCCTGTTTTTATTATTCTCTGGTTGTTTACTCTATCGTTGTGTGTGTGTGTGTGTGTGTGTGTGTGTGTGTGTGTGTCATTCAGGGCTGCGTCTCCCACTTGCTATTTTTTCTTGATTTTTTTTCATCGTCTTGTGCCTTTAGTAGATTTCCCTTGTATTTTAATCGCGTTTACCCTATAACTCAACCTTATTCCCGTTTTCTTTGCCATCGTCCTCCCATTTTCCTTCTTACTCAACTCTATTCCCATTTTCTTTGCCTTCCTCATCCCATTTTCCTTCACACTCAACCATATTTCCATTTTCCATCCCTTCGTCCACCCATTTTCCTTCATACTCAACCCTATTCCCGTTTTCTTTGCCTTCCTCATCCCATTTTCCTTCACACTCAACCATATTTCAGTTTTCCATCCCTTCGTCCTCCCTTTTTCCCTCTAACTCAACTCTTTTCCCGTTTTCTTTGCCTTCGTCCTCCCATTTTCCTTCACACTCAACCATATTTCAGTTTTCCATCCCTACGTCCTCCCTTTTTCCCTCTTAGTCAACCCTATTCCCGTTTTCTTTGCCTTCCTCCTCCCATTTTCCTTCTTACTCAACCATATTTCAGTTTTCCATCCCTACGTCCTCCCTTTTTCCCTCTTAGTCAACCCTATTCCCGTTTTCTTTGCCTTCCTCCTCCCATTTTCCTTCACACTCAACCCATAACTTCACTATCCACGGCAATACCACGCATATGACGCCCGCCCTTCACCTCACGGCCTTCATCATCAAGTCCACTCCCTTATGCAAACACTCTCTCATTATCATCATTATCCTCCTGCACTCCCTCCCATTGCTCCCCCTCTTCAGCGCTCGCCTCTTTCCCCGTGACCTCTGCTAATGCCCCCTTCACCATTACGACCTAACTCATGCTTATTACCCTCGCCTGGCGCTCCATTGATTGGGTTTATTAGCTAATGGGTTCCTATTGGGCGCCGGAAGGAAGAAGAGGCAGTATAGTATAGGGAAATGTGCTCCTGGTACTGAGAGAGAGAGAGAGAGAGAGAGAGAGAGAGAGAGAGAGAGAGGCAATCACGGAGAAACGGACAGACAAGCATCTCTAGACAGACAGACAAAATATAAACAGACTGTGACAGACAACCAAATATATATACTCAGACAAACAAACAGAAAGACAGACGGACACAGACAAACAAAAAACATCTCTATACTAACAGACACGATACAAACAGACAGACAGACAGAGAGAGAGAACCAAACACAGACAGACAAACAGGAATACATACACACAGTCAAACATACATAATTAAACGGAAACAAGAGAATTAAACCTCATAAAGTTACATGTTACTGAGCTTTCAAGGCATATTAAGCTAAAGACCTCTTGACAGCATAACTTATCTCACTGTTTCCCCTTATTCTAACTATATCATAATTCAAGGAGGTTACTGCCTGCTTGCATATTGTTATTTATAGTTTATGAAGGCGTTTTAATGCATGCCTTTCAGCTTGCTCTAATTACTGACATGAATTTGAGTATAGATCTGACTAATGGAGTGTAATTATGTATGTGTTAACTGTCGTCACTATTAAACGTGCATGGAATCTCTCTCTCTCTCTCTCTCTCTCTCTCTCTCTCTCTCTCTCTCTCTCTCTCTCTCTCTCTAAATGAAAAAAAATAAACCGTGGGAGTGAAAACGAGAGAGAGAGAGAGAGAGAGAGAGAGAGGGCGGGGGGATTATGGCTTGAACGCTGTTATGTCATCGTGTTTACTATCTTCTAATCCGCTTGTGACGACTTACACACACACACACACACACACACACACACACACACACACACACACACACACACACACACACACGCACACACACACACACACACACACTTTACACGGAGCAATAACGGGAGCAATTCTCGGGAAGGGGTGAGGCAAAAATTTAATAAAACAACAGGGTGGCGCGTAATATCTAACACTAACACGGACCGGGTAGTAAGGCGCCTCTCTCTCTCTCTCTCTCTCTCTCTCTCTCTCTCTCTCTGTAAGCCTCCCCAGGACGTGACATTAAATAAACTGAATACCTCCATTAAGTCCCTTCCTTTAATTTACACACACACACACACACACACACACACACACACACACACACACACACACACACACACAGTCCCTCCCTATAACCTCTTTCAACAGGGCGGCGGGAGGAGGAATAGGAGGACGAGGAGGAGAGTTTCTGTAAAGTGTATCTCCTCCTCCTCCTCCTCCTCCTCCTCCTCCTTTCTGTACTCCAATCGGTGAATAGAGGAAGACTAAGCAGGCCGTGAATAATTGAGTGATGGCAAGGTGGGTTTGGCGAGGTGCTTCAGAGGGCAAACTTGAATACCTGTCGACGAGCACACAGGTAAAGGGAGGGTGAAGTAAGGGGTGATGGGGGTGACGAATGGAGGTATGTGCGTGAGTGATGGGCGTAGGGTAAGGAAAGGGGGAGGGAAGGGTGATGGGGTGAAGAATGGAGGTGTGTGTGGGTGATGAGGAGGTGGAGGTGATGGGGGAAAGGTGAAGGAAGGGTGATGGTGGAAGGGTAAATAAAGGGGGAGGGAAGAGTGATGAGGGGAAGGGGTGGAAGTGGTGGTGAAGGGGAAGAAGAATGGGGGTATGTTTGTGGATGATGATGGGGAAGGGTGGAAGTGATGAACGGGGAGGTAAGAGTAAAAATGGAAGAAAAATGGAGGTATGTGTGTAAGGAGGGTGGAGGAGGGGTGGAAGTAATAGTGGAGGGAGAAGAAATGGAAGAGGTATTTGGTGGAATGGTATGTCTTCTCAGGAAACTGGTGGAGTGAAAGGGAGAAGGAGGACAAGAGAAAGAGAATAGGAAGAGGTGGTGTCAGGTAATTACGTAACACAGGTGAGAAGAATTGGAAAGAGAGAGAGAGAGAGAGACAGCACAGGTGGATGAAGTGTCAGGTCATTAGTAAACCCTCACCACCTATCTATCTGTCCGTCTATCAAACGATTAACCTGTCAGCCGCCCACACCGTCTCCTGCCTTTGCCTATTTATTCCCTCACACATCGATATCGAGTACTTACTTTTCACCTGAGTGTCTTACCTGCTCCATACTGAGTGCGCACAAAGGCTCAGGTTCCATTACACTACACACACTACACGAAGTTATCCTGCCTTTGCCTATTTATTCCCTCACACATCGATATCGAGTACTTACTTTTCACCTGAGTGTCTTACCTGCTCCATACTGAGTGCGCACAAAGGCTCAGGTTCCATTACACTACACACACTACACGAAGTTATCCTGCCCTTGTATATTAATTTCCTCACACATCGATATCGACTTCATACTTTTCACCTGAGTGGCTTACCTGCTCCATACTGAGTGCACACAAAGTCTCAGGCACTTACTACACTACACACTACATACACTACACATACTGCACGGAGTTAGTATATCAGTGTGTGGGAGCATGTCAACACACACACACACACACAAAAAAAAAAAAGTGTATTAGTAACCGAAAAGAAACATACTCACTCATTCACATTCACGCACCCGTAAATATAATCGTGCATATTATAAGAAACAACAAGAATAACTATACTCGTTTTTAAGGTGCAAATCTGAATAAGCGTGTTAGATGTAAAAGAAAAAGAACTAAAAGGAAAAAAAAAATCAAGCGTAAAAGATATGTATGTTCGCTTATTTTTTTCACTCTCCTTGTAAACCTATAAGTAACTTGTCTTAACTACAGAAACCGGAACAGCAATAAAAACAAGACCCCATCAACAACATCATCACCACCTCCACATTCCCAATCACTACCAACAACACCCCACAACCGCCAACGACAACAGCGGCAATAACAACAGCCTCTCATCAGCCAACGGAAGGAAGATCACATTCAACACGATGACAAGCGTTCCGAGAAAGTCTGGTGTTGTGTGGCAGTGTGCGAGGCGGCGTTCCCAGAAGCGAGCGTGACAGGAATAGACAACCAGCGCCATCTCGTGAAGACTCCGCGCACTCTAAAAGACGCATAGCTAAACATACACTTCACACTGACGGATGCTTAACACACTCAAATAACTAGCTACAACTAACGCCATCTCATGAAGACTCAGCACACTAACAAACACTTCACACTGACGGATGCTTAACTTAACACACTCAAATAACTAGCTACAACTAACACCATCTAGAGAAGAGTCCGCACACTAACACACACTGCGCCGAACATACTCACGCTAAAGACATACCGCGTTTTTATGGCCACAACGGCGAACTCTTTCCTTACTTATTTGTCTGTTTGGTAATGAGGAGGAGGAGGAGAAAGAGGAGGAGGGGGAGGAGGAGGAGGAGGTGAGAGACGCCAAAAATCTCCTCTTTCTCCCTCCGTCGCCTTCACCGCCGCCCACCGAACTAGTCTCTCTGCCAAGTCCCAACAGCTTCCAGGATCTGACTCAGCCACACCTCTTCCTCCTCCTCCTCCTCTTCTTTTTATTTTCCTTTTTCATCATCATCATCATCATCTTCCTGCTCCTCCTCCTCTTCTTCGTTTTCTTCTTTTTCTTTTCCTTTTTCATCATCATCATCATCATCTTCTTCTTCCTGTTCCTCCTCCTCCTCCTTCCCCTCTTCTTCATTTTCTTCTTTTTCTTGTCCTTTTTCTTCATCATCATCATCACCTTCTTTTTCCTGTTCCTCCTCCTCCTTCCCCTCTTCTTCATTTTCTTCTTTTTCTTTTTCTTTTTCTTCACCATCATCATCTTCTTCCTGCTCCTCCTCCTCCTCCTCTTCTTCGTTTTCTTCTTTTTCTTTTTCTTTTTCTTCATCATCATCATCATCATCTTCCTCCTTTTCCTCCTCCTTATCTTTTTCTTCCTCTAGTATCTCGTTACCCGCTATCCTGAGAGAGAGAGAGAGAGAGAATAACAACACGAGCCTATTATGTCTCCTTCGAAAACTGTTGATTGTGCATCTCTCTCTCTCTCTCTCTCTCTCTCCCCACTCTTCCTCTTTTTATTACCTTCTAACTTTCCCTTCTCCCTCTCCCTCTCTCCCTTTCCACTCTCCCTCTTAACGAAAAGCCACTCTCCCTTATTCACTACCACCACCAGCGCCATCTATCCCTCTCCTTCACGGCTATCAAAAGTCTATCTACTCTCTCCTTCATCTTATTAATCTTTCCTCCCTACTTCTCTACCTCTCCTTTATCCAGCCGTAAAAACACGTATTCTTTTTTTTTTTTTCTGCACTATTAATAACATCTTTTTTTCTCTTCCTCTTCCTCCTTCTTCTTCTTTTCTTCCTTCTCCTCCTCCTCCTCTTCTTCCTCCTTTTTCTTATACACTTGATCCTGCTCCTTCCTCACGACCAAAAGTACCTCTCCTCTCCTATCTTTTTTTTTTCTTCTTCTTCTTCTTCTTCTTCCCTTCATCCTCCTCCAAAGAATTAGTTCCTCAGCCGCCTCCTCCTCCTCCTCCTCTTCTCCCCCATTCTAAGAAGCACCTCCCCTCTCTTCCCCGTCTTCCTCCCTTCCTCTTCCTCCTTCCAGTGTGACCTCCCCCTCTTCTAACTCCTCCTCCACCTCCTCTCGCCTCTTCTCCATTTTTACAATCAGAAGCACGTCCCTTATTTTCCCCTTCTTCCTCCCCTCCTCCTCCTTCCAGCGTGACCTCCCCCTCTTCTTCCTCCTCCTCCACCTCCACTCACCTACCTTCCACCTCCTTTCACCTCTTCTCCATTTTTACAATCAGAAGCACCTCTCTTATTTTCCCCTTCTTCCTCCCCTCCTCCTCCTCCTTTCAGTGTGACCTCCACCTCCTCTTCCTCTTCCCCCACTATCAGAAACACCCCCTCTTTTCCCATTCTTCCTTCCCTCCTCCTCCTTCTTCCAGTGTGACCTCCTTCCTCTTTTCCTCTTCCTCCTCCTCCTCCTCCTCCTCCTCCTCCTGAATCCTGGCCAAGTCGCTCTTCACGGCACAGTTGTCGAGTGAAGAATAGCAGGGTGGCGCTAGGGGGAGGGGGAAGGGGGGGAGGGGGGGTTTCTTTCCACCTTCCTACCTACCTCCTCTTCTTCTCTACCTTCCCCTTCATCATCATTACTGGAGCTCTCGTTTTTTTTCCGTTTTTTTTAGTTTTGAATTTTTTGGTTTTATTTTCCTCTTTTTTTTCTTTTTCGTTTCATTTCGTGTACTTTTTCTTTCTCTCTTTTCGTTTTGTTTTTCTCCTTTTTTTCCTTCTTGTTCTCGTTCTTGTTCTTCTTTTCCGCTACTGTTATTATTTTGAAAGCTCGTATGGTAGTTTTTTTCTCTTTCTTCTTCCTCTTCTTTCTCTTTTTCATTTTCCTTTTTTTTTCTTTTTTTTCTTCTTCTTCCCCTTCTTTTTCCTCTTTCTCTTTTTCATTTTCCTTCTTCTTTTTCTTTTTTCTTCTTCTTTTTTTTCTTTCTCCCTTGCATTTTCCTCCTCCTCCTTCTTCTCTTCTATTATTATCATTACCTCAAAAGCTCTTCGTACAGTTCCATAACCTTTTACATATTGAAATTCTCCATAGGTTTGCGACTCCCCTTCCTTCCTATTCACCTATTCCCATCTTCCCACCTCCACCACCACCACCACCACCACCAACAACAACAACAACAACGACATCTTTCCTACCTTATTCCTCCTTCACCCTCCTACACATCTTCCCAATCCGAACTGTCAATATGTAGTATTCTTTGTGGCCTGGGACGGAGGAGGAGGAGGAGGAGGAAGAGGAGAAGCAGGAGGAGGAGAATGGACTGGAGACCACCTCCCTATTTCCATTATTTCTATAGATGTGTGTGTGTGTGTGTGTGTGTGTGTGTGTGTGTGTGTGTGTGTGTGTGTTCTCAGAGTTCCGTTCCCACTGACATTTTCGTCACACATAAACAAACAAACAAACAAACACCAACAGACCACAGCACCCCCCCCCCTTAAAACCTCCCCCTCCCCTCTCCCCCCTAAACGCTAAGTAGTACACGTGTAACCTCTCTCTCTCTCTCTCTCTGAACCATACAAGGGCTAAACAGCACTCGTATTTACTCTTTTCAATCTTTTCTTTCTTCCTCCTTTTCTTTTCCCCGTGATTATTTTTTCGTCCTCTCCGCGAGCCCTCACACAAAACTGCCGGAACTTCAATTATTGCGTCATTAACTTCAAAGTCAACGGAGAACCTCATCACGAGTATTCCCGAGACGTTTTGTTTGTTGTTACGGTGTCTTTTGTTCCCCCTCGCCATTCCTCTTCGTATTTCTGCGCGGACTTAATTTGTTCTGAGAGCTAAAAATGTCGCGTCTTTTTCTTTTGCTGCATGAGACGGAATTTGGAGTGGCAAGGTTAGTGTCTCTTGTACATCTCCACCATCACCACTACCACATCTTCTATCTCCTTCCACCTATCTCTTTCTTTGATTTGCGGGCTTTTTCATTAATGTTTTTTTTTCCGGCCCTTGAGCTGTTTCCTTTGCTGTAAAAATAAATAAAATAAAAAAATAAATAAAAAAACTCCACTTTTACTAACCCTCCTCTTCCACATCACCAAAACCACCGTCATCATCACCATCACCATCCACTACCACCACCATCATCATCATCCTTCACCACTACAATCACCATCAGTACCACCACTCATTTCCACCATCACCATGACTAACGACTCAGTTATCATCATCACAATCACAACCATTACCACCAACACAATCACCATCATCATCGACCCTGAGGCACATGATCTGAGGCTGAGTAGACGTGATTCATATTCCTTTATTTTTTATTTTTACAACATAGGAGACAAAAAAACAAACAAAAACAAAACAAAGCAGGAAGAGAAAGGATTGCTAGACGCTGCTCCAACAAGAGAAACCAAAACGAGACCACTTTATTAATGTGTCAAGTTGAGTAAAAAGTCTGTGTTGGCTCTCGGTACGCTATGATGACCAGAGGAGCAGCGAGTAGCAGGCTTTTTTATTGTTGTTTCCTTTTTTTGTGCCCTTGTGCTGTCTCCTTTGCTGTAAAAAAAGAAAAAAACAGAGGGCGTCGCGTTACGTATGCCATCGCTGGGTCTGGGTATACACGTGTCACATCCTTTCAGCTGATTGTAAAATGAATAAATGATGAACGGTCACGAAGTAGCTACATTAAACATTCATGGACCGACTGGCGAATAATCAAGTTTAATATCATGATTTATGCAATTTACTTTCTGCCGTGAATATAGTTAACTTGAGGACCATATTCTCAGATGCTTTCGGCTCTTAACAAATATTTTCAAAGCCCACAAAGGAGATTAGTCGGGTTCTTATGAGTGTTTTTTCTTCCACATTCATGGTGCAGAAGCCTTGTTAAACTGTTACTTGGCTAATAAAACTACCCATGGAAATACTCAAAACAACCTCTATGAAAGCCTTGCCAAATGTGGGTGTGTAAGCCTTGAAACGTTTGCGAAAATGGGCTTTTAAATTACAAGGAGCAGCGAGTAGCGGTCTTTTTTTTATAATTGTTTCCTTTTTTTGTGCCTTGAGCTGTCTCCTTTGTTGTAAAAAAAAAAAAGATACATAATTTCATCGCAGTACCCACAGTAACGTCTAAGGAAGGAAGGAAGGAAGGAAGGAGGGAAACAAAGATGGAAGGAAGTAAACAAGCGGGACGAAGCAACACTAGCGTCATTCAACTCCGACAATAAACTGCAGCAAAGACACGCCACTTACCCAATCATCTACTTATCTCTCAACCATCCATCTCGCCGGGGATAACAACGCCTCTCTTGTCTGATGTGGGTGTGTGTGTCCCGAAATGTTTGCGAGTATGGGGTTAAGTTTTAAGATACAAGGTTCATGGCAGCACTGACGAATGAACGCTTAGTCACTCACGCGGCGTTAGATTGCAAGTTCAAGTTAAGTGCGACTTCCGGTATGGGTCACGGCGGTCACCCACGAGGCACCAACACCACCACCACCACCACCATCACCAACCACCACCACCACCACCACCATCACCACCACCACCAGTACCACCGCCGCCAAGTCACTCCCGGTGCCGGCCTTCCGTCTGTTCAAACACCGATAATAGAGCAAGCGCGCGGACCGTCATGCAGCTAATTGATGAACACTTAACTGATTTCCATTAACATTAATTACGCCCGTGAAATCTATGAAGCGCCGCGATGTGAGCCAACGTTTGTACTTTTCCCGCGGCGGACAAGCACACGGAAGCTCTTTAAGGAGGCCACTTAGACACTTACCCACCTGAACCCCCCCCCCCCCTCCCCACACACAGCCAGGACACTTGACACCATTCCCACAGGCCACCCCTCCAACCCCTTCCCCCACCAGGTTATAGAGATGGTAGGTGACGAGCCCCCGACACATTATGCAACGGGCGCCACACTTACATCTTGTCGCCTCTACTACTCTGCTACAACCAAGAGAACCAACCACAACCACTACCACAGCCTTTGCAACCTTCATTCCCCTTTTTTCCTCACCTTATGTTTCTTCGTCTTGCTATTTAACTATTTTTAACTAACGGTCTCTATATCTCTCCCTCTAACTAACTATCTATCTATCCATCTATATCTATCTACGTAAAGAAAGCGACGTAAGGAAAGGCTATGGCAAACAATTCTACAAAGTATTCTTAACCTGACAAGATATACAATAAATATGACATCAAAATTGCTCTTTCTCCTCCTCCTCCTCCTCCTCCTCCTACTACTACTACTACTACTACTACCAACAACAAGACGAACAACAGCCAAACCAGAACAACAACAGCAAAACAATAAACCGACGAATAAACAATGATAAAAAAGAAGCTATAATTAATAAATACATGAAGAATAATCACATCAAGCTGTCCCCAGTCACAATAGAGCAATTACCCGCCGCAATAATTATGTTGATTGGCCATAATGAGATGACGCGGCGAAAAACACACACGAACACACACACACACACACACACACACACACACACACACACACTATAATAATTCTACACTACAAGCTGCTCTATTTATCTATCCATCTTTGTCCGGTGTAAGGTGGGAGTAGAGAGGTAGATAGATACAGGCAGATAGATATAGATGGATAGATAGATAGTTAGAGGGAGAGATGTAGAGACCGTTAGTTAAATAGTTAAATAGTTGGGTAGATAGATAGATAGAGATACAGAAATAGTGTTAGATAGAAACGGATAGCTAGTTAATTGTTTAGATAGATAGGTAGATACAGATAGACACTTATAGCGATATAGCAAAAAATCCACGCAATCCCCGATCATTAAGTGGCCGAAAGAGTCATTAGCTTTTAATTGGCAGCTTGTTGGAGCGGCTGAACAAGGGAAAATCTGTCGCTATTGTTATTTAATGAACTAGACTTTGAAGCGAGTGGGTCAGACTATTCCTAGGAGACGAGCGAGTTATGAGGCTTGACTGTTCATGTGATATTAACGGAACTCCACTAATTGACGCTAATAATAGAAAGCAATAAGGGGATCATAATAGCGAGATAAAGGTGAGATAGCCGAGGGAAGAGATAGATAAGAGAGATACCAACGTTGCTTCTTCATAAAGGGCCGACGTGACGGAGATTGAGCACCGCCGCCACGCGTAGCTATAGTGTATGCCCCCGACTTGACCTTTGACCTCACTTCACAGACTTACAAACGAAATATATAAAAAAATAAAAAAATAAAAAACTGGATCTTGGTGTTGAGTTGCATTCGTTTTATTAAGACATTTCAACATTTTTTTATTATTTTTTTATATATTTTTTGTACCTGGATTGAAGTCAGACACGTGAAAGACAGATAGAGTGTGTGTGTGTGTGTGTGTGTGTGTGTGTGTGTGTGTGTGTGTGTGTGTGTGAGAGAGAGAGAGAGAGAGAGAGACGCAGACAGAGAGACAAGACAGACAGACAGACAGGCAGACAGAAAGCCAGCCAGCCAGCCAGACAAATAAAAAAAAACTAAAAACAAACAAACACTTCTTCAAAACTTATGACGACTAACTTTTCAAACTCCTCACGCTCGCACGATTTTTGAGACTCCTCCAACTGGACATTAAATTAAACATATATTCCTCGAGATGCTACATGAGCCATCCCTTAGAACACCCCTTTGGCGCACCCTCCCTCCTCCTCCTCAGATTAAGTAACGGGCTTTTTTTTTCATTATTGTTTTCTTTTCTTTTTTTACGCCCTTGCACTGTCTCTGCTGTAAAAAAAAAGATATATATACCTAATAAGGCCACTTCCACGAGGCAACACAATAGCTTCCTCTGTACCCTAACCAAATGACTTCCCAGGAACGAGACAAAAGAAATACAGTTAGGGTTTTTGTGTTGCATTTGGCGGTAAACGAGAAGGCAGCCAAGACCCGTATTGTTAGGACTCTTTCGCCTCTCCTACAAAAATTATTTCCAAAGGACAGAAAAGGAGATTCGTTGAGTTCAGGTTCAGGTAATGTGGGTATGTAGGAGCCTTGTCAAACTATCATAAGGCTCATAAAACTACCCATGGATACACTAACACAACAACCTCTACGACAGCCTTAACAACTATGCGTGTGTTAGCCTCGAAATGTTTGAAAATGTGGGCTTAAGACACCTAAAGATACGTACTTACTATAGAAATGTCAGTGTAGGCTCAAACGCTGTGTCGATAGCCTAATTTACGTAGTTGAGTTGTGAAATTGTTAAATAATCTTCTCTTTTTATTCTCCCTTTCCCTCTGTTTATCTATCTCTCTATCTGTCTTGTCTTCATTTGCTTCCTACTATCCATGGCTGTTTATTTATCTATTTTTTGTGGTCGTCTGAAAGGGCAATCCATTCTCCATTAGCCAGTGATATTAGTCTTTCCTTTGAAGCAACGCAATCTCCCGTTAATGGATTTTGTTTTTCACTCTAAGCTTGGTGTGTGTATATTTTGTTCTCTCTTTTCTTTCTGTCGTATCCCTCAATCTTTTTTTTTTCTTCTTTTTCTCGGTTTTGTCTGTCTATCTGTCTGTGTGCTTGTGTTTGTCTGTCTGTATATGTCTGTCTGTTTGCGTGTCTGCTTGTGTTTGTGTTTCTTCGCCTGTGTCTGTTTATATCCGTTCGTCTCTCTCTCTCTCTCTCTCTCTCTCTCTCTCTCTCTCTCTCTCTCTCTCTCTCTCTCTCTCTCTCTCTCTCTCTCTCTCTCTCTCCCTCTCTCTCTCTCTCTCTCATTACCTCCATGCACCCTGAGAAAGAATACCCATTTCCAAAGTTTCTCAGCACTTACACGCCCACGCCCTTAGCCGCCTCCACCTCCGCCACGCCCACACTTAACAGGCACGAGAGACACCCAGCGTTGCCAAAGTATCGTACTCATCGCATTTCATTTTCGCTGTTGCTGACCGATAACTATAACAACAAAGAACGAAAAACATCAATATTCAACAGTTTTAGCACTAACTTTGATTTTCTCACGTTACTTTTGTAGGTACGGGAGTTTGAGGCATACAAATGATAGATACGATATGTGGTTAATACGATAATTTGGCAACGCTGGCTCAGACACCCCGCCCATCCTCACCCCTGATAACCCCGCCCCGTCTCCTCCTCTCCCTCTCTCCCTCTACAATGTCTACATCAACACCGCCGCGCCGTGTTGACGTGGCTTAAGAACGACACGGCCCGCCCACCAACACACACAGGCTGATATTTTTAAACGTTTCGGCGCCCAGGCTCAGACATTTGATAATAAGGCTTTCTTAGGAGTTTTGGGGCATTTGCAGAGGTAGTTTTATAGCCCTTCCGGTAGTTTGATCATGCTTTTGTACCGCGAATCTAAAAACCTACTCATGAAAACTCGATTAATCTCCTTTACGGCCCGGCAACACATGGGAAAAAAAAGAAAAGAAAAAAACCAGCAGCCGTGGGAAACATTAGGGAGGTACTTCGTAAACACAAGGAAACGTGAGTCTTGTGAGGTCTGAGGCTGAGGCCCTGGGGTATCTTGTAAGGTCTGAGGCTTGGTCTGGGGTGTTTTGTAAGGAGCAGTGAATAGCGGGCTTTTTTTTCATTAGTTTTCTTTTTTTATCCCCTTGAACTGTCTCCTTTGCTATAACATAAAAAAAAGGACTGGGACTTGGGCTGGGGTGGCTTGTGAGGTCTGAGGCTGGGTCTGGGGTATCTCTCTCTCTCTCTCTCTCTCTCTCTCTCTCTCTCTCTCTCTCTCTCTCTGAAACTCTACCCTTCTTTAATCTTATTCCTCTGATAAGCGACGGACAAAAAACAAAAAACAAACAAACAAAACAAAACAAAAAAAATCCACTTCCACAGATTACGGAAAAAAGGAAAGTTTATTCAGACGGAAGAAGATAAAGTAGAAAAAAAAGTTTATTCAGACGAAAGATTAGACAAAAAAAAGTGAGAAAAAAGAGATTACGACATACAAACAGAACGGAACTCGTGTATGTGTGTGTGTGTGTGTGTGTGTGTGTGTGTGTGTGTGTGTGTGTGTGTGTGTGTGTGTGTGTGCAGAAGGGCGTGAAGGTGGTGGCGGAGGGCGTGGCCGCGAGAGAGGAAATGTCCCACGAAAAAAAGAATAATTTTGATGGACACGTAATGAGACGCAGTAACTAACTCATTCTTACGCCGCCCACACCGTCACGCACACACACACGCCCCGCCCTGCACACACACACACACACACACACACACACACACAATACCCCACCGTGCGTTCACTCAGGCTGAAACGCACGCTATCGGCTCTCACAGACTTGCCTCTTCGTCTTCGCCTCCGCCTTCGCCTCCGCCCGCCGCTGCACTCTCATTCACCCGCGAGTCAGTGAAAGATATACGACGATACTGGCAAGATGGCGGCGATCTAAACCCTTCAGCCCTTGCCAAGAATACGTGTAGCAGCCGCTGGGGTGCTCGCAAAATCCAGAGGGTCTTCATAAACCTTTCAGAGCCCAAGCACATACATTTAACAAGGCTTTCCCCGGGGTGTTGGGCCTTTCCAGAGGTAGTTTTATGACCCTGGTGGTAGTTTGACCCTTCTTCTGTACCATAGACGTGGAGAAACACTCATAAGAACCCGATTAACCCGGTAGAAACGACGGGCCAAATTTGTGGCTTTACCGTGTACCAGCGACAGGCCAAATTTTTGCCATGATATAAACCCCCCAAAAAATAGATGATGCATAAACTGATCACAAATGCGTTGATATATATTATGGAATGGTTAGTGTGAGTGATGATTTTTTCTTATTTTTCTCGCTCGCCTTTAAGAAACATGATCCCCGCAGCTACCGGGTTAATCGTCTTTTTAGCCTTTGGAAATAGGTGATGTGAGAGGAGGAGGCGTGTGAGAATACCAACTATGCAAGCTTCTTAGTCGCCACAAGGACGTCTCAAAATGTATGCCACGCGCCGGGGACTTCATAAGAAATTTTCCCTCCTTCGGTTCCAGCCAAAGTTTCGAACTGTGAAGACGTGTCAGAAAACGCTGGGAGAGTCTTCTTCTTCGCCGCCTCTTTGGGACACATCAACTTGAGTCACCATACGCTCGTTCATGGTCGCCCTTCCCTTGATTCATGACACGTAGGTAGTTTAACGAGGTAACACTTTCACTTTTACACAGCCACGTCACCTTCCTCTCGCCACCTCGCCACTACTACGTTAGGTGGCCATGAAGTGTACTCGTGCATGTGTACGTTCGCCTCTCGCTCGACAGTACTCTACTTTTAAACGCCAAAAAGAAAAAAAAATAACCTGTGATCACATTAACTACGTCGTTCTGTTTGTATGTCGTAATCTCACTCACATTCCTTTTCTCTCGCGTTTTTTTCTAATCTTGCGTCTGAATAAACTTTTTTTTTCTACTTTATCTTCTTCCGTCCGAATAAACTTTCCTTTTTCCCGTAATCTATGGAAGTCGAAGTCGTTGGTATATATATAAAAAAAACGCCCCATCGCTATAAGAATCTAGACGTTAATACGAAGCACTCTCTTGTGACGGGATGCACAGGACGAAGCAATAAGTCAAATAATGAAAAAGAAAAAAAAAAAAAAAAAAAAAACGTAACGACCGGCGGCAGTAAATACGAAAAAAAAAATCTAAACTGTCGCTGAACGATACTCGACAACATCAGGGTGTTTCAGATTAATGTCAAGGAGGGAGATTCTTATTTTTTCCTTAAGTTTCCTAGTTCTGCGTATTTTTAAGGGCCAAAACTAGTGACCTCAATATAATAACAAAATTACGGATGAAAATTACGTATATTTTTATTGTGTTCTTTGGGTTTTATGTCCTACACTAAAGGAAGATAAATATATAGATAGATAGACAGATACAGATGGATAGATAGATAGATATAGAGAGGGAATGGGGTGGGGGGAGACACAGAGAAACCATAACATAACCGGACTAACGGTCATACAGGAGCTTGTCATCCCCCCCAACCCCCCAACACACACAGGGAGTCAGGACCAAGCCCCTCGAGAGCAAACATTCACAGTTATAGTGCAAAATGGGACAATACGACCTTGGGTTATACTTTCTGTTTTATTTTCAAACTTTAATACCATTCAATGCCATTACAATTAGAAGAAAAAATATACTTTATGTAAATTGATAAAGTAATCATGAAAACACTATGGGCCGTATTACTAAACCTTTTGTCGCCCAAGTACACATATTTGACAAGGCTTTCGTAGGAGTTTTGGGCATTTCCAGGGGTAGTTTCATGGCCCTGGTGGTAGTTTGACCCTTCTTTTGTGCCCTGAACCTAAAGAAACAGTCATTAGAGTCCGACTGATCCCCTCTTTGACCTTTAGAAATAACTGATGTGAGAACCGAAAACGTCTTGTAACACCGACCTATAATCTTTCTCTGTGTTGGTTAAGTTCACCTGATCGTAATTTCGTCTGTCTGAGTAATTCTCCAACAACGGTCCGACAGTCAGGTCAAGAGTCAGGGGTTGCTGGGAAGGGCAAATCATATAGTGAGAGTAAAGGGTGACGTCAGGTTTGGTTAGATTACGGTAGAGTGGGTCGCTAGAAGGGGGTTAAGTTTGGTTAGATTTTTCATGTAATTATTTTCGAAAGGTATTTGTGTTGCGCTTAGCAATAAAAAAGTTCTTATTATTACTGAAGTTTCCTAATTTCTGTGTATTCTGAGGACGAAAAACTAGTGACCTCATTAGAATGATAAAATTATGATTAAAAATTTCGTATATTTTTATTGTGTCTAGATCTTTTGTCCTCGGGGGTTTTGTCCTGCACCCGCCGCCCACACACCCCCCGTCCCGCCCCCAGGCCAGCACGACCATGCACCCCTCCCTCTCCCCCCCTCTCCCCCCCCCCCCCCCCACGCGCGGCCCAGCACACACCTCCACGCCAGCACACCTACTCCATCTTCCTCCCAATACACTTTTTATCCGTCAATTTGCACGGCCCTGCTGAATGACGCGCGTGATCATTTAATGGCGGATATCGACAAATTGGAGGAAAAATCTATTGCCTGTAGGCGTGGAGGGGAGGAGAGAAGGGAAGAGGATGAAAGGGTGGAGGGGAGGAGGAGGAGGGGAGAGGTAAATAGGGAAAGAGGGATGAGAGAGAGAGAGAGGGAGAGGGAGAGAGAGAGAGAAAAGGAAGATTGGTAAAAGTCCGGGACACGAAAAGGAGTTGCAAGAATTATTTATCGCATTCACTACCTTTGATTTTGGTTTGTTTTGCTGATATACGTGAAAACTATGTCCACACACACACACACACACACACACACACACACACACACACATACAAGCACGGACGGCTGGACTAAAAAGTAAACACACGAACGAACGAACAGGCAAACACACACACACTTATACAAACACTATCTACGTACACAAAAAAAACACACACACATCAAACATCAAACAAACTACAAACTGAGCGGAGCGTCGAAAAGTCAAACACACATTTATAAAACCCGAACGTGAATGTGTGTCCCTGCCCCCCCCCCCCCCCATAACGCCCCCTCTCCCCCCCTGTACATACTCTATTCTAGCTCCATTTCCTCCGTAACCTTTCTCCTCTTCCCTTCAACTTCAATTCCACCTCCATCAGTCAGCAGGTCGAAGTGGTGGTGGTGGTGGTGGTGGTGGTGAGGCTTCGCTCGTAATAACCACTTGGGTTGTTGGTGTACTGACTGGGTTTCCTTTGTTAACTAGTGTGGCTTTCATATCTCTATTACCCCATCACAACCATCAGCTCCCACAATAAAACTCATTCTCTCTCTCTCTCTCTCTTTTACTTCATACTGTATATCTTTTTTTTTCCTGTGTGGTTCCTTTTTTTGGTTTTCTCTCACCTTCTTCCTTTTCTCTATCAACTTACTGCTTCTCTCTCTCTCTCTCTCTCTCTCTCTCTCTCTCTCTCTCTCTCTCTCTCTCTCTCTCTCTCTCTTCACAGCCACCGCCAGCCTTCTGTACAGCTCTTATGTTGTGTCTGTGTGTTGCCCTTTTTCGGTTCTGTTCTCTCGTTTTTCTTCTTTTTCTCTATCGTCTTTACCGCTTCTCTCCTTATTCTCTCTCTCTTTTACTTCACATCCACCGCCACCAGCCTTCTGTACAGCTCTTTTTTATGTGTGTGCTTCCCTTTTTCAGTTCTCTTCTCTCATCTTTCCTTCTTTTCTCTATCAACTTACTGCTTCTCTCCTCATCCTCTCTCTCTTTTACTTCACATCCACCGTCACCAGCCTTCTGTACAGCTTTTTTTTTTTTTGTGTGTGTGTGTGTGTGTGTGTGTGTGCTTCCCTTTTTCAGTTCTCTTCTCTCATCTTTCCTTTTTTTCTCTATCAACTTACTGCTTCTCTCCTCATTCTCTCTCTATTTTACTTCACATCCACCGCCACCAGCCTTCTGTACAGCTTTTTTTGTGTGTGTGTGTGTGTGTGTGTGTGTGCTTCCCTTTTTCAGTTCTCTTCTCTCATCTTTCCTTCTTTTCTCTATCAACTTACTGCTTCTCTCCTCATTCTCTCTCTATTTTACTTCACATCCACCGTCACCAGCTTTTTTTTTTGTGTGTGTGTGTGTGTGTGTGTGTGTGTGCTTCTTTTTTACAGTTCTCTTTTCTCATCATTCTTCATTTTCTGTTTCTACCAACTTGCTCCTTTCCTCACCTCTTCCTCCTCCTAATTTTTTTACTCACATTTATCTTTCTTCTTTTCTCTACCC